>NW_022589711.1:44958251-45128735 GCF_004348235.1 Phoca vitulina
TAATGTCCATGATAAAAGGACAGTAGACATATCTAACGTATACATATAACCATCTGTAGGTGAGTAATTCTACATGATCTGAGAACATCTCTGCCTTTAAAGTAGGGGGATGTTGAAAACTCACGACCTGAACCCTAAGCCTTCTGGAAGAGGAGGTAAAGTTGTATTCTGTTCTGTTAAATTTAGTCAAGTATTTATTGAGCTGCTTCTTTATGTAGATACTTTGTGTAGATACTGCTGGGCTGTACAATTATGTGTACACAATATACTCAACAAATTAGTGTATAAATAAGTGAATGAATGATGTCATCTTTGTACTCATTTATTCACTAATTTATTGAGCACTTATTGTATACTAGACACCAAATATTCTAGTTGGTAAGAATACAGTGGTGAGCCCTCTAGAAATTATCTCCGCTCCTATGGAGTGTAGATGTTAGTGAAAGACATCACAACAAATAAACATATAAATATATAATTACAAATCGGGTTAATTACATGAGGAAAAATAACAGCTCCTATGATATAACAACCATAGGGGTGGGATCAATTTTTATATTATTTCTTTTAAGATTTATTTATTTATTTTAGAGAGAGTGCGTGAGCTAGTGGGGGGAAGGGCAGAGGAAGAGGGGTTGAATCTCAAGCAGACTCCCCACTGATCATGGAGCCCGATGCGGGGCTCGATTCCACAACCCATGAGATCATGACCTGAGCCAAAATCATGAGTCTGATGCTCAATGGACTGAGCCACCCAGGTGCCGGGGGTGGGATCAATTTAGATTGTATGCTCTGGGAGGAACTTTAAGTCCAAGAAGGATGAATAGGATTAGCCAGGTCAGAATTGGAGCATGGTAGAGATAGGGTTGGGTTGGAGCATTGCAAGTGAGGAAGACAGAATTCGTTTGTCAGATTGGGAGTTGGAGGACTGGGAGTAGGTTGGTATCTTTTGGATCTGAAATAACACTAGTGTGGCTAAAATGCAGAGAGGGAGGAGTAGAGTTGCACAAGAAGTAGAGAAGTTGGCAGGGCTTCTTGAATATCCTGATTCAAGTTCCCAAATTCTCAAGTTTCATTAACTCTTAATTAGAAGAAAAAATAGAGATTGATTTGTGACTTGAAAAAGTGTGGGGGAAAAGTTGATGAATTAGCACATAATTGGTTTATCTATAACATAGGGAAGTTGGGTGTTGTGTTGGGAAAGAATGTGGGCTTTGGAGTTAGAACTAAGTTTGACCCTGCTCTGCTTCTTAGTGGTGGTTGTGGCCCTGGTAAGCTCCTAAACATCCCTGAGCCTCTGTTTCATTATCTGTAAAATGGAGATAGTGGTGCCCTTTTACTGTGAGAATGAAATTAAATAAAATACATGCATAAAGCACTTAGCAGAGGACCTGGTTCAGACTGAATGGTCAGTAAACTGTACCTGCTGCTGTTCCTCCTCCTCCTCCTCCTCCTCAAGGCAGAAGGACAACAGCCAGATGGTCTATAAAATGTGAGCTAAATGAACCTAATGGACAGGCTAATGCATGCACAGACTGGCATGCTTGTAGTGACTTTAGACTGTTTCATATGAGGAGTTCTCAGTGAAAGGGTGGGAGTCTTTGAGTTTGTCCCCATGATAGTTGAAAGCCAGAAGTCTTTTGATGATGGAAGGCTTGTATGTACTGTTGGAAAACTGGCTTTGCATTTCAAAGAAAGACAATAGCATAAGCCTAAATTCACTATGAAAAGCCATAATATTATAGAGTACTTTATGGCCTTTTCAGAGAATATCACAATTATAGTAAAGTAAAGGCTTTGAAAGAAAGATTCTCTGAAAATGCTGACATATAATCTTAAAAACACAGGCTTCCCTTTATTTCATAAATAATTCTGTAGTTAACTAAGTGCGAGCAAGAGAAACTGTTTGGGATAAACTGTTGTGTATGTGTCTGTGGTTCACTTTATTATTAATATGGAAATACAGCCAAATTTTACTGTAACACAAAATATTGAAGTCCAAAAGCTTCAGTCATATTTTTGGAGGTTAATGAAACAACTCCTAGGTAGCTATTTGGGTGTTCTGAGTACGTGGAAAGCAATCACCAATTGTGTTTTATCCCAACTCAGGTTACTGGGGAGTATATTTGAATGCTAATGACATGTCAAAGAATTTTTAAAATGATAGTGAAGATTTTTTGGAAAGAGAAAATTGGGAAGAACATTCGTTGCCTTTGATTTAGTTATTCATAGAAAAATGCAGTACGTATCACTAAACTTTTTTGACTATGATTCATAAGAAGAGATACATGTTATTTATTTATTTTTAAAGATTTTATTTATTTGTCAGAGAGCGTGCACAAGTAGGGGGAGCTGCAGGCAGAGGAGAACCAGGCTCCCTATAAGCAAGGAGCCCGACACAGGACTTGATCCCAGGACCCATGGGACTCGATCCCAGGACCCCAACGCAGCCACCCAGGCATCCCAAGAGATACATTTTAGTTTGTGAACATTACCTATACACAAATAGGAAACTAAAAAGTTTTATGAAACAATATACATTTCCAATATTTTCTATTTTGTTCTATTTCAATTTTTAAGAAAATGCTTTATGTAGTTTACACTAATTTTATGACCTTCTAATAGGTCACAAGTTGCAGTTTGAAAAACACTGCATCAAATGACTGTATTAATTGAACTTCAGAAAGGAATTCCAGGTTACTCCAGAAGGTATAAAACCAGCACAATTTTCCTAGTAGTATATGCCACACCATTAATAATAGGTGATTAATAGGTGCCAACCCCATATCATCTGGCTGCATTGGATGGTCTTTTAAGAAAGAAATAGAGAAAGAGAGAGAAAAAAATGAGGCAGGGAGGGAGGGATGCATGAACTCTCACTGAATGATACATAAGAATTTAATAATACGAGTTGGGGTGCCTGGCTGGCTTGGTCAGTGGAGTATACGTATGGCTTAATTTTTGGGTTGTAGGTTCAAGTTCCACATTGGGTGTGGAGATTACTTTAAAAAAAATCTTAAAAAAATAACAACATGAGTTGCTTGAGGGACAGAGAATTGGGTATCTTTAGGTGGAGGTAGTGAAAAGACACTTTACTGTATTTCATTTTTCATTGTTTTAAAATTTGAACCATGTGAATATATTCTATATATTAAATTTAAAATAATAAATTCTGCTTCTACATTATTAGAGAAGAAAGAGGGGAGGGGGGCTCCAGTTTGGATCTGGGTTTGTTCAGTAAGGATTGCTGCAATAGATTAGCAGTGTCTTTCACAGGAGTGGGAGATAATAACCTTTATGCTCTGTTTGTTGCCCCTGATCTAGAGGAGCTACATTGACAGTTCTATAAAAAAATGTTTAGAAGATTGACTAAGAAGGGTTAATTTGTGTCCCATTCTCTGCTTCTTGTAGGGGGTTATACACTTCAGAAATTTTTTTTTCAAGAGAACATGGCTAATTTGAACATTTCAGTACTTAAAAGAAGTTTAAAAAAATTTTTAACTTATTTAGAAATAATTTCAAACTTAGCGAAAAATTGTATAAATAAGAAAGATATACATAATACCTATTCCCAGATTCACCTTTTGTTAACATTTTACCCCATTTAGTTTATCATTTTAATCTGCCTACCTGTCTATCTGATTTATTTTTGTCTGAATCATTTGAGAGAAACTTAAAATACCATGCCCCTTTATTCCTCACTACTTCGAAGTGTATTTTCTAAGATTAAGGATATTCTCTTAACTATGGTACAGTTATCAGCTCTAGTAATATTGATATCCTCCTTTACCGCCTGTTTTCCATTTTTGTCAGTTGACCCAGGGATGTCCTTTATAGCATTTTCCCCCTCTGTGGCACAGGATCCAGACTAGGGTTAGGTATTGGCGTTTAGTTGTGTCTCTTTAACTTCCTTTGATCAGAAACATTTACACAGCCTTTATTTTTTCTTTACAACATTGAGATTTTTAAAGAATATAGCCCTTCCCCTTTTTAAAATAGAATGTTGATCATTTCGATGTTCTTTCATGATTAGATTCAGATTATGCATTCTTGGCTAGAATACTTTATAGCTGATATGTCTTTCTGAGGATATCACAACTGAAGGCACAGGAAGTCCATCTACCCCTCATTAGTAATGTTAGAGTGCTCAGTCAAGATGTTTTCTGGTTTCTGCTGTATAATAAATAGTTTCCCCTTGCAACAAATAAGACATTTTAAAACTATGCAAAATTTCCTGCTTCTCATCAAAAGTTCCACCTGGATTCACCATTCATTGATTGTCCTTGCTTGATTCAGTCTTTACTATGTTGGTGGCAAAATGCTGATTTTTCCAGTTCTAGGACTACCTACACATTTACCAGTTGGTACTCAGCGTTCTGCTGTAAGCAAGAGTTCTCCTTTCTACCCCACTTATTTTATTTGTTGTTGTTATAAACTTTTAAATTACTCTTATTTCACCAGTGGTTCATAATTCATTATTATGTGAAGTAGAGGATTTGATTCTGGAATCAGTGGATGACATCAGGAGGTCAGTGACCAACCTGAAATTGTGTGCCAGGTTTCGTGTTCGGACAGTTTTCTGAGGAGAGTGTCCATAACTTTAATCAGAATCTCTAAAGAGTTCTTGATTCAAACAAGATTAAGTTCCGCTAGGTTGGATAGTTAAGTGTTAAGCTATCTGTAACCCTTACATATTTGTATATTCTTTTCCCTGCTTTCTACCCCAAGTGATAAATAACTGAAGTGTTAGAATTATAGTGTGTGTCCTTCTGTAGGTACATTCATTTTTTTGTCTACTGTTTTTAACTGCAACTGAAAGTAGTATTATATTTTGGTTTCTTTAATTTTTTTTGCTGGAATATATAATAAATGTTAATATTTTCATTGCCACTGTAGCAGCAGTTTATGGTGTATAGAACCAGTCTTTTGAAGCAACGAATTACCTTGATTTAATTTGAAATTTTAAAACTAATGTTTTTTACACTGTAGTTTTATTAGTTCTCTGGGAGTGAGCTACATGATGTTGTGCACTGAAAATTACCCGAATGTTCTGGCCTTCTCTTTCCTGGATGAGCTTCAGAAGGAGTTCATTACTACTTATAACATGATGAAGACAAATACTGCTGTCAGACCATACTGTTTCATTGAATTTGGTAAGGGCCTGATTTTTTTTTCCTTTTCATTATCCTGTCTCCATCCAATCATAAGCGATTTTTCATGTAATACTGGGGGCCAGGGGAAAAACTCAGAAAATTCTGCTACCTTGCTTTTGATAGAATAATTTGACACATGGTCTATAAATTATGGCAACTTCTTCATTTAGGTGCCTATTTGAAAAAAATGTGTTTGGGCTGCGGAGGGGATCATGATTATTGGCACAAAGAATTAATCCCAGAGGACAGTTTCTCAATGAGAAATTTATAAGCCAGAGATTCAGAGTTCTGTGTTTATGTGATAATCTTTTATAGTCTGCTTAATGTAGAATGGAGGTTGGCAAACATTTGCTGTAAAGTACCAGATAGTACATATTTTAAGCTTTAGGGACCATATGGTCGCTGTCACAACTACTCAGCCCTGCCATTGTGGCTTGAAAGCAGCCATAGGCAATACATAAATGAATGAGTATAGTTATATTCCAATAAAACTTTATTTACATAAGCAATCAGCAGGCTCAGTTTGGCCTCTGGGCATTAGTTTGCTTGACTTCTGGTGTAGGAGGAGAAAAAAGTAAAACCAAGTTGTAAGTAATGAAAGTAAAATTGGAAGATATTTAGAAAATGTCTTTTATTGATTTCATTAAATTTGTTGTTTAAAACATACATTCTAATGGTGTAAGCAATAAATAAGAAAACAGGTTTATAAGAACATGCAATTTACAGTATATGTTCTTATGTAATTACAATTGGTAAATACTGACAGACTTAATATTTTGAGAGATGAATCCCTATAAAAATTAAGACTTTGGTTTAAAAATAAAGAAAGCTGTTTTTGTTTTTTCTAAAAATTCCTTGAAGAGAATATAATAGTAGAAATTGTCTCATAATCATGTAGTGTTAAATCCTTATTTTATTTATAATTATTTCTAGAATATAATTTCTAGAATGAAACACTGATGACTCCATGATGTATTAACTATTAAACACAAATAATATTTGAATATTCAATGACAAATTGAATAGTTTTGGACAACAAATTAAACTGTTGATCTGCAGAATTCCATAAATGTCACACTCTCAAATTATTTAATTAACAAATGACTGCAAAGAAATTTATTTTTTATTTTACATAGATAACTTCATTCAGAGAACCAAGCAGCGATATAATAATCCCAGGTCTCTTTCAACAAAGATAAATCTGTCTGACATGCAGATGGAAATCAAGCTGAGGCCCCCTTATCAAATTTCCATGTGTGAACTGGGGTCGGCCAATGGAGTCACATCTGCATTTTCTGTTGACTATAAAGGTGCTGGTAAGATTTCTTCTGGTGAGTTATGGATCTCAATTATTTCATTAAAAAAAACTTTTGTAAGAACTGAGTAATTCTTGTAAATTAATTACTTTAATATTTTAAAGCAAGTACATGAGAGAATACAGAAATTTAAAGTAATTCTCGCAATGGTTTATAGAGTAATCTACTAGATATGTGACTAATCAGGAAAATACTTTTAAATAGCAGTCTCAGAGAAACTCTTTGCTAGGGAAACATTTAAGAATTTTTCTTAATTGTTTCTTAAATATTTCTTCATAATTTGTTTTCAAGAAGTGAATAATAGTTTATTTGTAATATATATTTATGTACATGTAAAGTGCTTTGCATTATGTCAGAATGGTTACATTCAAGGCCAGGTTTCTTGAGTATCACAGAAAATGGAATTATCTACCCAAACCTATCCTACCATACAAGAAATACCATACTCAATAGTTGTGACAGATAAAAATCTTCTGCTTAAAAATGGAAACCTCATTAGTGTCTAAGGTAGCATATGCCATTGTTGAATTGCTTGTTTAAAGAATTCCGTGTAATACCAATTTGTTTGTCTAAGTTCTGTGACTTTTTCTCTGCTCTTCAGCTATGCCAGAATATCACTTCAGAACTTTGAAATCAGTAACTCTGTGTCCTTTCTATCCTATTACTCTGATTGACTTCAGATATAATCAGTTTCCTTAGCCTTTTGTTCTGTGACATTTTGAAACCCTCCCCATCCTGGAAGCTGCTTCTGTATGTGCTTTAGTTTGTTAGTATTCTTCAAATGAGGCATTCAGGACTGAACACAACATTTCTTGGGTTGATTATTTCAAATTATGGGAGAAAGGGGGATGCAATTTTTAGTAAAATAATCCAGTCAATCAGGAAACAAACACGAAAACAGGCAAATACCAATAACAAGCCCCAGGAGAGAGGAAGCGGATCAGTACTCATAGTTCTGTTTTCTAAAATGTCCAATCTCCAACAAAAAAATACAAGATATGCAGAGGAAGAGGAAAGTGTATATTTTTTTGTTGGAGGCAGTTTCTATTACCTGCTTTTTCCCTTTGAGAGTGATCAGATGTCAGATTTTTTTAAAAAGATTTTATTTAACAGAGATGCAGCGAGAGAGGGAACACAAGCAGGGGGTGTGGGGGAGAGAGAGAAACAGGCTTCTCGTGGAGCAGGGAGCCCGATGCAGGGCTTGATCCCAGGACCCTGGGATCATGACCTGAGCTGGAGGCAGACGCTTAAGGACTGAGCCACCCACGTGCCCCCAGATGTCAGATTTAACAAAGACTTTGAAGTAGTCATTATAACTATGTTCAGAGAACTAAAGGAAACCATGATTAAAGAAGTAAAGGAAATACCACAATGATGTTGTATCAAATAGACAATATCAATAAAGAAATAGAATCCTATATCCAGCAAAGCTATTTTTCAAAACTAAGGTGAAATAAAGACATTTACAGATAAGCAGAAGCTGAGAGAATTGTTGCTGGCAGACTCCTCTTGCAAGAAATACTAAAGGAAGTTCTTTAGGCTGAAAAGTGATCTAGACAGTAATTTGAATCCACACCAAAAAAATCAAAGAGCAACAGGAAAGGTAATTATAAGACAGTCATTTTTCTTCTTCTCTCTTTTGTTGACTGATGTAAAAAGCAAGTGTATAAAACTAATGTATTGTTGGGCCTATAACATATAGAAATGTAATATATATTTTTCATAAGAGCACAAAGGAGCTGGATGGGAGCAAAACTACACTGGGCTAAAGAAATGACTCCAGATAGCAATTTGAATCCACAGGAACAAATGAAGAAAGCCAGAAGTGATAAGAATTCATATTAATAAAACTTAAAAAAATATAATTGCTATCCTCTTAGCTACTCTAAAAGACATAAAATTATGTAAAGTAATAATTGTAACAATGTATTTTGGGGTTTGCAATGTTTATAAATGTAATTTGTATACAACAATACCACAAAAAGGGCAGAAAAGGAGTAGAGCTCTATAGGAGTAATATTTCTATGGCTAATTGGAATTAAGTTAGTATAAATACGAAGCTATTTCTGTTAAGATGTATATGGTAAGTCCTAGAGTAGCCACTAAGCAAATCACTCAAAAAATAGTGAAAATCATTAAAGAAATTAAAGTGCTGCAGTATAAAACATTCACTTAATGCAATGATAGAGTCAAGGAGAAATAGAACAAAAAAGGGCATGAGACATATAGAAATAGTAAAATGGTGTATGTAAATCTGCTATGTCAATAACTAATGAGATTGGATTTTAAAGTGTGAGTGGATGAAACATTCCAGTCAAAGTTGGAGATTATAAAAATGGATTAAAAAAAAAGGTAGAAAAAGATTCAAAGTAAAAGGAATAAAAAAAAACATACAATGCAAATAGCAACCAAAAGAGAGGTGGAGTGGCTTTTTGATATTAGACAAAATGGGTTTTAGGACACAAATTGCTACTAAAGACAAGGACATTTTATAGTGATAAAAAGTCAATCGATTTAATGTGTAGCAATTATAAACATAGGTGCATTTAACAACAGAGCTCCCAAATACATGAAGCAAAGCCTGCCAGAAATGAAGGGAGACATAGGCCAACAGTAATGGTTGAAGACTTAATACCCAACTTTCAACAATGGATAGAACTAGGCAGAAGATAAACAAGGAAACAGAAGATTTGAACAACGCCATAAACCAGCTAGATCTAACGACTACAGAACACTCAATATTAGAAAATATATTCTTAAGCGTACATGGAACATTCTCCTCCAGGATAGACTTTATGCTAAGCCATTATAAAACAAAAACTTTGTAAACTTAACAGGCTAAGAATAATACAAAGTACATTCTGTAACTACAGTGGAATGAAATTAGAAATTAATAACAAAAGAATTTGGAAAACTCATAAATATATGGAAATTAAACAGTACACTCCTAAATAATAAATGGGTCAAAGAAGAAATCAAAAGAGGAATTTATACTTGGAGAGGAATGAAGATGAAAACATGATATAACAAAATCTGAGATGCAGCGAAAGTTGTACTTAGAGGAAATTTTATTGCTATAAATACCTATATTTTTTAAAAAGGAAGATCTCAAATGAATACTTTAACCATCTGCCTAAAGATACTAGAAAAAAAAAGCAAATTAAACCTAAAATAAAGAGGAGGAAGGAAATAATTAAGATTAGGGCAGAAATGAAAATGAAACAGAAAATAGAAGAATAGAGAAAAATCAATAAAACCAAAAACTAGTTCTCTGAAAAGATAAACAAAATTAACAAACCTTTAGCTAGATTGACAAAAAAAGAAATTGCTAGACTCAGAAATGAAAGGACATTTCTATTGATCTTATAAAATAAAGGATTTTAAAGGAACACTGTGAACAGTTTTATGTCAATGAATTAGACAACTTTGAATGAAATGGGCATATTCTTAGAAATACACAAAATTTTAAAAACTAAAAATGGATCAAAGACCTAAATTTAACCACTAAAACTATACAACTCTCAGAAGAAAACATAGATGTAAATCTTTGTGACTTTGTATTAGACAGTGTTTTTTTAGATTTGACACCAAAAGCACAGTGGAAAAAAAAAATTAAGGTGGGCTTGATTGACGTTTAAAAAAAATTTTTTTTTTAAGTAGGCTTTACAGTCAGTGTGGAGCCCAGTGCAGGGCTTGAACTCACAACCCTGAGATCAAGAACTGAGTTGAGACCAAGAGTCAGACACTTAACACTTAACTGACTGAGCCACCCAGACACCCCCAAAGTTAAAAATTTTGTTCTTCAACAGACACTGTCAATAAATTGAAGATAATCCACAGACAAATCATGTATTTCCTAAGGGATTTGTGTCCAGAATATATAACACAATAACAATAAAAAGATAATAATCCAATTTTAAAATGAGAAAAGGATTTGAATAAATACTTCTACAAAGAAAATGTGCAACTGGCTAATTAACACATGAAAAGATGTTCCACATTATTAGTCATAGTGAAATGGAAAGCAAAATGATAAAGGAGATTCCATTTCACACCCACTAGGATGGCTGTAGTTTTAAAAAATAGTAACAAGTATTAGCAAGGATATGGAGAAATTGGAACCCTCCTATAATGCTGGTAGGGTTGCGAAATGGTGAGCTACTTTGGAAAATACTTTGGAAGTTCCTCAAAAAGGTAAATGTAGAGTTACCATATGACCTCACAATTCAACTCGTAGGTACGTACCCCAGAGAGTTGAAAATGTAAGTCTGAATAAAAATGTGTACATGAATATTTATAGCACTGTTATTCATAGAAGCCAAAAAGTTGAAATAACCCAAACATCCATCATCTAATGAATGAATAAACAAAATATGGTGTATGCATGCAACAGAATATTAAGGAGTAAAAAAGGAATGAAGTATTGATGCATGATACAACATGGATGAACCTTAAAAGCATTATGCTAAGTGAGAGAAGCCAGATACAAAAGGCCATATATTTATAGTTTCATTTATACAAAATGTCCAGAATAGGCAAATCCATAGAGACAGAAAGTAGCTTAATGGTTGACAGGAGCTGGAGGGGTACAGGGAAATAGGCAGTGACTACTAATGGTTTTGAGATTTCTTTTTGAGGTGATGAAAATTGTGGAATTAGATAATGATTGCACAATTCTGTGAATACTAAAAACTTCTGATTTAATATACTTTTTTTTTAGGGAGAGCGCATGTGCGCTTGTGAGTAGGGGCAGGGCAGAGAGAGAGAGAGAATCTTAAGCAGGCTCCAATGCTCAGTACAGAGCCTGATGTGGGGCTTGATCTCATGACCCTGAGATCATGGCCTGAGCCGAAATCAAGAGTCAGATGCTTAACTGATTGCACCCCCCAGGTGCCCCTGAATTATATACTTCTAAAGGGCAAATTTTATTGTATTCAAATTATATTTCAATTTTTAAAATCAGTAATAAATGAGAGGGTTATTACTTTGAGACTTCTACTTCCAGTAGTGATGGAGTAGGCAGTTCAGACCAATAGTTCCACAAAATACATGTAGGAAAGCTGAATGGAACGTATACATTCTATAGAATATGTAGGTCTAAAAAAAAGAATATGTAGGTCTAATATGATACAGAATTTAATTTAAAATATAGTCTTACCGAAGTCTTTGGATATCCAACAAGATTACTAAGAATTACTGGGATACAGAAGAGGGTGGAGGCCTATGGAGATGAGCTTAATGTTCGGAGCTACTTTTTCTTTTGGGGCTTTTACCAGTTCTGGAGGGAACAGCTGGCAGCCACTCAAGACTAGGGAGACAGGTATTAGAAAGCAGGGTCCACCAAGCTGATGGACCTCATGAACAACCCCCTAGCTTTGGGTTTGGATGTCAGCACTCTAGGAATATGGGTTGACAGGAATATGAAGTAGAAAGTCTTTTATGAGGACTGCAGCTTAGTTTTGAATCATATTGATCTCTAAAATTGGATTGAGTGAATTCCACAGTGCTATGCTCCAAAGATCTGGCAGAAGCAAACAAACATCTTTCCTAGAGGAAATTGTCACATAAGCTTCAAATTTTATCTACAATAATATTTTGAAAATAGAATGTTTGGTAAACAGTGAAGTAACCAGGCATAAATCACCAGGCACTTGGATTACATGAACACAAACCATTACACACACACACACACACACACTCTCTCTCTCTCTCTCTCTCTCTCTCTCTCTCTCTCATAGGAGTCCTGGAAGCCAGAAGACCACTTAATGGTATCTTCTAAAGGATAAAAGAAAATAACTGCAAATGTGGAATTCTGTGCTTAACAAAAATATACTGAAAGAATGAAATGGCAAGAGTGGCTATCCTTGCAGTGTTCCTGATCTTAGCAGGGAAAGCATTCAGTCTTTCATAGTTAAATATGATGTTAACTTAGGGTTTATGTAAATGCTTTTTTATCCAGTTGATAAAATTCCCTTATATTCCCAGTTTGATGAGTGGTTTGTATCATAAATGAAAGTTGGATTGTGTCAAATACTTTGTCTAAATTTATTTATTGAGATGATTGTATGATGTTTCTTTTTAAAGTCTTTCTGTGGTAAATTACATTGATTGCTTTTCAAATGTTAAACCAACCTTGCGTTTCTGTGATAAATCCCACTTGGTCATAATATCCTTTTTGTATATTGTGAGATTCAATTTGCTAAAATTTTATTTAGATATTTTATGTATGTTTTCATGTGGGATTTGGTTTATAGTTTTCCTTTTTTGTAATGTTTTTGTCTGGTTTTGCTATCAGGATAACATTGGCCTCAGAATAAATTGGGAGATATTCCATTTTCAATTTTTTCAGAAATGTTTCTGTAGAATTTTTATTTCTTCTTCTTTGTTCAGTACGGTGAAGCCTTTTGAGCCTCTGGTTTTCTTTGTGGAAAGGTTTTTAACTACAAACCAGTTTCTTTGATGGATGTTCAAGTTATCTGTTTCTTGAGTGAGTTTTAGTAGTTTGTATTTTTTGAAGGAATCTGTTCATCTCACCTAAGTTAATGCATTTTTTGGCATAAGTTAATAATCTCTTATCCCTTTAATATCTGTAGAGTTGTGATACAACCATTCTCATTTCTGATATTGGACATTTTTGTCTTTTGCATTTTTCTTATTTTTATTAGAGCTTAGCATTTTTATTGATTTTCTTAAAGAACCAGCTTTTGGTTTCATTGACTTTTTATTGTTTTTGTTTTTTATTTCATTGATTTGTGATCTGATCTTTATTCCTTCCTGTCTTCTGCTAACTTAGGGTTTAATTTGCTCTTCTTTTTCTAGGTTTTTAGGCAGAAGTTGAGGTTATTTAAAAAAAAAAAGTGGAGGTTATTTTTTATTTGAGATCTTCTTTAATAGGCATTTAGTAGTATATATTTCCCTCTAAATATTGCTTTAGCTACATTCGTAAATTTTAATATATTGTATTTTCATTTTCATACTGTTTAAAATGCTTTTTGAGGCTCCTGGGTGGCTCAGTCATTAAACGTCTGCCGTCAGCTCAGGTCATGATCCCAGGGTCCTGGGATCGAGCCCCACATCGGGCTCTCTGCTCTGTGGGAAGCCTGCTTCTCCCTCTCCCACTACCCCTGCTTGTGTTCCCTCTCTCACTGTCCCTCTCTGTCAAATAAATAAATAAATCTAAAAAAAATAATAAAATGCTTTTTAATTTCCATTTTGGTTTCTTTTATGATCCATGAGTTACTTAGAAGTGTGTTATATGGTTTTAAGTATTTAGAGATTTTTCCAGGTATCTTTCATTTCTTGATTTCTAACTTAACTCCATGTGGTCAGATACCAAATTTTGTATGATTCTAATTCATTTAAATTTATTGAGACTTGTTTTACTCTCCCAGAATATGTTCTGTCTTAGCCATTTTTCTGTGTTCTGTGTTGAAAAGAATGTGTATTCTATTATTGTAGGGTGGAATTCTATAAATGTCATTTAGATCAAGTTGGTTGATATTGTTCAAATCTTTCATATCCTTTCTAATTTTCTGTCGACTCTCAATTATTGAGAAAGTGGTGTTGAACTCTCTGACTATATTTGTGAATTTGTATCTTTCTCCTTTTAGGTTTGTCAGTTTTTATTTTATATATTTTAAAGCTTATTAAATATTTAGGATCGTTCTCTTGGTGCATAGACGCCTTTGTCACTTTGAAATGACCTTCCTTATCCCTAGTAATATTCTTAGTTCTGCAATCTACTTTATTAATATAGCCACTCTAACTTTTTTAAGTAGTATGGGAATGGTGTATCTTTTTCTGTCTTTTTTCTTTTAACCTTTCTGTGTCTATTTACAATGGTTGCTTTTAGGTATTACTTAGTTGAGTCTGTTGAAAAAAAAAATCCAATTTGACATCTGCCTTTTTTTAGGTGTTTAGGCCACTTACATTTAATGTGATTATTAATGTGGTTGGGGTTTTTTTGTTTTGTTTTTTAAGATTTTATTTTTAAGTAATCCCTGCACCACTTATGGGGCTCAAACCCACAACCCCAAGATCAAGAGTTGCGTGCTCCACTGACTAGGCAGCTAGGTGCCCCGATATGGTTGGGTTTAAACCTACCATCATGGTTGTTTTCTTTTTATCCCATCTGTTTTTAGTCACCTTTCTCTCTTTTTCTGCCTTCCTTTAAATTATTTTTTGATCCATTTTCTGTTCTTGGTTGACTTATTATACCTCTTCATTTCATTTGTTTGTTTTTATGGGTGCCTTAGGGTTTATAGTATATACCTCATATTTCATGGTAGGGCCATTAGTTTCTGCTATGGCCAACAAGCAAGCCAGGAACTAGTTCTTGAAATGAAAACATTTTTCTTTTTGCGTAAGGGCCATGTCATTGCTTCAAAACCCAGGATCCTTTTTTATGATTCTTCTTTCCAAATTTGCTACAGATTCAAAACATTATCTCTATCTTCCACAGATATTTTGAACACCATTAGATCTGTGAGGTGTAAGGGCTGAGTGGCAAAGTAGTCTGTAATGCAGTCTCGATCTTTCTGTTGCTTTGGCCCTCTTCAGCCATTGTTATTCAGTAAACATGTTGGAGCAGTATACCCAAGTCTCGTAATGTTGCTTTTGAAATCTAGAAAGGCATACTCAGCAGCATACCTTTTCTTAGTGGTATGGGTTGCAAGTTGCAACTTGATCTTTACATTCAATATACTCTAGACCATTAACCACCAGAAACTCGACTGAAGTGGTAGGCTCCTATAATTTTGTTATTATTTTCCACACTCTGGCATACATGTATCATCCCAAGGTATCTACTGTCTGTTCTTCAGATCTTGTCAGCATGAGGTTATCAACAAAGTGGATCAGTATAATGTTCCATGGGGTGTTAAGAAGCTGAGTCCTTGTAGGCCAAGAGTCAGCAAACGTTTTCTGTAAATGGCGAGATAGCAAATACTTTAGCTTTTATAGGCTAAATGGTCTCTGTTGCAACTACTTCACTCTGCTGGTATAGTACAAAACAGCCATAGACAATGTGTAAAAGAATAGGTAAAGCTGTGTTGCAGTAAAGCTCTATTTACAAAAACAGGTGGTGGGCTGGATTTAGCCTGTGGGTCATAGTTTACCAACCCCTGCTATAGACTCATCTCTGGCTTAGAGTTGATATAACCTCGTGGCAATATACTAAATGTACTGCTATCTCTCTCTCTCTCTCTCTTTTTTGAGGGGGGGAGATAGCTCGAGCAATGGGGGTAGAGGGAGGGGGAGAGAGAATCCCAAGCAGACTCCATGCTCAGTGTGGAGCCTGACATGGGGCTCAGTCTCACAACCCGGAGATCATGACCTGAGCCAAAATCAAGAGTCGGATGCTTAACTGACTGAGCCACCCAGGCGCCCCTATGTACTGCTATCTTTATCAGGTAAAAGTAAAATGCATCTGATTTTCTCTGTTTATTAGGGTAGAGAAGAAAGTGTTAGCAAATTAGTACCTACATGTCATGGAATTAATTGTTGTTCCATATGGAGACTGTACCTGGAAAAGCATGTGCAGTTGGAACCCACAGTAATCTGTTGTCATCCTCCTAGGCACTCTCATTTTGGAGCCTTAAACTGGAGAGTTAAATGGGTGTGTAGTAGGAATCACTATCTGTTTATATTTTAGTAAGCTTTGGATGGTGACACTGATTTCTGCATTTACCTTAGGGATTAATATTTTGATGATGTTTGGGTGGGGGAAGCTCCATGGCTTCCATTGGCCTTTCCTTCTCTAATAGTTCTAATTCCATAGGTCTGGCAGTCAGTTTTGCTGCCAGAATATCTGTCCATTAATGTACACACTCAGGATCTAGAAAATTAATCTTTAATTTGGGGTAGGGGTCCATCCAACTTGACATACCAAGAGACAAATTCTGTTAGAAAGTTCATGTATTGTTTGACTCCCCTAAGTCCCCACTCTGACCTGTAGTCTGCTGGATCACCAGACAGGAAACACTGGGAAAATGGGAAATCTGGGATTTGATCATTGTTTTAAGAAAGAGAAGTTTTAAGAAAAGTTTTTAAAGTAATTCACAATTAGAACTTATTTTAATATTAACAAAATTATCTTTTAATCCAGACAAAGCCTGGGTAATACTTTCTGTAGTCTCTGAGTTTGTTTTCCTAAATAAAATTATTTACTCTATTTTGGAATTTGGTTAATAGTTATTTGACAGATATTATTTTTCAGGCCTTTTTCTCTGTTAGAGTATCTTACTTTTGGTTTCTTGACTTTTTCTCTTTTTGACCTTTTGACCCCTCCCCCCCAGTCTAGCATGAATTTTTTCTATAATTTTCTGCAGTCTACAGATGTTCTGCTATCCATCATAGGGTCAATATGTTAAGTTAAACACTATGTCCTACTTTTATCCTGTTTTATTTTTAAAACATTTTATCATGGAGAAATTTTAAATAGCTACAAAGTAAACAGAATAGTATAATGAACTTTTTTGTGTGTGTGTGAGCTTCATCTTTTTTTTTTATTTTTTATTGTTATGTTAATCACCATACATTACATCATTAGTTTTTGATGTAGTGTTCCATGATTCATTGTTTGTGCACAACACCCAGTGCTCCATGCAGAACGTGCCCTCTTTAATACCCATCACCAGACTAACCCATCCTCCCACCCCCTTCCCCTCTAGAACCCTCAGTTTGCTCTTCAAAGTCCATCGTCTCTCATGGTTCGTCTCCCCCTCCGATTTCCCCCCCCTTCATTCTTCCCCTCCTGCTATCTTTTTTTTTTCTTAACATATATTGCATTATTTGTTTCAGAGGTACAGATCTGTGATTCAACAGTCTTGCACAATTCCCAGCGCTCACCATAGCACATACCCTCCCCAATGTCTGTCACCCAGCCACCCCACCCCCCACTCCAGCAACCCTCAGTTTGTTTCCTGAGATTAAGAATTCCTCATATCAGTGAGGTCATATGATACATGTCTTTCTCTGATTGACTTATTTCGCTCAGCATAACACCCTCCAGTTCCATCCACGTTGTTGCAAATGGCAAGATCTCATTCCTTTTGATGGCCGCATAATATTCCATTGTATATATATACCACATCTTCTTTATCCATTCATCTGTCGATGGACATCTTGGCTCTTTCCACAGTTTGACTATTGTGGACATTGCTGCTATAAACATCGGGGTGCACGTACCCCTTCGGATCACTACATTTGTTATCTTTGGGGTAAATACCCAGTAGTGCAATTGCTGGATCGTATGGTAGCTCTATTTTCAACTTTTTGAGGAACCTCCATACTGTTTTCCAGAGTGGCTGCACCAGCTTGCATTCCCACCAACAGTGTAGGAGGGTTCCCCTTTCTCCGCATCCCCTCCAACATCTGTCATTTCCTGACTTGTTAATTTTAGCCATTCTGACTGGTGTGAGGTGGTATCTCATTGAGGTTTTGATTTGGATTTCCCTGATGCCGAGCGATGTTGAGCACTTTTTCATGTGTCTGTTGGCCATTTGAATGTCTTCTTTGGAAAAATGTCTGTTCATGTCTTCTGCTCATTTCTTGATTGGATTCTTCTTTCTTTGGGTGTTGAGTTTGATAAGTTCTTTGTAGATTTTGGATACTAGCCCTTTATCTGATATGTCATTTGCAAATATCTTCTCCCATTCTGTCAGTTGTCTTTTGGTTTTGTTGACTGTTTCTTTTGCTGTGCAAAAGCTTTTTATCTTGATGAAGTCCCAATAGTTCATTTTTGCCCTTGCTTCCCTTGCCTTTGGTGACGTTTCCAGGAAGAAGTTGCTGTGGCTGAGGTCGAAGAGGTTGCTGCCTGTGTTCTCCTTTAGGATTTTGATGGACTCCTGTCTCACATTGAGGTCTTTCAAGCATTTGGAGTCTATTTTTGTGTGTGGTGTAAGGAAATGGTCCAGTTTCATTCTTCTGCATGTGGCTGTCCAATTTTCCCAACACCATTTGTTGAAGAGACTTTTTTCCATTGGACATTCTTTCCTGCTTTGTCAAAGATTAGTTGACCATAGAGTTGAGGGTCCATTTCTGGGCTCTCTATTCTGTTCCATTGATCTATGTGTCTGTTTTTGTGCCAGTACCATACTGTCTTGATGATGACAGCTTTGTAATAGAGCTGGAAGTCCGGAATTGTGATGCTGCCAGCTTTGCTTTTCTTTTTCAACATTCCTCTGGCTATTCGGGGTCTTTTCTGGTTCCATACAAATTTTAGGATTATTTGTTCCATTTCTTTGAAAAAAGTAGATGGTATTTTGATGGGGATTGCATTGAATGTGTAGATTGCTGTAGGTAGCATTGACATCTTCACAATATTTGTTCTTCCAATCCATGAGCATGGAACGTTTTTCCATTTCTTTGTGTCTTCCTCAATTTGTTTCATGAGTATTTTGTAGTTTTCTGAGTACAGATCCTTTGCCTCTTTGGTTAGATTTATTCCTAGGTATCTTATGGTTTTGGGTGCAATTGTAAATGGGATCGACTCCTTAATTTCTCTTTCTTCTGTCTTGTTGGTGTATAGGAATACCACTGATTTCTGTGCATTGATTTTATATCCTGCCACTTTACTGAATTCCTGTATGAGTTCTAGCAGTTTTGGGGTGGAGTCTTTGGGTTTTCCACATAAAGTATCATATCATCTGTAAAGAGTGAGAGTTTGACTTCTTTGCCTATTTGGATGCCTTTTATTTCTTTTTGTTGTCTGATTGCTGTGGCTAGCACTTCTAATACTATGTTGAATAGCAGTGGTGATAGTGGACATCCCTGCCGCGTTCCTGACCTTAGGGGGAAAGCTCTCAATTTTTCCCCATTGAGAATGATATTCGCTGTAGGTTTCTCATAGATGGCTTTTATGATATTGAGGTATGTACCCTCTATCCCTATACTCTGAAGAGTTTTGATCAAGAAAGGATGCTGTACTTTGTCAAATGCTTTTTCTGCATCTATTGAGAGGATCATATGATTCTTGTTCTTTCTTTTGTTAATGTATTGTATCACGTTGATTGATTTGCAGATACTGAACCAACCTTGCAGCCCAGGGATAGATCCCACTTGGTCATGGTGAATAATCCTTTTAATGTACTGTTGGATCCTATTGGCTAGTATTTTGGTGAGCATTTTTGCATCCATGTTCATCAAGGATATTGGTCTGTAATTCTCCTTTTTGATGGGGTCTTTGTCTGGTTTTGGGATCAAGGTAATGGCAGCCTCATAAAACGAGTTTGGAAGTTTTCCTTCCATTTCTATTTTTTTGGAACAGTTTCAGAAGAATAGGTATTAATTCTTCTTTAAATGTTTGGTAGAATTCCCCTGGGAAGCCATCTGGCCCTGGGCTTTTGTTTGTTTGGAGATTTTTGATGACTGCTTCAATTTCCTTAGTGGTTATAGGTCTGTTCAGGTTTTCTATTTCTTCCTGGTTCAGTTTTGGTAGTTGATACATCTCTAGGAATGTATCCATTTCTTCCAGGTTAGCTAATTTGCTGGCATATAGTTGCTCATAATATGTTCTTATAATTATTTGTATTTCTTTGGTGTTGGTTGTGATCTCTCCTCTTTCATTCATGATTTTGTTGATTTGGGTCATTTCTCTTTTCTTTTTGATAAGTCTGGCCAGGGGTTTATCAATCTTGTTAATTCTTTCAAAGAACCAGCTCCTAGTTTCGTTTATCTGTTCTACTGTTCTTTTGGTTTCTGTTTCATTGATTTCTGCTCTGATCTTTATTTCTCTTCTCTTGCTGGGTTTAGGCTTTATTTGCTGTTCTTTCTCCAGCTCCTTTAGGTGTAGGGTTAAGTTGTGTACTTGAGACCTTTCTTGTTTCTTGAGAAAGGCTTGTATTGCTATATACTTTCCTCTTAGGACTGCCTTTGCTGCATCCCAAAGATTTTGAATAGTTGTGTTTTCATTTTCATTGGTTTCCATGAATTTTTTAAATTCTTTAATTTCCTCGTTGACCCGTTTATTCTTTAGTAGGATGCTCTTTAGCCTCCATGTATTTGAGTTCTTTCCGACTTTCCTCTTGTCATTGAGTTCTAGTTTCAAAGCATTGTGGTCTGAAAATAGGCAGGGAATTATCCCAATCTTTTGGTACCAGTTGAGACCTGATTTGTGACCTAGGATGTGATCTATTCTGGAGAATGTTCCATGGGGACTAGAGAAGAATGTGTATTCCGTTGCTTTGGGATGGAATGTTCTGAATATGTCTGTGAAGTCCATTTGGTCCAGTGTGTCATTTAAAGTTTTTATTTCCTTGTTGATCTTTTGCTTAGATGATCTGTCCATTTCAGTGAGGGGGTTGTTAAAGTCCCCCAGTATTACTGTATTGTTGTCAATGTGTTTCTTTGCTTTTTGTTATTAATTGCCTTATATAATTGGCTGCTCCCATTAGGGGCATAGATATTTATAATTGTTAGATCTTCTTGTTGGATAGACCCTTTAAGTAGGATATAGTGTCCTTCCTCATCTCTTATTACAGTCTTTGGTTTAAATTCTAATTTGTCTGATATAAAGATTGCCACCCCAGCTTTCTTTTGGTGTCCATTAGCATGGTAAATGGTTTTCCACCCCCTCACTTTCAATCTGGGGGTTCTTTGGGTCTAAAATGAGTCTCTTGCAGACAGCATATCGATGGGTCTTGTTTTTTAATCCAATCTGATAGCCTGTGTCTTTTGATTGGGGCATTTAGCCCATTTACATTCAGGGTAACTATTGAAAGATATGAATTTAGTGCCATTGTATTGCCTGTAAGGTGACTGTTACTGTATATTGTTTGTGTTCCTTTCTGGTCTATGTTGCTTTTAGGCTCTCTCTTTGCTTAGAGGACCCCTTTCAATATTTCTTGTAGGGCTGGTTTCGTGTTTGCAAATTCCTTTAGTGTTTGTTTGTCCTGGAAGCTTTTTATCTCTCCTTCTATTTTCAATGACAGCCTAGCTGGATATAGTATTCTTGGCTGCATATTTTTCTCATTTAGTGCTCTGAATATATCCTGCCAGTCCTTTCTGGCCTGCCAGGTCTCTGTGGATAGGTCTGTTGCCAATCTAATGTTTCTGCCATTGTAGGTTACATATCACTTCTCCCGAGCTGCTTTCAGGATTTTCTCTTTGTCTCTGAGACTCATAAGTTTTACTATTAGATGTCGGGGTGTTGACCTATTTTTATTGATTTTGAGAGGGGTTCTCTGTGCCTCCTGGATTTTGATGCCTGTTTCCTTCCCCAAATTAGGGAAGTTCTCTGCTATAATTTGCTCCAATATACCTTCTGCCCCTCTCTCTCTTTCTCCTTCTTCTGGGATCCCAATTATTCTCATGTTGTTTCGTCTTATGGTATCGCTTATCTCTCGAATTCTGCCCTCGTGATCCAGTAGTTGTTTATCTCTGTTTCTCAGCTTCTTTATTTTCCATCATTTGGTTTTCTAGATCACTGATTCTCTCTTCTGCTTCATTTATCCTAGCAGTTAGCACCCCCATTTTTGATTGCACCTCAGTAATAGCCTTTTTGATTTCAACTTGGTTAGATTTTAGTTCTTTTATTTCTCCAGAAAGGGTTTCTCTAATAACCTCCATGCTTTTTTCAAGCCCAGCTAGTATCTTTAAGTCATGATTTTGAACTCTAGATCCGACATCATACTAATGTCCGTATTGAGTAGGTCCCTGGCAGTCGGTACTACCTCTTGTTCTTTTTGTTGAGGTGATTTTTTCCATCTTGTCATTTTGTCCAGAGGAGAACAGATGAATGAGAGAATAGAATGCTAACAGGGTAACAACGTCCCCAGAAAATATACTCTAAACAAATCAGAAAAGACCTGAAGCTGGGGGAAAAGAAAGGGAAAGAAAGAAAAAAGAAAAAGATAAAAACAAACAAAAACAGAACAAAAGAAAACAAAAAAAACAGAATATGATCAAATATGATCAGGCTGGTGCATAGATCAGTGCCACACACTAGATTTTGGGTGTATTTTGGTCTATTAGAAGAAAGTGCCTCCCAAAAATTTTAAAGAAAGAAAAACTTATATATGTACAAAAATAAGGGTTGATATGATGAAGGGTTGGAATATGAGTGTAAAGATGAAAATTATAAAAAATTTTATAAAAGGAATTGATAAGTTGTTTGAAAATAGAAAGAAGAGGATTTCAAAAAAAGGAGAGAATGTGATCAGGCAGGAGACTAGAACAAAGCCATACACTAGAGATTTAGGGTATATTTTGATTTGTTAGAAGAAACTATCTCAAAAAAAAATTTTTTTTAAAGATTTTATTTGTTTATTTGACAGAGACAACAGCGAGAGAGGGAACACAAGCAGGGGGAGTGGGAGAGGGAGAAGCAGGCTTCCCGCTGAGCAGGGAGCCCGATGCAGGGCTCGATCCCAGGACCCTGGGACCATGACCTGAGCCGAAGGCAGACACTTAACGACTGAGCCACCCAGTCGCCTGTATCTCACAATTTTAAAGAGAGAACAACTTATATATATATGCCAAAGATAAGAGTAACTACTATGAAGGGATAGAATATGACTCTAAAAATGAAAAATAAAATTTTTTTTTTTAAAAAAAGGGATTGATAAGATGTTGGTTGAAAAAGGAAAAAAGAAAAAAAAAAAAGTTAAAAAAAAATTAACTTTGAAAGACTAAAGAATCATGGTAAAAAAAGCCATGGATTCTATGTGCAGTATTCCCCTAGCGCTGGAGTTCTGCCGTTCTCATTGATCGGTAAACTTGGTCTTGGCTGGCTGTTCTCGCTGATCTTCTGGGGGAGGGGCCTGTTGCTGTGGTTCCCAAATGTCTTTGCCGGAGGCGGAATTTCCCCGCCCTTGCAGGTCCGGGCTAAGTTATCTCCTCGGGTTTGCTCTCGGGAGCTTTTGTTCCCTGCAAGCTGTCCGTACAGCTTTGGAGGACGAGAGTGAAAACGGCGGCCTCCCAGTCTCCGCCCCGGAGGAGCCGAGAACTCGGGGCCCCGCTCCTCAGTGAGCCCCCAGAGAAAAGCAGTCAATCACTCCCGTCTCCCCGGTCTCTGGCCGTACTCCGTGCTCACCCGGCCTGTGACTGTTTCTTTCTCTGGCACACGACCCCGGGTGGAGTCTCCAAACCCAGCAGATCCGTGTGGTGCGCTCCCGTGCCGCTCCTCCCAGGGGAGGAAGGGGAGTCTCCCCGGATCTGTCGCTTGTTGGGTCCCTGCTGGAAGAGCAGTGGTCTGACTGTGCCGCGGATCACAGTTTATGGCAACCCCGAGCTGAGAGCCCGCGCCTGGGCTCCGTCTCTGCAGCTGGCTTCCCCGCTCCGATACCTGGGAGCTCTCCCGCCCTCAGGCACCCCCGGTCTTTCTGTGACCCCGAGGCTCCTGAGACCACACTGTCCCACAAGGGTTCCACCCCCTGCTTAGCCACTGGAGTGACATCCCTCTGGAGCCGACTTCTAAAAGTTCCGATTTTGTGCTCCGCTCTGTAGCACTTGCCAGAAGCGGCCGACGGAGGCCCCGTCCCCTGCCGTCTGTCCTCCCGAATATCGCCTCGGATTCGCTTCTCTGCATGTCCTGCCTTCCAGAAAGTGGTCCCTTTTCTGTTCAGAGAGTTGTTGCTATTCTTTTCTTCGATCTCCTGTTGAGTTTGTAGGTGTTCAGAATGGTTTGATCCCTATCCAGCTGAATTCCTGAGACAGACGAAATCCAGGTCTCCTACTACTCCACCATCTTGCTCCGCCCCCCAGTATAATGAACTTTTATGTACCTGTCACCCAGTTATAATAACTATATCAACATTTTGCCGTTCTTATTTCATCTGTATCCCCACCCCACTATCCACTCATCTACTTTATAATTTACTTCTGTGGTTCTTTTTTTTTTTTTTTTTTTTTTTTAAGATTTTATTTATTTGAGAGAGAGAGAGACTGAGCAAGAGAGAGCACAAGCGGGGAGGAGAGGGAGAAGCAGGCTCACCGTGGAGCAGGGAGCCCGACTCAGGACTTGATCCCAGGACCCTGGGATCATGACCTGAGCCGAAGGCAGACACTTAACTGACTAAGCCACCCAGGCGCCCCTGTGGTTCTTTTCTTTTTTAAGGGAAATTTGCACATATTAAAATGCACAGATCTTTGCTGTATGGTTTAGACACATGGATACATTTGTATAAACCACTCTTTTTAAAAGTATAGATTTTATTATTATTCAGGTATGATAAGGCCAACAGATTAGGAGACAGCCGCCACTGCAAAGGTAGTTTGTTATTCTCAGATCCCATGGGAAGGGTGCACACTATTCCACCCAGGGCAAGGGGGGGAAGTGCAGGTGTTGGTCAGGAGGTAAAGGAGTGGGAGGAAAACGTGAGCAAGAGCATTTATTGTGCTTTCCCGAGGAAGGAACTGAAGAGGCAGGGTAAGCAGGTTTAGATTGGCTAGCTTGAGTTACTTACAGCAGGCTCTGGGATATAGGGCTGTCCTTAGTTGTCTGATACCTGACCTTGGGGTGATTCAGTCAGGGGGATAGTGGCCCTGAGTGTGAGAGCCCCATATAGGAGGTCAAGTGTGGGCTTTGGATTAGGGGGTTTGCTTTTGGAAAGCACTCTTAGAGGTGAGTTGTTTGCTATCTCTAGGAATTAGATAGCCCTGGGAAGGGCTGTCCTCTGGGACCAGCAAGGCCCCAAGATATCAAAGCATCAAAATACAGAATATAAGAAAAAAAACTAATACATACTCCTATCACGATGTAGAATATTTCCATCTCCCCAGGAAGTTCTTTCATGTCTCTTCCCAATCTCCACCCTTCCTCCAGACAACCATTGTTCTAATCCTTTACACTCTAGTTATTTTTAATTTTGTTTGTTCTAGAACTTTATATAAACAAGATTATGTAGTGTGACTCTTGTGTTTGGCTTCTTTTAGTACAATGTCCTATGTTGTAGGTCTCTATACTTTGATCCTATTTGTTGCTGAGTAGTAGTCATTGTATGAACAGGCCACAGTCTGCTGATGAACATTAGCTTGTTTCCAGTTTTGGGTTATAAAGCTCCTACAAACATTTGTCTTTTGTTGACATGTTTTCATTTCTTTTGAGTAAATATGAGCAGTGGAATTTGCCAAGTCAAAAGTGAGGTACATGTTTGACTCTGAGAAATTGCTGGTTTTCTAAAGTAGTTGTACCATTTTACATTTCCACAAGCAGTGTATGAGAGTTTCAATTGCTCTACATTCTCACCAACATTTAGTGTTGCTAATCTTTTTAATTTTATATTTTGCTTTTATTTAAAAAAACTTAACAAAACTCTAAATTCAGTACATTTTTCTGTTTCTTTGACACGTTGTTTTTAGGATAAACACTAGGTTAATCAGCCTTTTTTTCCACCTTTGTAATTTTGTAGACAATTTGTCAGTTGGCTGAGAATGGTACTCTATATGGCAGTTGCCCCACAAGGCAAATAAATTTCCTAATCTCTCTTTCTCTCTTCTCTCTCTCCCTTCCTCTTTCTCTTTCTCTCTCTCTCCCACACACATGCACACATACACACACACACGCCAATAAGTAAAATACAAGATAGAATGTGATACATGTTCCAAAAGATAAACAGAGATAAATAGGAAGTACCACTTTTAAGCCCCAGGGCCTTGAAGAACATACAGGCTTTTGTCAGGTAATGATGTAAGAAAGGGCCTCACTGGTGAAAAGAATAGTGTATTTAATACCATACAATTAGCCTCAGTCATAATTTAGTCATAAATTATGCTCATTTAGATGGAATTGACCTGAAATTTCTCTTGTATGTTCTAAAACCTGTTTCTCCAGATATTTGGGGCATCATTGAATGACTCTACCTCCTGAACTTTGTTTTTACTCAAAGCATAGGCACTGTGGTATTATGATGTTTGAAGGTTAGAATGGTACCATCATTTTGAATCTTCATAATGATTGTTCTGGTATTCTCTGTCATCATTTTCCCTTTCTCTTGACTCTTATTTCCTCTTCACTGAATTTTTTTCATTCTACTTACAAATGTATTCAGATCTCCCTCTTCTACTGCATTACAGTGGAAAAATAATTATTTCTCAGTCCTAGTATATCTGTCAGGCTGTCATCCTGGTTTTCTTTAACGGCGGTAGCATTCAGTCACTGCTTCTCTCTTTTACCATTAACAGTTATTTAGCGTCTTGCAGTCTGAGTTTTGCCTTCACTCTTCTAAAACTGTTTTATAAAGGGTCAACAATCATCTTTTAGTCAATAAATCTAATCTTTTTTTTTTGTTGTTTTGAGTTCAGATTGTCTTTGGCCTGTCCACAGACATTGATATCCATATCTTTCTTCCAGATGGCCTCCCCTTCCTAGGCTTCTGAGGCTCTTTCTTCCTCCTCTTCTCCTAAATCTGTCTTCCTGACTCCTCATCCTCCCTGTGAAGATACTGTTTGCCAAAGATTTGCCCTTGGCCTACTTCTTTCCTTAGTACTCTCATCCCAACCCTTCCTTTCAGATACAAACCTCATTTGTTTCTCCAGCTCTGCTACTCTTCCATTCTTCCATTGCTTGTTAAACACGCCTCATTATCACTACAAGTTCGATACATTTAAAATGTCTCCACTCTTGATCAAACCTGAATTTCTTCCAGTGGCTTTGTTGGTAGCACCATTAACTTTCCAATCATCCACACTTAAAACCCTGACATTTTATTTAATTTTCTTCCCTTTTGTTTCCCGTATATAAATAGTTGTTATGTCTACTAGTTTTAACCCCAGTAGTATCACTCACCTCTTTCTTCTTCATTCCTGCTATCACTATCCAAATTCAGGTCCTCATATCAGCCAGTCTTTTGCAATGACTCCCTAAGGTAGATTTGTAGAAAGAGCATTGGCTTTGCAGTCTTGTAGACCCAAGTGCTAATTGTGAAGATGACACTTACTAGCTGTCTGATTTATAGCAAATTATTTAACATCTCCACTGACAGATGAAAAAATTCAGACACCAAGAACTTAGTCATTCCTGCCTTATGAAGTACCGCATTTTGAAGGGTAAGTGGGACAAAGTGTACCTACCAAGAAAGCACTAAAAAAATATTATTTGTCTTCCTGCTTTTAATCTCCTTACAGCCCATTGATGGATTAATATTCCTTAAGCATAGCGTTAATTATATTGGTCTCTTGCTCTTCAGTGTTTCCCCATTGTCTAACTTGTTCATAATTTTTAGTCTAGTATTTCCAACTGTCTATTAATTAGCTTCAACCCCCTTTCTGACCTTATTTCTTCCTTCTCTTCGTAAACATCCTTTTAAGCCAAACAAAACCAGTAACAATGCCCAGTGGCAAAGTGGTTATGAACATGAGTTCTAGTTGTCAGGCTAGCTGGGTTTAAATCCCAGTTCATTTACTTAACTTTGGGCAAATTACCTAATCTCCCTAAACCTTAGTTTCATCTGAAAAAATAAGGATAATTATAGTGCCTACTGCATTGGGTTCTTGGAGGGGTGACTGAGATCATGTATATAAACACTTGTGCCTGGTACGTTGAGAATAGCCACTATTAGTAGGATTAGCAGAGGTAGTAGGATTAGCAGAGGTAGTGGTAGTAGTAGTTGTTCATGCTCTTATTATTTGCATCTCATTTCCACCTCCATGCTCACATTCTTTTCTCTGCGGAAATGCAGTTTTTCCCATTTGTGCCTGTCTGAATTTTAACCATCTTTAAAGATCTTCCCTGGTTTTCTTACCACTCCTGTATCACCACCTTCCCCCTAGTTATCTTTCCTTTTCAGAATTTTTTTTTCTTTTATCTTTCTTTTTTTTTTTTTTTAAGATTTTATTTATTTATTTGACAGAGAGAGCACAAGCAGGGGGACCAGGGGAGGGGAAGCAGACTCCCTGCTGAGCAGGGAGCTGATGCAGGGCTTGATCCCAGGATGCAGGGCTTGATCCCAAGACCCTGGGATCATGACCTGAGCCGAAGACAGATGCTTAACCGACTGAGCCACCCAGGCGCCGCTCCTCTTCAGAATTTCTTAACTCTTTCAGTTTAGAATGCTTATTACTTTCACAGGCTTATCTGTTTTTTTCCCTTCAAAAGACTAGAAGTATCTTGAGGGCAGATTGTTTATTGTATTTTCTAAAGCACAATGTCTTATACAGAATTATGCTAAAAGGTATTTGCTGAGTAAATATATTAATTCCCTATAAGCAATAGCCTTTTGGTTCCAAGAGATTTACTTCTTTAGAAACTTTTCTAAACTTCATTAATTATTGGGTTTATACAAAATTTAATTTTGTCATGAAAATGCCATTATTGGGCTCAAGGAGACTAATTAAAGAAAAGGCATTGTAGCAAAAGACAGTAATAGCAAAAACAAAACAAAAACTGACCAGGTAACACTATTTTGGATTCAGTAACTTTTTTTTTCTACATTGCCTCGCATTTGTTACTGTTCCAAATCTACTCTCTACCTAATAGTACTTATCATGGTGCCAAATTGAAGTGTGAAGTAAGCATTTGTGGATAACAATGAATCTAAAATTTGTTTCACTGAAATAGAAAGTAGCAGATATCACATAATACTTTAAAATGTGATTAAATATTTTGTTCAGTTGTTAACATGAGAAATTGTCCTTAGGGAGTGTCACCCTCATGTTGTATGCAGATGGAGTTTTCTTTTGGTAACCATTCCCACTGGTCCTAGGGAAGGAGATAGGGTGGGAGTGGGTGAATCTCCACTTGAGAATTTCTTTCCCACAGTGATTTTGGCACAGCTCCAGCCTGTCCTTCAGCATAATATATGCCTTGTCTTTGTTAAAAGAGGCTTGTCATTTGCTTTCATGCTTTTAAAAATATTTCTGGTCGTTTTGAAATAATTTTAATAATAAATGGTATATTATAAGGAGAGTGCTCTAAGGCCAAGAGATAAATATTAGAAACGTTAATTTATATAGTCAATTATTTATTTCTTAAATAGACATTGATCAGCACATTAAAATGGTAATATTTTCCCATTCAAGAATGGCCATACTTGACCATAAACAGCTAAGATTTTTTAGTTATAATACAGAATATTATTTGGGTTTTTTGGTAAGGTAAACTTGTATACTTTAGAAGTACGATTTATGTAATCTGTTTAGTTGTCAGGTAGTTTTATGCTCGAGGCCCATATTAAGGATTTCTTTTTTTATTAGAGGCCAGTTTTCCCTTACTACTGAGAGGGTATGGGGAGGGATGGACAGGGGATACAAAACATGACTAATTGGTAGACTAGTTGGATAGATTTTTAAATTGTGAGGTTTTTTTTCCCCTACTGACATAAAACTTGGTATTAATACTTTACAGATATTTAATTTTTTGTTTTCATATTAAAATCTCAAGGAAATTGATTGAGAGACCCAGCAATCAGCTTAGGCACAGAAGAAAGTACAGAAAATGTTTCCCATCTTAGCATTTTCTGCTGAACTTGAGGAACAAATACTTTCTTGTGATATGTGGGGTTTTGTGTTTCTGTGAACTGTTTCGGGAAGCTTTTCTGCTGTAATGGCTGAATATAAGTTGCAAAGATTTAAGCCTTTCCTTATATTAATGTTCCACCCCATTAACTTCATTGTTAGGGCTTTTACACTTCAGTGATTTTAACTGTAGTTCTGTTGTCCTCTCTTTCCTTCTGTCTCTTTTTTGAGGTCTAGATGATTATGTATTTAGTTTTGTATTTTCATTTAAACTCAGTTGTTAATTCTGTTAAGCCCAAGATGATGATAAAGTGAAACTGTTGTATAAGTAAATGTCTTACACTGCTAAAGCCCTGACAGATAAGGAGATGCATTTGTGAAGAGGAAGTGGTCACTTCTTCAGCTAGTGTTTTATCATTTGTCGTGGTCCTCCAGTGATCTTCAGAGATCAGGAACTTCATAGATATAAGACTATTCTATTGTGAAGTTCAGATTGGTGATTATACAGGAGCTTTCACCTATATCCCATGATATTTATAGCCCTGGAACCCAAATAAGGGAGAGTTTTGCTTAAAAAAAGCAAGCTATGTTTGTTTTTAAAAATGTTATCTAAGCATTTTCAGAAAAAGTAGGAATTATGCAGTGATCTTTCAGGCAAAGTCACCTTTGCAAATATTTGCAACTCCTTGCAAATGGCAGACCTATTTAGGCAGTAAGGTTTTTTTTTTACATGATTCACTGCCAGATGTGAGCACTCCTTAGCCTTTATACCCCAAGTGCACATTAGATGTCTCTTAAAAAAGTAGAGAAAAAGAAGTTGATTGAACTTGAGTTTGGGGCAATGAAGCTCTCATGTTGTCAGACATTTTGCATTTTAAAAAAATAATTACTAATATCTTAATAAATAACTTTATGAAGATTAATCCGTGTTTGACCCATTTAAATTGAGAAGGGAATTTCATTTTACATAAGTTTAGGTATTGACATGCGATAGTGGTGTTCATTTCTAACCATTTCTTTTCCAGCTCACCAGCGACTGGAACCAGCGACTCTGTCAGGGATTGTGGCATTTATCCTCAGTCTTTTATGTGGAGCTCTGAATTTAATTCGAGGTTTTCATGCCATAGAAAGTCTTTTGCAGGTACTGTACTATTTTTGCAATTTCAGGTGACTGTGCCTGTTGATTCTACTTGTAACTCAGTTGATTTGAATTGATTTGGGTATAGTACAATTTGTGGTGCATGTTCAGATTCTGTATTCTTTATGCCTTCCCTAGTCTCCCTTTCCTCTAAGAACGATGATTTCTAGTTGGCTTGTTTGACTCAGCATGTATTGATTTATTGACTCTGCAAGAGGCACAGTTTATTAGGTACTCTGGGGACACCAAGGTATGTCTGACATGAGTGCTGCCGTCTCAGAGCCTAGAGTCGAATTGGGAGGGGGCAAAGCAGCATATGAATAATTGCCAAGTATGTAGAGTTTGGAAGAGGAGTAGTCAATATAAGTCAGCATAGGAGAAAGGTGCTTTGTGGAGAAGGTCTGAGCTGGACCTAAAAGGATCTGAGTGGATAGAGAAGAATGGAAGAAAAAAGGGGGCAGTTATGGGCAGGTTTTTGTCCTACTTCTATGTATTTCCACTTTATCTGTTCTTTCTCCTTTTTGTTGGTGGCTACCTGAAACCACTATTTTTTTCAGATATTACAACTATGTTGTTCTCCAGTGAAGTTTTTTCCAGAGACTGTGGCTATCAGAATATACTAAATTTTTCTCTTTTTGTAAACTTTTTGAAACTTCCCTTCTTAAAGTTTAGCACATTTCAGACTGGACAGCTTTCCTTACCTTTGTTTCTACTCCCTCTAAAAAAAAAAATTTTTTTTTTTTGATACTTCCACATGTAAATTAGTTCTCTGTTTTTGGTCAGCATTAAGCTCAGAATACCATTCTTAAAAACCCACTTAACACACCTTATATTCTTTTTTAAAATTGCTTGTTAGTTTGGGGAACACTCTGAGAGTACCATTCTGAGTACCCTCCGAATGTCCTCAGCTGTATGAAGCCAATAGCAGAGGACATCACGGGTTCCAGGCAGCTGAGCTATCCCTTGAGTGGGTAGGGGTAGGGGTAGGTTTCTCATGACTTTTCAATTCTTTTTTCAAACATCCTGGACCCTGAGGTAAAACCCCTCTTCCCTTTCAGGCACAGGACAGCTGGCTACTGTCCCTTGGTGTTCCTGTCCCTGTTCTCTAGCCAGGTCAGCTTTATTCCAGCAAGAGTTCAGTTTTGAGCCAGTTAGACAACCTACCAAAAAAAAAGGCAATTTGGAGAAAGCTGACTGAAAAGTTAATAAATAAGATATCCTCTTCCTTTTTTAAAAAAAAGTGGAAAGAACAGTAGTATAGGTGGGTGAAGAGTTGGTTTTTGTTTGTGGAGGAAAGAGAGAAGGGTTTGGCTCCAGCTCAGCTCCTGATTAGCTCTGTGACCTTAAATAGCTCACTTTACTTTCTGGTCCTCAGTTTCATTACTTATAAAATGAAGGAGAAGGCTGAATTTGATGATTATTTCTCAAAGTATGAGGCACGTTTACCACTAGTTGCACAGTAGATGACTTTAGGTGGTAGAGGGATAAACATTTTTAATTTTAGGAGTTATGTTTTTAGTGTATGTTAATGTGTAGCTTCTGTATTGGGTAAGATTAATGATAGAGATATAAAATTTTCCTTTTAAAATTAATTTTAATAACTTTATGGAATTTATTAAGTAAATAATGGTATAATTTAGAGTTTGCAAAAATTGTGAAGATGGTTTTCTGTGGTTAAAAAAAAATTCTCAGGTTCTTTGAAATTATCAAATTGATAAATAAGGGGAGGGAGCAGATCTGGGTAGAAAAGTTTTTGTGTTACAGAGCCTTACCATCCCTGACCCAGAAGACAGTGTCTAAGTGTGGAGCTGGGGGCTTAGACCCCCATTATTTTTAAGTTAAAAATCTGACAAGGCTGTTTTATCTCACAAAATCTATTAAAGAAAATAGTTTCTTTCAGGCACTCAGATATCTTACCCCTCATCTTCCTGGACTGATTCTTTCCTTCTCCTTCTTTTGATTCACAACTTCAAAAGTAAGGAAAATAGTATAAACTACAGCTTTTCATGCTTTTGAGCTGCTACAGCTAGCTGATGCCTGCCTTGATTTCTGAGTGTTTCATGTTTTCCCTCTGCACAGTAACGTCTTTGCCTCATCACAGTTGTTGTTTAGGTTTTAGAAGAACAATAATCTGATTAAACTGATTACCACTTACATGGAACTGACTGATGGCTCTGAGATTTCTCAGCCTGTTGACATATAAAAAAGACATCACAAACCAGTGTAACTCATGAACACAGATGGAAAACTCTTCAACAAGATATTAGCAAATTGAATCCAACGATATATAAAAAGAATTATATACCACAGACAAGTGGGATTTAGTCCAGGTATGCAAGGCTGGTGCAACATTCAACAGTTAATGTAATCCATCACATCAACAGGCTAAAGAAGAAAAATCATATGATCATGTCTGTGGATGCAGAAAAAGCATTTGACAAAATCCAGTACCTGTTCATGAACTCACCACAAACTCGGAATAAAGGGGAGCTTCCTCAGTTTGATAAAGAACATCTGCAGAAACCCTACAGTTAATACCATACTTGATGAGAAACTAGAAGCTTCCTCCCTAAGATCAGGAACAAGACAAGGATGTCTCCTCTAACCATTCCTATTCAACATTGTACTGGGAAACCTAGTTAATGCAGTAAGACAAGAAAACAGAAGGCATACAGATTGGGAAAGAAGGAATACGACTGTCTTTATTCACAGATGTTCTGATTGTCTATGTAGAAAATCCCAAAGAATTGACAAATTCCTGGAACTCATAAATGATTATACCATGGTCACAGGATCCAAAGTTAATATATGAAAGTCAATTACTTTATATCAGCAAGGAACAATTGAAATTTGAAATTAAAACAATATATTATTTATATTGGCATCCCCAAAAACGAGGCACTTAAGAATAAATTTAACAAAACATAAATAAGATCTATATGAGAAAAACTGTAAAACTCTGATAAGAGAAAGAAGATTTAAATAAATGGAGAGACATTCCAAGTTCATGAGTGGGAAGACTCAGTATTGTTAAGATGTTAGTTCTTCCCAGCTTGATCTGTAGATTCAACACAACCCCAAACAAAATCCCAGAAAATTATTTTGTAGATATTGACTAAATGATCCTATATGGAAAGGCAAAAGACTTGGAATAGCCAACACAATACTGAGGAAAAAGAAATCAAAGCACTGACACTAACCAACTTCAAGACTATTTTTTTTTTTAAAGATTTTATTTATTTGACAGCATGCATTCAGGCAGGGGAGTGGCAGGCAGAGGGAGAGGGAGAAGCAGACTCCCCGCTGAGCAAGGAGCCTTATGCTGGGCTGGGATCATGACCCAAGCAGAAGGCAGGTGTTTAACTGAGCCCCCCAGGCGCCCCTTCAAGACTTACTATTAAGCTGTAACAATTAAAACAGTGTGACATTGGCAAAACAATAGACAGATGGATCAATAGAACAGAATAGAGAGCCCAGAAATACACCCATACAAGTATAGTCAACTGATCTTTGACAAAGGAACAAAAGCAATTCAGTGGAGGAAGAAGAATCTTTTCAACAAATGGTGCTGGAATAGCTAGATATCCACATGCAAAAAATAATAAATCCAGACACAGATTTTATACATTTAATTAAAAAAAGTTAAGGGGTGCCTGGGTGGCTCAGATGGTTAAGCGTCTGCCTTCAGCTCAGGTCATGATCTCAGGGTCCTGGGGTTGAGCCCCTCATTGGGCTCCCTGCCAAGCGGGGAGCCTGCTTCTCCCTCTCCCTCTACTGTTCCCCCTGCTTGTGCTCTCTCGCTCTCTCTGTGAAATAAATGAATAAAATCTTTAAAAAAAAAAAAAAGTTAACTCAAAATGGATCACAGACCTAAATGTAAGATGTAAAAACTTATAAAAGATAACAGGAGAAAACCGAGATGACCTTGGGTTTGGTGATGACTTTTTAGATACAACGCCAAAAATATGATCCATGGAAGTTTAAAAACTTTTGTTCTGTGAAGGACATTAAGAGAATGAAAAGATAAGCCACAGATTAGGAGAAAATATTTACAGAACACATCTGACAAAGGGCATGTGTCTGAAACATACAGAGAACTCTTAAAACTCAAGAAAGTATATAATGCAATAAAAAATTGGGCAAAAGAATGGAATAGACACCCCACCAAAGTAGATATACAGGTGACAAAACACATGAAAAGATGTCCAACATCATATGTCACTAAGGAATTGCAAATTAAAACAATCAGATGCCACTAAACTCCTAGAATGGCAAAATCCAAAACACTGACAAAACCAAATGTTAGGATATGTAACAATACGAACTCTTCATTCAATGCTGGTGGGAGTGCCAAATGGTACAGTCACTTTAGAAGACAGTTTGACTGTCTCACAAAGCTAAGCATAGCCTTACTGTATGATCCAGCAATCATGCTCCGAGGTATATTTACCTAAAATGAATAGAAAACTTATGTCCACGCAAAAACCTGCACATGAATGTTTATATCTGCTTTACTTGTAATTTCAAAAAACTAGAAGCAACTAAGATGTCCTTCAAAAGGTGAAAGAAACTGGCAATCTGTACAATGGAGTATTATTCAGTAATAAAAAGAAATGAGCTCTCAAGCCACAAAAAGGCATGGCTAAACCTTAAATGCACATTGCTTAATGAAAGAAGTCTGAGAAAACCACATACTTAAATGATTCCAACTATATGACCTCCTAGGAAAGGCAAAACTATAGAGACAGTAAGTAAAAAGATCAGTGGTTGCCAGGGGTTTGGAGGGAGGTAGGAAGGGATGAATAGTTGGGGCATGGGGTTTTTAGGGCTGTGAAACTCTTCAGTATGTTACTGTAATGGTGGTTATGTCATTATACATTTGTCAAAACCCAAAGAACATACAACACAAAGAGTGAACCCTAATGTAGACTATGGACTTTAGTTAATGATCATGTGTCACTGTTGGCTCATCAGTTGTAACAGATGTATCACGTTAATGTAAGATGTTAATAATGAGGAAACTCTGAGCAGGGAAGGAGCTGGGTATATGGGAACTCTCTGTAGTACACACTCTGCTTAATTTTCTGTCAACCTGCTCTAAAGATAAAAATCCATTAATTTAAACACACACATGCATACCACACACCAACATTAAAACAAAGACCAGGAAGGGAGGAGCAGCCTCTGGGATTTGATTTTTCATGAGGTGTGGCTCCACGTAGCAGTTAAAGTACAGCCTGTTGTCCCCAGCCACCTCTTAGGAGATGGTGGATTGGCTTTCTCTTCTCGTGGAGGGGCTGAGCCTTCCCCTTCACACAGGCCGGGAGGGCATGTCAGTGTGCTGGCCGGGGTGGAACCTGGGTCTAGAAGTGTGATTCAGGTTGTAGGTCAGGTGTATAATTTTGTGCCCTCTGAGAATGCTGGCCATTTGGAGAAAGCCAGTGGAGATCCCCTGACCCTGCACCCACTAGTCCCTCTCAACTCAGCCCCAAATACCCACACCAAAGATGGCCAGGGAAAATAGTAATATTTTTCAATTTGCATAAAGAAACTCTTGAACAATAAGAGACTAAAAAGTGCAGTAGGAACTGGATAGATGGGAAGCAGGGTAGGAATGAGACTCTTCACAGTATATGCCTTGTATATTATTTTTATTCTTTGAACCATATAATATACTATTCAGATTTTAAGTAATAAAAATGAGTATTAGCACCTATTATTTAAGCATTAAAGAAAAAAAGGACAACTTCGGTTAACCCAACCTAATAAGGAGATTTTCAAGTAACATTTCAGTAAAGTAAAGGTAAATATTTTTGTAGGGGTTAAAAGGAGCCTGAGCATTTTTCCTGGGTTTTTGTAGCTTCTTACTGCCTCTGTCTTAGAGTCCACAGTTTCCCTAGAAGCTTCAAGGTTTTTTGATTGTTTTAAATGGTTCCTTAAAACTGTGGTGCTGGAGTGTGAAGGAAGTATGGGGTAAATTACAAGTAGGGAAAAAGAGTTTTTTTTTTTTATTAGTAGATCATTTATAATTTGGGGACTCAATGGATGTTTATATCTTTGAGATGTGTCTTTCTAATGGTTGATACAGAATTCTTTCTTTTTCACTGTTGTCCTAGACTAAATTTATTCCAACAGTGTTTCCTTCTCATCTGATCCAAGGAACTGTAAATTGGTCCATATGGGATTTTTAGCTGTCTAGAAACTATGGACACCTGGTTACTTGGTTCCTTTAGGATTGTTTTAAATCTTTGTTCTGTCATAGCCACCTTACATATTCCACATACACTCATCAATAATTGAGGTTTCTAAAACAGGGATGCTCTGAGAAAGGAATAAGGAAACAGAGTACAGAGTTGGGAGGAATTTAGTCCACAGGTAGTTTGTCACTCATAGGTGGTTTAAAAAGATTTTCCAGCAAATTCTGATCTTCTCACCTAAATGAGAATCACTGCTTTTGGAAATTCATTGGACTAAAAGTAGAGATTCCTATTACTCCAGTCATTGGGAATTTTATATCAGTATAGAGGAAAAATGTTTTGGTAAGTGACTGGTGCTTGGAAATATTTTTCCATGTCTTGTAAGAATAATGAAGGAGCACTCTGTAGCGTTGGAAATATCTATCTTCTAAGGATTCTGTGTCCTAAAGGATGGACTGGACAGTAGTCAAACAGAAGGAGAGAGGGGCATCTGGGTGGCTCAGTTGGTTAAGTGACTGCCTTCGTCTCAGGTCATGATCCTGGAGTCCCTGGATCGAGTCCCGCATCGGGCTCCCTGCTCGGCAGGGAGTCTGCTTCTCCTTCTGACCCTCCCCCCTCTCATGTGCTCTCTCTCTCTCTCATTCTCTCTGTCTCATATACATAAATAAAATCTTAAAAAAAAACAAAAAAACAAACAGAAGGAGAGAAAGGAATGCCAGATTGCAGAGGGCACTGTGATAAATTTAGAGTTTAAACAGGATAGGATTAGGGGTACAAATTAGATTAACTTCAACAAGTACATCCTTTCAGCCCAAGTTAACCTGGAAATATATACAGAATTGGGGACTTGCTTTTAATTTTCTCTCAATTGGAATCTATTTTATTATTGTTCATGACTCGTATTGGGTAAAAGGGTCCTTTTTAATCTCACTAGAGCCATTGAATTTAAGACATACTCTCAGCCTTCTCTGTGGTTCATCATTGTATTTTGTGTTAGAAATAATCCCTAGAGTCACTGTAGATAATTTTTGGTCAGTAAAAGATCTTTTTGAGATGGTGTGCTATGTAGACTCAAGTGCAGATTCCAGGACATGGGACTTAAACTTACCTGTTTGGAAGTTAACTATCGTGGAGTTACTCAAATCATGGTGGTCAGAGAGGAGGCAGGAAGGCAGTACACACAGTAAGTGGCCTCAGCATTTCTTTAATACTTGATTGAAGAGCCAAGGATTTATTTGGGGATCCTATTTTTAGATCTAGCTGAAAATATGTATTCTGTTTGCTGAGTGTGAGCAGTATATTGATATTAAAGTTTACCTTTTTAAGGCCATGAATTTTAACTCCTGAATGCAAAAAATGATTGCCACATTTATCTTCTAGTATGTAAGTTGGTGCCTGAGGCACATTTAAATAAATTTGAGAACCCACATGAATCAACATTCCTGTATATTGTTAACATTGTTTGAAGATTCACGTTTGTTTCTTCTAAATTAATAACTGCCTCTTAGGGTAAAAACGAGGAATTTATTGAAATATATAGCACTGAAGCATTTCTTTGGAATGTAAGTTCAAACTGGGGAGGTGTGGGATGAGTACAGTTTTATTTTAAGCTGGTAAATTTGATTTGGTGTTCACAGTAATGTGTAAATTAGATTATTTTCACTCATTTCCTAACTTTGTTCTGAGTTTAGAGATGTTAATAAGTTTATTGTGAATTGGCACCTCGTGAATAAATAAGCTTTTATCACATTAGGTTTATATTGCCTGTGTTCCTTTAACGATCAGCCTTGAGACAGTGATATTAATTAAGCTGGTACCACTCTAGAAATAATTTGCATGTGGTGCATTAGGAAAAAATTGAGGATTCTGATACAGGAGTAGAAATGCTGGCCTGGAATTCAGTCTGCCTGGGTCGCATCTGCCAGTAACTAACTTAGTGACCTTGGATGGGTTATTTTACCTTCTTGGATCTCATTTTCCTGTTCTGCAAGATGCAGGTTTTAGACTACAGAGCCTCAAGGACCACTTCAGTACTAGCGTTCTAAGACTCTGATTCTGAAGTTGTCTGTAGTGGCTACTACAAAGCAGAAGTAATCAGCTTGCTTTTATTCCTTGAGTTCTTTATTTCCCATATATTTGTTTCTACCTATTAAAGCTCAGCAGAAATTTTTGATTTTTTTAGTGGCATAATATCTATACTAAGATGCAGTGCTTGCTTGCTGGCTTTCAAAAGAAATAAAAGTATTTTTCCTGATTTTGTGCTCATTGTTAAAGAATAGAGGGAAAAAGTATAAAGAAAATAAAAATCATCTCCAAATTTTCTCTGTATTTATATATATATATGCACATACATACAAACATATATATATATACATATACATGTATACATGTCATATCCATTATATAGGTTTGTGCCCTTTTTTCCACTTAAGATTAAAAAGTGAATATTTCCCAATTATTACAAACATTTTAATGGTATCATCTGAAACATTGTGTGGCTATTATATAAAGCCTCTGCTTATCTCCTCATCCTCACCTTTAAAAAAAAATATTCTTTCCCTCTGTTAGTTTTCAAAGCAATATATTGGTATCCTAGCATTCCCCTACAGGTGAAAGTGATGTTTTTAAAAATTTTTATTTGAACTCCTTATGTCTGCCCCCTCCTTCCCAGCCCTACTCCACCCCTGCCTCATCCCTTACCACATACACTCACTTCTGTCCCCGACTCTGAACCTCTGTCCCCCCTTCCCCCAACCGCTAGCTCTTCCCTCACTTGCATGTCATTTTCCTCTTTACTGGCTCTCTTAGCTCATAAACATGCCACAGTTTGCCGATCTTTACAAACAAACCAGCCTCTTGATGTATGTTCCCTTCTCATTTTTTGAAAGAATAGACTGTGTTTGTTGTGCCCACTCCCTTACCTCTATTCTCTTAGTCTCTTGTGACCTCTTTTCTGCTCTCAATTCTTTCACATACTGACCAGTAAGCTCTCTGGTATCCTTCTGATTGCCAAATGCTGCCGCCACTCTTGAGGCCTTGTCTTATGTGGCCTCTCTGCCTCACCTCACATGCTGTTCAGTTTTTTCTTTTAAAAGTAACTCTTTTTAATTTCAGAAAGACTTATTTTCGAAAACTTAGAAGCCAGTAAATCACTATTAATAGTTTGTTACATTTTCTTCTTGACATTCTCTTATCCCTTCATTTTCATGAAACCATTTTCTCCTATTGTATTTTTTTTCTTTGTCTTCCTATTCCTCGGTTTATTTGGTAAACTTCCTTGCTTCACCTGTCCTTTAAATAGTGGCATTCTCCAAAGTTCTGCCCTTGGCTTTATATTCTTAACTTTTCAACTTCTCTTTCGGTATTTTCATGATGGCCTTTTTATCTTTTATTTTATTTTTTTTAAGATTTTATTTATTTATTTATTTGACAGAGACAGTGAGAGCAGGAACACAAGCAGGGGGAGTGGGAGAGGGAGAAGCAGGCTTCCCGCTGAGCAGGGAGCCTGATGTAGGACTCGATCCCAGGACTCTGGGATCATGACCTGAGCCGAAGGCAGCCGCTTAACAACTGAGCCACCCAGGCGCCCTCATGATGGCCTTTTTAAAAGAAGTTAATCTGTGCACATACCCACACATCCTCACACAGTAAAGTGTGCACATGCCTACAGTTTCAAAACCTATAATTCCAAAGCCTGTTGTCACAATAAGTCATTCTTTTCCCATTTCTCTTCCCTAGAGTCAACCACTGGGTTATCCTCCTAGAGAGATAATATGTATGTGCTAGTACATACAAATTTATATATTTACTTATATAATTGTTTTCAAAGTGTTTCTATATAAATGGCAGTATACTCCATACTTAGTTGTATCTTTTCCACCTGCCAATATGTAGGAGATGACTTTATATCAGTGTATGGAGATCTGTTACATTCATTTTAGTGGTTGCATAGCATTAAAAAAAAATTTGTATTCCCCTTTCCTCCCACTGCATTTTGTTTTGGAAGAATTCAAACTTACAGAAAGATTTAAAAAACAATATAATTAGCACCCACCTGTATACCTACTTACCGTTCTTTTTCTTTCTTTCTTTCTTTCCTGAATCATGTGAAAGTAAAATTATAGGTATCATGACAGTTTATTTCAAAATTATTCAGTATGTATGCCTTAAGGACTAGGAATTCTCCTACATAATCACAATACCTTTATTACACCAAAGATTTTTAAGATCAGTGCAGTATTATCTAATATAAAATTCATATTCAAATTCCTACAATTGACTAAATATCTTATATAGTTTTTTTTCTCTCTCCATTCTAGGAGCCAATCAAGAATTAAGACTCACGTTTGATTGTCCTAGGCCTTCATTTAGCAACTGTTTAAATAGAGGACTAAAGTAGGATCTCTAGATCCAACTCTTTCCTGAAGCTGACTTAAATCTATGAAATGTAATTATTTGGATGTCACACTGGCCCCTCCAAAATAGCACGTCCAAAATGAACTCATTTTTTCCTGCTCTCAAACCTACTTTTCCTCCTGTATTCCCAACTTAGTGAATGGTATCATTCAAGTGTTTCCTTAACAAGAAGACTTGGAGTCATCCTAGGCTTTTTCCTATTTGAGACTGTATGTGCTACTCCCTTTGCCTGGAATTCTCTCCCTACCTTCTCTACCTTTCCACTAGTTCATTCTTCAAGACCCAGATTAAGCTTTACTTCCTCAGGCACACCTTTTCTGACTCTTTTTTTCTCCAGGCAGAATTAGATGTGTCTCCAATAGTCTCCTTTTATACCCTGTACACACACCTGTCCCATCAGTTATCACTTTGAATGGGAATTGTTGGTTAATATATCTGTCTTCTTAATCAGAAAGTAAGCTCCTTGAGTTCATATGGATTTAGTTGTCTTCTGTTCTAGGTCTAGTAATATAATACCTGACTCCTAAGTGTTTAATGAATATTTATTGAATGGAAAATATATTTATAGACAATCTTTGGCAAATAGAAATAGATTTTTTTAAGCTCAATTCAACTTGGCATGCATTTGTTGAATTCCTACTATGTGCAGTTTCATGCAAGTAGTAAGATTGATTTTCTGCCTTGAAGAAAGGTTAGGGTGGTGGGATTGGGGGGGTGGGCAAAATGGGTGAAGGGGATCAAGAGGTACAAATTTCCAGTGATAAATAAGTTATGGGGATGTAACATCAACATGGTGATTATAGTCAATAATATTGCGTTGTATATTGAAAATAGCTAAGAGAGAACTTAAAAAGTTCTCATCACAAGAAAAAGTTTTGTAACTTTGGTGACAGATGATAACTAGATTTATTGTGCTGATCATTTTGCAATATATACAAATAAAGAATTGTTATGGTGTGCACCTGAAACTGATATAATGTTATATGTCAATTATACCTGAATTAAAAAAAAAAAAGAAAGGTTGGGGTCTACTTGAGAAGATAAGGCCAGTATACTACAGGTTTAAACAATACTAGAAGGTAATCTAATTATCTGATAAATGATGCAGACAGTAACCTCAGGGAGAGAGAAGTTGGTGAATGAATGAGTACTTACTGTGTGCAGTTAGCGTTCTGTGTGTTTGCAAATGTTATTTAATCTCTACAACTTTTATTTTTTAAAAAAGGAAATTGAAGTTAAATAATCCAAGACCATACAGATAGTAAGTAAAGACTTGAACCCAGGTCTGGAACTGACTCCAGGAACATGCTCTTAAGTGTTCCAAAGGCAATTAGGAGAGTTATAAAGTGATATTATAGATTAAGGGAAAAAAACAATATCCAATTATAGGGTAATTAAATCAGTGGTATATCCCCACAGTGAAAGGTTATATAATCGCTACAAATCATGTAGTTGAGGAATATTCAGTATCTTGAGAAAGTGTTTATGATATAATGTGTAGTACTAAAAAGCAGTATATAAAAGTATGATTCCATTTTTTTAATGTACATATATTTTTGTATCAAAAGATCGGAAGGAAATACATGAAATGGTTAGTAATAATCCCAGGGTTATGGTATTATAGACTATATGAATTTCTTCTTTGTAACAGTCTGTTTTCCGGATTCTGTACAATGAACATACGCTTTTATGATCAGAAAAAAAATCATTTAAAAAATAAAGGATTAAGAAAAAACAAGCAGAACTTAAAGTCTTAGATTTATTAAAGTTAGAAAGGTTTCGTGACCTTCCGCGCCTCTGAGGTAGAACAGACCTAAGCATTCCAGACAGATTAATGGTTCCTATTTTAAGATCATCTCACTAAGATAAGCAACTCTCCCTCTGCCTTATGGTCAGTTCTGTTGCCCAAAGCAAGTGGAAAAGGAATTTTCTCTATATTATTTCATGAAGACATGGTCATGAGAGACACTCCCATGTCTTGTGAAAATTTTCATTGTGTAAAGATATTTTTTCTAAAATAAGGGCCAAATGTAATGCTCCTGCCTGGGCTTTATGTTTTACCTCATAAAACACTGAAAGAAATTTAATGTAGATATTTAAGAAGAATCAAAAGAGAATAGAAAAACTTGGGTTTTCTGTTAGTTTTCCATTAGTTTTCTTTGAAAAGAAACATTCTGCGTATGATGTATCTCTTTTTCTTCTGGGTGGCTGTTTTTCTTGTAGAGCATGTGTGACTGTTCTCATTGGGATTTAGCACACTCTAGTGGACAGTAACTTTTCAGTTTTTGTTTTTTTTTTTTAATCATGTCAAATTACTTTATTGGACGATTCAATGATGTACTTACCTTATAGTAAGGTTTGTCAATATTTATTTGAGTCAAGTGGTGATCCTAGTGAGCGGGACTGACTTTATAGGCCACTGGGGTGTTGTACATTTTTGTATGTTGTTTTTTTTTTTTTTTTCCAGTAGAGAAGAGAGGTTTTTTACTTTATGTTGAAACTTTCCCATTGGCTTACATCTTTTCTTGGGTTGACTAAGAAAAGAGGCAGAGCTGAAATAAAACAAGAGCTTTTATTTGGGGTCTCAGAATTGCAACTTGGGGAGCACAGATTGGGTAGCAACCCAAATTGTGTCCCTTTAGGGTACAAAATCAAGGGTTTAAAGAAGACAGAAAGGAATGTTTGTATGTGTTGTTTACAAAGAATTTTGTTTGGTGTTGGCATCAGAAAACTAATCTTGGCTGAATATAATTGGTTGCTAAGGCTGTCCCTAAGCAAATTCTCTTACTGTAGCAAATTGCAGGGGTTCGGGTAGAGTCCTTGGAATATTTGTAGTCTGGCCCAGTTCAAAGTTCATGGTTTCATCAGGTGAGGACGTGCGTAAATATAGAGGAGATGGCCTCTGACACCATTTTAAAACCCCTCGACATAAGTGATTTCATTTTCATTTCACCTTTCACACATGGGTAAGATGAAATTGATGGGCCAAAATATAGAGGAAGACTGGTAGTCTCTGTACCTCACACTCCTGGGAACTTTTAGGACTCTTGAGAATTTTTATATGCCATTTTGATAAAAATTTGACCATTTGTGCATAAACATTGCCGTATCGATGGATTATTTTTGGAAATGGGCTTCCACCAGGAAAAAAGTAATTTTTAATTTTGTTTTTTGCAGAGTGATGGTGAAGATTTTAATTACATTGTTGCATTTTTCCTTGGAACAGCAGCCTGCCTTTACCAGGTAGGTTCTCTCCAATTTTTGAGAAACACTTTCCTATTATTGTTTGTTTCAGGTATTAATTCTCTTAATTGTGCACTTAAATAAATAAAAATAATGTCTGAGTTCTTTGCCTCTCTTTTGAGCCTCTGTTAGCTTTATGATCTACATCTCTATTTTGAATGGACCTAGATCCCAGTGTACTTAATGTTAACACTCTTCTGTGCCAGGTTTCAGTGGTAGTATGTCATCTGCCTGTGGCGGTAAAGGCTGTTTCTAGATTTTTTGGTGATTGATTATTGAGCCTCAGTGCTCTGCTTATACTTCAGCGTGAGGATTTTGTACTTTTGGGAAAGTCTTTGAACAGGGAACAGCAAAAGCAGGATTTTAGGATATTTAATTTAGTAGTGAGGAATAGGATGGATTGCCAGAGCAGAGAAATTAGAAGAAAGGAAATTAGTTGGGAGGTGATTCTTTTACTTAAGGCAGAAGGCAGTGAGAGTGAACTCTGAGAATGGCAGTAGGGATCGAGGGTGAGGGAATGACACTGAGGAGGAAGACTACTAGGACTTGAAGACTTACAGAGCCAGGAGGCTTTGCAGCTGTTGATAGGGAGATGGGTACTAGCATTCCTGAGAAGACAGGAAGCACAGATTTGTAGGGACGGGAGGGGTAACCATGCCAGTAACTCAAACTGAGGAATGTCTTTGCTGAAACATGGTACAGCAAGCAATACCTTTTGACCTAACTTTTGTAAGCGACACATTTCTCTGGCTTGCTTAGAAAGAGTGTTAGATTCAGGACTGCAAACATAAGGCTACCAAAAAACTCAGTAGAAGTCTCTAGTGAAATACTTTGAATATATGCATTTGACTTTATGTAAAGATAGATTAGAGATTTTAGTTTCAAGTGGCCCTGTTTTTTAAAAGCCCCTAATTTTTCTTAATCATTTGTATTTAGAAATTTTCTGCACACTTTGACAGATTTAATTATAATGAATGACATTTCATGCAGGAAATGTGAACACTTGTACTTGTTAATGTCACAAGTGCTTTAATTTTATGTAGTATTCTTGTGTAGATTTTAAACTTTAATCTCTACAGTTCTATCACATAGAGGATATTATCTCATTTTTGAAAATGAGAAATCTGAGGCAGTTTGAGTACTATCCAGAAAGCACATGGCCCAGTAAGCGGTAGAGTCAGGACTTAACTCTGGGTCTTCTGATTTTAAATATTGTATTCATTCCACTATATTATGCTATTTGTAAGCACAATTCCTATATTTGTATAATTTCTATAAAGCTATAAAATTATAATTTTATAATATATGCATTATTTCATATGATTCTAAAACAATGTGAGGTAAATGTTAACTTTAAAATAATTTTATGAGGAGTTCTTGTAAAATGTACTTTTGGCTGCTTGGCTTTAATGAAATGATTTTATTCATTTATTTATTTATATTTTAAAAATTACTTTTTATCAAAGAGCCTTAATGAAATAATTTTAAAGACTACTTATAATAGCAAACTGTATTGCGCTCTTACTGTGTGCTAAGCCCTTTATATTCCGTGTGCCCGGGAAATCCTCACAGGAAATCCCACGTTAGTCTTTATGATTGCCATTTTTCACTGAGGCCCATCTAGCCAGTTCGTGCAGTCAGCGGCTCAAGCCCCGGTCTGCAGGACTCCAGATCAGTGCTGTTGTTTAGAGAGATAACACACCTCTGCTGCCTTCCCCAGAACAGCTGAAGAGAGTTCTCAGAGGAGTGCTGTCACTCAGGGGTTCTTGTACTTGAGAGAAGTTGAATGGATTCATGCTTTAAAAAAGAAAAGCAAAAAGCCAGTTTTCTTATTGACAGGCATGAAACTGCATGCTTTCCAAATATGCTGAGCAGAGTGATAATAATGCTGGCTTTTTCCACAATAAAACATACGTGATTATATTTTACCCTATAACATGCTCCGTCTCCAGTTGTCAGAGTGTTTTTTAATCCCCTTTAGATCAGTCCTCAGAGGCTAGGGCTACGTAGTTTGTTGTCTTTTTCTCCAGGCTGTGGGTACTTAGGGACACGCAGAGCTCAGCCAAATACGAGTAATCTTGCTATGGAACATTTGAAAGAGGAAATCAAAGGATCTAGAAACTAGAGACTGTTCTTTTTTCCCCTCAGTGCTTTATTTTGAAAACTCTCAGACTTCCAGAAAAGTTGAAAGACGAGTACACTTAGAGCCACCAATTATTAACATTTTGCAACACTTTCTATATCTCACTCTCTTTTTGTATGTACATGCCTATAGCATGTTTATTAGTTTATAAAGTAAGTTGCAGACACATATGTGAGTATACAGTTGTTTTTCCTAATAAACTTTTTATTTTGAGGTAATTGTGATTGTTGTAAGAGAGAGATATAACCTTTACCTGGGTTTCCCCCAGTAGTACTATCTTGCACAACTATAATACATTATCTCAGCCAGGATATTGATTTCAATGGGGGCAAGATATAGAACATTCTTACTGCCACAAGCACCCCTTTGAAGTTGCCCTTTTAGAGCCACATCCACTTCCCTCCTGCCCCTTCATCTCTGGCAACCACTAATGTGTTCTCCATTTCTAAAATTTCCTCATTTTAAGTAATGTTATATAAAGGGAACCATATAGTATGAACTTTTTGTGATTGGCACTGTTTTGCTCAGTATAATTCTCTGGAGATTTATCCAGGTTGTTGCATACATCAATGGTTTGTTCCTTTTTGTTGCTGAATGGTATTCCAGGGTATGGATGTAGCACAGTTTGTTTAATCATTCACCCATTGAAGGGCATCTGGGTTGTTTCCAATTTGGGGCTATTATAAATAAAGCTGCTATAAACATTCATGTACAGGTTTCTGTGTGAACATAAGTCTTCGTTTCTCTGAGATAAATGCTCAGGAGTGCAATTGCTAGGTCTTGTAGTAGTTGCATGCTTAGTTTTATTGAAACAGAACCAGTTCTCCAGAGTGGCATTCCATTTTACATACACATTTTACATTTTACATCACGCACACCAGCATTGTGTGAGTGATCCAGTTTCTCCATATGCTCTCCAGCATTTGTTGTTATCACTATTTTTTATTTTAGCCATTCTGATAGGTGTGTAGTGATCCCTCATATTGGTTTTAATTTGCATTTCCCTAATGGCTAATAATGTTGAGCATTGTTTCATGTACTTATTTGTTACCTATGTGTCCTCTTGGGTGAAATGTCTTTTCATGTCTTTTGCCTATTTTCTAATTGGATCATTTGGTTTTTACTGTCAGGTTTGAGAGTTCTAGCCATCTAGCCCATGTCAGAAATGTAATTTGCAAGTATCTTGTCCCAGTCTGTAGCTTGTCTTTTCATCCTCTGAACCAGGTCTTTTGCAGAGCAAAAGTTTTTAATTTTTTTTTTTTTTAAAGATTTTATTTATTTATTTGAGAGAGAATGAGAGAGAGAGAGAGAGCGAGCATGGGGGGGAGGGTCAGAGGGAGAAGCAGACTCCTCGCTGAGCAAGGAGCCCGATGCGGGACTCGATCCCGGGACTCCAGGATCATGACCTGAGCCGAAGGCAGTCGCTTAACCAACTGAGCCACCCAGGTGCCCAAAAGTTTTTAATTTTGATAAAGTTCATTTTATCACTTCTTTCTTTTATGGAATATGTTTGTGGTATCAAGTCTAAGAACTTTTTTTTTAATTGAAGTATAGTTGACACATAGTGTTAACTAGTTTCAGGTGTGAACATAGTGATTCCACAAGTTTACACCTTATGCTGTGCTCACCATAATGCAACTACCATCTGTCACCATTATAATTCCATTGATTCAAGTCTAAGAACTCTTTGCCTACTCCTGGACCCTGAAGATTCTCTCCTTTGTTTTCTTCTAAAAGTTTTAGTTTTATGTTTTACATTAAAGTTCATGATCCATTTTTATTTGTTTATTTAGAATGTAAACCTATTTCTAGGATTTATTCTTTTTCTTTGTGCTTCCACAGTGACCACATAGGCCTTTATTTGTCTTTCACATTGGGATTGTTGTATTACTCAGTCTTGCCACCTCTGGTTTCCTCGAATACTCTGTTAGATTACTGGAAAACACTATCATTACTCAAGACTCCACAGTATCTTTGTAGTCTCTACCGTATGATGCTTACATTACTCAGGCTAGTACATCAGCCCTCCATAATTTGGCCCCACTCTACTTAAATCATCGAAGTGGATTTCCTGCTACTCTCCAGGGACATCCTGCACCCTAGAGTGGTCTCGTCACTGTGCCACCCCAGGCCTTTTCTGTGACTCTGCTCATTCTGTGCACTGTTCTCATAACTGCCTTCCTCGTACTCCCTTTGTGCCCCTCTCTTACACATCTTTAGGAGGCTCTATCTCCTCCATGTCGACCTCCTGCCCCCCACCCCACCCCCGCCCTGGTGGAACTCTCAGAATCTGTCCTTTTAACCCTGGCTGCAGCCTAATGCCTCACGGTTCTGCCACCATTTCTCATGTGCTAATATGGACTCCCCAGCTGTTTTGAGAGCTCTGTGAGGGCAGGCAATGCTAACCATAATCTTCTTTTCTCTTCCCACTTGGTTTCTGCCAAGTGCTGAGCAGAGGGAAAGCCCTGGCCAACTCCTGAGGAGGGTGCTATGAGGAGCAGGTTCCTGGGCAATGTCCTCTTCTTTCCCCTGTTCTTTCCGGAAGCCTCTCATGAGGAGGCCCAGTCCAGTGGCAGAAGCAAGTTAAAGGAAGCCCTGGAATGGTGGGGTTCTCAACCCTGGCTACCTATTATAAGCATTTGGGGAGCTTTAAAAAATATAACTGCTTGCTCTCTTCCTTCTCCCACCCTGCTCAGAGGTTTAGAATTTAATTGGTCTAAGGCAGGACAGCACTGATGTGTTCTCTAAAGCTCCCTAGCTGACTCTGGTGGTTTCACTAACTGAGCCCTACTGCTTTCAGGCCCCAGCCCTTTTGGCATGCACCCCTTCCAGCACTTTCCTGTCTTGTTTCCAGGCAGGAAGTCATCCTAGCACTGGCCAGAGACTCCAAAGAGACTGTCTTTAGATAAATGCTCTGGCATCAGCTATAGCCTGGCGGACATTAGGAGAAGGAAGGGGAAAATGAAGGGGGGAAATCACAGGGGGAGACGAACCATGAGAGACTATGGACTCCGGGAATCAAACTGAGGGTTTTAGAGGGGGACAGGGGATGGGTGAGCCTGGTGATGGGTATTAAAGAGGGCATGTATTGCATGGAGCACTGGGTGTTATACGCAAACAATGAATCATGGAACACTACATCAAAAACTAATGATGTACTGTATGGTGACTAACATAATAAAAAAAATTATAAAAAAACACCTTTGAAAATCGTGATCCATTTTTAATTAAATTTTGTATAAGGTTGTATGAAATGTGAGACTTAGATGATTAGATTGAGGGGTTTTTGTGTTTTTGGTTTTGAGTTTTGGTTTTTTTGGTTTTGTGTTGTTTTGTTTTGTTTGCTTGTGAATGAATGGCCACTTGCTCCATTTTTTGAAAAGGCTTTTTTTTCCCCTGAATTGCTTTTGCATCTTTGTCAAACATCAGTTGGACATATTTGTGTAAGTCTATTTCTGAGTTTTGTATTCTGTTTTATTGATCTATGTACTAGTCTCTCTGCCAGTACCACATAGTATTGATTACTGTGACTATATAATCTGTATTAAGTTCCATTTTCTTAATAGTTACAGTTATTCAAATTATCTTTCTCATAATACATGAATTATGATAGTTTGTATTTTATGAGGAAGTGGTCTATTTCATCTTACCAAGTTTATGTGTGTAGAGTTGGTTGTAGTATCCCCTTACTATCTCTCTTTTTGGTGTCTGTATGATCTGTAGTGATATCCTCTACTTCATTCCTCATATTGGTAATTTGTATCTGCTCTTTTTCTTTGTCAGACTTCCTTGTTAATTTCATTGATCTCTTCAAAGAACCTGCTCTTTGTTTTGTTTTTTCATATATTTAATTTTTTACTGATTTCTGCTCTTTATTATTTCCTTCTTGCTTGCTTTGGGTTTATTTGGTTCTTGTTCTAGGTTCTTGAGATGGGAGCTTTGATAATTGATTTGAATTTTTCTCTTGTAATATATACTTTTAGCGTTATACATTTCTCTCTTTGAGCACTTTATTATCTGTGTCCCATAAATTTTGATATGTTGCATTTTTTTCATTTTTTTTTCTTTCCAAGTTATTATTAAATTCCAGTTAGTTAACATAGTGTAATATTAGTTTCAGGTGTAGAATTTAGTGATTCGTCACTTAAATACAACACCCAGTGCTCATCACAATAAGTTCCCTCCTTAATACCCATCACCTATTTCACCCGTCCCTCTGCCCACCTCCCTTCCAGCAACCCTCAGTTTGTTCTCTGTGGTTAAGAGTCTTGTTTCCCAGTTTGCCTCTCTTCACCCCCTCCATCTCTTCTATTTTGTTGCTTAAATTCTACATATGAATGAGATCATACGGTATTTGCCTTTCTCTGACTTATTTTGCTTAGCATAATACTTTCTGGCTCCCTCCATGTCATTGCAAATGGTCAGATTTCGTTCTTTTTTTAAGGCTGAGTAATATTCCATTATAAATATATATATATATATACACACACACACATATATTTAAATTTATATATATATAAAAATGGAATATTACATACACATAATGGAATATATATAGGAATATAATAGAATATATATATAATGGAATATATATATTGGAATATAGTGGAATATATATATATAATGGAATGAATATATATATATAAAATGGGATACACACACACCTCATGTCATCTTTATCCATTCATCAGTCAATTGATATTTGGCTCTTTCCATTGGCTGATATGTTGCATTTTATTTTCATTTAATTCAGTGTATTTAAAAATTTTTTTCCTGTGGCTTCCTCTTTGACCTATGGATTATGGATTATTTGGAATTGTGTTTTGCGTCCAAGAGTTTGGAGATTTTCCGGTTTTCTTTCCATTATTGATACCTAGTTTGATTCCATTGTGGTTGGAAAACACTCTGTGTGATTTCAGTTCTTTTAAATTTGTTGTAATTTATTTTGTGGCTCAGAATATGGTCTGTCTTGGTATATGTTCCATGAGCACTTAAACAGAATGTGTATTCTACTGTAGCTGAGTAAGTGCTCTATAAATGTCAATTAGGTTGTGACGGTTGATGTTCAGTTTTTCTGTATCCTTGTTGATTTTCTGTCTAGTTCTATCAGTTGAGAGAGGAGTATTGGAAGTTTTCAACTATGATTGTGGATTGGTATGTTTCTCATTTCAGTTCTATCAGTTTTTGTAGCTTTGTTGTTTGGCTCATATGCATTTAGGATATATTGCCTTCTTAGTGGACTGATCCATTTATCACTATATATCATTATATAATATCTTATATAATGATATCCCTCTCTAGCCCGTTCTTTTTTGGAAATATATTTATCTGATATTAATATAGCCATTTCTGCTTTCTTCTGTTTAATGTTTGCATAATATATTCTCCATCTTTTTACTTTCACCTTGCCTGTATCAGTTGACGTGAGTTTCTTGTAGACAGTTTAAAAGCTGTTTTTAATCCATTCTGCTGATCTCTGTTTTTTAATTGTTGTATTTAGGCCATTACATTTAATGTAACATTAATATATTAGGGTTTAAGTTTGCCATCTTATTTTTTGTTTTCTGGTTTTCATTTTTATGTTTTCTTTCTGTGGGTTACTTGAACATTTTGTAGAACTCCATTTTGATTTATCTGTAGTGTTTTTGAGTTTATTTCTTTGCATATTTTTTTTTTTTTTTTTTTTTTTGAGAGAGAGAGTATACACGTGTGCACAAGATTGGGAAGGAGGGGCAGAGGGAGAAGGAGAGAGAATCCCAAGCAGGCTTCACACCAGCCTGGGTCCCGACGCGGGGCTCAGTCTCACAACCCTGAGATCATGACCTGAGCCAAAATCAAGAGTGGGACGCTTGACTGACTGACACCCATCTACCCCTCTTTGTATAGTTTTTAAATGGTTGCTCTAGGTATTGCGTTAGGCATACTTACCAGTTTTTTGGTGTTGTCATTTTACTAGTTCAAGTGGAACATAGAAATTGTATCTCCTTTTATGTCCCTTTGCCCTCCTCTGTTTATAATTGTCTTAAATAGTTCCTCTACGTATATTTAGAACCACATCAGACAGTGTTATGAATTTTTACTTCAGTCATCAATTTAGAAATCTGAAGAGGGGAAGGAGAACCTATTACATTATTTTGCTGACTGTTCTTTTTTTTTTTTTTTTTTAAAGATTTTTATTTATTCATTTGACAGAGAGAGACACAGCGAGAGAGGGAACACAAGCAGGGGGAGGGGGAGAGGGAGAAGCAGGCCTCCCACAGAGCAGGGAGCCCGATGCGGGGCTCGATCCCAGGACCCTGGGATCATGACCTGAGCCGAAGGCAGATGCTCAACGACCGAGCCACCCAGGGGCCCCTTGCTGACTGTTCTTTTTGCTTTCTCAGTGTTCCAGGGTTTCTTCTTTTATTGTTTCCTTTCTGCTTAGAGATCTTCCTTTAGCCATTCTTTTAAGGTGTATCTGTAGATGTCAAATTCTGTTAGTCTTTCACCTGAGAATGTCTTTATTTCTCCTCCCACAAGACAACTTACTAACTACAAAGGGAAAAATAGTTACTTACCAGTGGAGAAACCTGTCAGACACCACCTTACCAAGAGATCAAAGTTAACATCACCAATTGTAAGACCTACTGCACATCACCTCTGTGGTATTCTTGCCCAAACTGCATGTCCTCACTTCAGTCTTGAGACAATATCAGGCAAACCAAAATTAAGGGGCAGTCTACAAAATAACTGATTGATATTCTTCAGACTGTCAAGGTCATGAAAAACAGACTTGAGGAACTCTAACAGATTTGAAGAGATATAACAGCTAAATGCAATAGGGAATCCTGGATTGGATTCTGGATCAGAAAAAGAGCCTTAGGACAACTGGCAAAATTCCAATAAAGTCTGTAGATTAGTCTACAGTATTGTATCAATGTTAATTTTGTAGTTTGATGATTATACTGTGGTTATGCAAGAAGATAACATTAGGGGGAGCAGGGTGAAGGATGTATAAGAACTCTACAATTTGGGGCGCCTGGGTGGCTCAGTTGTTAAGCATCTGCCTTCAGCTCAGGTCATGATCCCAGGGTCCTGGGATCGAGCCCCGCATCGGGCTCCCTGCTCGACGGGAAGCCTGCTTCTCCCTCTCCCACTCCCCCTGCTTATGTTCCCTCTCTCGCTGCGTCTCTCTCTCTGTCAAATAAAATCTTTAAAAAAAAAAAAACTCTACAATTTTTACAACTCTTTTCTAGGTCTAAAATTATTTCAAAAGGAAAAATTATTTTTCCAACTTTTTTTACACAATGAAAATCAGTCAAAATAAGTCCTTACAGTTCATTTTGCTTGGATAGCAGTCTTCTTTTTAAGTAAGCAAAGTCCTAATTTGTATAAGAAGTAAAAAGATTTAAGAGAACATTTCCACGTTCTTTCTGCATTGTTGCAAACACCTTAAAGTCCTTCCTGTACTGAAGCCTGGATAGAATTTCACACAAAGACCTCTGCTTCTTTCTTAAGACTGTAATCACATATAATTCCTATATTTAACAGATTGTGAATTTTAGATACCTTCTGGAAAACAGTTCATTCATTCAACAAATTTTTATTGAGCACTTACTGTGTGCCATGCACTGTTCTGGGCCCTGGAGAAATGAGTGAACAAGACAGTAAAAAATCTCTCCTTTCATGAAGCTTAGATCCTATTGGAAGAATATATATATATATAACAAAACAAGCATATTTTTAAAGTGTGTTTATAGTTATATTGTGGAGAAAAAAAAAGGAGGAAAAGGTGAATGCCAGGATTTGGGGCTTGTGGGGGGTAGTTTCTTTATTATATTTTCTAAAATAGCACTTAGTACATTCTCTGTCCCCTTGTTCCATCTTTTAAGACATAACTATTTGGTATTTTATATACATATATATGATCTTTTATATGTATAATCTTTCTCCCTCCATTAGAATTTAAGCTCCATGTGAGCAAGGGCTTTATTTGTTTACTGGAAGCTAAAGAACAATGCCTAACTTGTGGCTGGCCCTCAATAAACATCTGTTGAATGAATTCTACCTCAGATATTCACTCAGATACTCTACCTTGCTTATTAGTTCCTAGGCACTTAATGGGGGATCAGTAAATATTTGTGGATTTCATTAATATGCAGACTCAGATTATATGAGACCATTTTGCTATGGTTTGTTTGAGGTTTTTTGTACTTTTCTGGGGTGAGAATGAGCGATGGAATCCCCTCAGACCCTGAGAATGCTTCATAGTTGCCTGTCACCTTGAGGAATGTGTTCAGCCTGTTTGCAAGGGAGTCATCCAGTTGTAACTCCATTTTAAATGTGATACAAAGTGTTGTGTCTTTTGACAAATGACAAACATAAAAGGAAAAATCTGTTTTCCTTTCAAGCTGTAGAGCTTTCATAGCTGAATGTCTTGAAGAGGCTACATTATCTTATCTGTAGATGAAAAATCCCTTTATTCCACTCTTAAATTTTACTCTGTGGCCTGTTAAAATTTTATAGTAGAAGCATCTATTTCTTTTCTTGTAACCCTAATCATCTTTCATTTTATATTTTGAACAGTGTTATTTACTTGTCTACTACACCAGCTGGCGGAATGTCAAATCTTTTTTGACTTTTGGTTTAATCTGTCTGTGCAACATGTATCTCTATGAACTGCGCAACCTGTGGCAGCTGTTCTTTCATGTGACTGTGGGGGCGTTTGTTACACTGCAGATCTGGCTCAGGCAAGCCCAGGGCAAGGCTCCTGATTATGATGTCTGACACCATCCTTCAGACATGTTGCCCTGGCTTCCGGGGAAAAAGGAAGAGGGAGCATATCTTAACTGCCACTGTGATGAAGAAACTGTTCACCACATTCGAGAAGCTCTGCTTTCTTTCTGTCCAACTATCCCGTGTGTTTTAAGTCAGCATGGCGTGCCTGGGAGCGTGCTGTACCTGCTAGGCAGACTCCTCATGTTAGCCGTGAGATGACGGTTCAGAGGAGGAGGAGACTTCTCTCTACAGGGCCACGACAGTGGAAGAACAGTCAGAAGCCATCGGAAGAATTGGCCAGCGGTCCTGAATCCTTCTGAAGAGTTCAATCAAAAAATGTGTGTGGTACATGCTCTGAGGACCAAGCGGGAACTCTGCAGCCTGGGTTCGCCTTTGTGAGGCATAAGTAGAGCCTAAATAAAAAGATGCCGTGGAGTTTATGTTTCAGACAACTTGCTAAATATCAGATTATTTGCACATTTCTGGTACCAGGAGTTTATGAAGTCCAGGATGGTGTGGAATTGGTTCTTTTTCCTTTTATATTTTTGCTTGAATCTTACCTGGAAATCACTTGATATAGGAGAAGGCTTTTTTGAGCTTATCTCTAGAACATCACAAGTATTGAAAACACAGTAACATATGTTTCCTTTCTAGACCATGTTTGTAGTTCCTTTTGAAATTACTTTTTAAACATGTGATTTGTTAGATTATATAGCCATTGTGCCCCAAACTTCAATCACTTGAGTATTACCTATACTGTTATTTCTTAGTATTTATCTTTTAAATCTTCAAATAGTTTAAAAAACAAACTAATCTCTACTCCGAGAGGAAAACCAGCATCAATTTAGCAGGAATAACTACAAAATAAAACAAAAGATGTTATTAAATTCTAACTAGATCCTAATGCCTCCCGAGGCTCTGAATCCAAGAAGGCTGCTTTGTTGCAGTGAGATAGATGTTACCCAGCACCAAAATGGGGCGCTTTTTGTGGAATTATCAGAAGGATAAAATTGTAAAGGGAATGACATTTTCACTGTGATTCTGTATTATTTACTTCCGTGTTGTGTACCACCTTAAATACTCTTGTGTGCTACCAGTGGTGTGGGTCCTGCTCTGTGGAAACACTGAACTGTACTGAGAGAATCAGAAGGTAACTTCTTCCAGCAGCTCTTACTATTTTGTGGCTTTGAGGAGTTCAGCTCCTAGTATCTTAGCGAATTTGTTTGCTTTTTGATAACACTATAAAGGTTGTTCAGGTAGTTATGAATTAATAATATAGGAAGCACAGTTTGATTCCATTAGCAAAATCTGCAACTCTCCTGGTTTTGGAAGGTACCTTCATTAATGATTTTCTTTTGTTTTGAAAGAAAAGATTCCAAGCAAAGTATATATAAGGTACTAAAATTTGATACCCAGAAGACAGTGAACCCATTACGTATAATTCATGTTACTAAGTGTATTTATTAAGCAGAGGAATCCAGAGTGGTAAAGTCATTGAACCACCATGTTTGCCTGAACCTGTGTATGCAGATATGTCTGCAACTGTAAAATCTTGCTTAACTAGAACCTTTTAGGAGAATGAGGCAAAAGGAAGACAATAAGCTTGTAATATCAGTGATTTAATTAAAACAGGAAATTCCATTTCAGTTTTCTGACTCTAACAAAACCGCACAGAAATTATGTATTTTCTGAGAACTACCCCAAGAGATATACTACATGATCCTAAATCAGCAAAATAAAGTTGATTTATGTTTGGCATTTTGTACTTACTGAGCCAGGAGAGTGAAGTGGTTCAGTTTAGAAAAATTTATCTGAACTAATGGTTAAAACAAGAAGAGTTTTCTTGTAAATATCCAGTTAACCAAGAAGTTGGAGCATTCTGCGATTTTGCTCTATATTGATACTTTATAGCTCTCACCAGTTGGTTCAGTTTGGTTCTCCATATTATTGAATTGTTGAATTATAGTGTTTGGTGTTTGGATCATTCAGCAAGGACACTTTAAAACTCACCAGCTGTCTTTAAAGGCTTAATTTGTTTTTTGTTTTTGTTGTTTTTTCACCGCTATTTTGGATAATGGGATGTTTACATCTTAGTGTAAAAAATGAAAATAGGCATAAATAATGTTTATGTATAGAAATGCTTTCTTTCATTATTTGGTGTCTGCATCGCTGAGTGTTTATATGACTTCTCTGCCTCTATCATGTTGTTGCCAAAGAAACTATTATGAATTTGGAATGAAAAATTTTTGCCATGAGTGTAAAGTTCTTAAGCTCATTAGGCTTCTAATATGTATGTATGATAGTAATATCTTCCATTTATACTATACTTTTAAGAACAAGTCTGCATTTACCTAATTATAATGAGTTTTGTAGTGTAGGAGAATTAGTTGCCTTTTTTTTTTTTAAGATTTTATTTATTTATTTGACAGAGAGAGACACAGCGAGAGAGGGAACCCAAGCAGGGGGAGTGGGAGAGGGAGAAGCAGGCTCTCCGCCGAGCAGGGAGCCCGATGCGGGGCTCAATCTCAGGACCCTGGGATCATGACCCAAGCCAAAGGCAGACCCTTAACAACTGAGCCACCCAAGCGCCCCAGTTGCTTTCTTGTCACATGTTAATGACTTATCTAGGGTCACAGAGCTAAGCACATACAACTTCTTATCCCTTAGCTTTGGGGCTCTTCCCCACCAGAGTGGGAACTGATGAAGATAACTAAGGTTGTACTCAGGGAATAGGCCTGTTCTTGGTAAAATCAGGGAATTGGGGACTTAATGAGCTCAGGCCTGGTAGTGTCAAACCTAGGTGTCTATTAAGGTAATTCAGAAATACTGCTTTTTTATTAAGGTGTGCTGTGAAGGCATAGATGCTGTCTTTTATATCCTAAAAATAATTACAATATTTGCTTGCTTTTTTGGTCTGTATTTGAAATGTATTTATACCTGGCCTCTTTCCCAAAAGAACTTGAAGCACGATACCAAAATAAGACCTATACAGCAATGGTAATAATATGAACAGAAAGGGAGAAAAACAAGATCAGTGAAAATGAAAGGAAAAGGGAACATGTTGCTGTTATCAAGTGTAAAATTTGACTCTTGAACTTCGTGCAAGTCACAGCTTAGAAGAAGGGCAACAAGTTTTGCATCGCACTAGCTTGCTCTGTAAATCAGAGTACACCACTTCCTCAGGGGGGACTTCTTCCTGAGGGATTCTCGTAAAAATGTTGACACTTGGGGCTCCTGTGAAATGTTAAAATGAACAGAAGCCTCAGCTGTTTTAGACATTTGCATATTGTGATTGTGCCTTGAATCCTCAACTTGTACCAGCTTTCAGAGGTACATTTAAGAATTTTTGGTGTGGTTAATAGAGGATTTTGTTTCCATTAGGAAAAATTCTTATCCTAAGCTAAAATTAGGTATGTGTTAAAGCTTGAAAATCCATTTGAGACAAATGTCTGGAGACATGGAGAACCTTTACCTAATTTTGTAATTTTATTATTTATATAAAGTGAATGTGCTGTCCCTGGATTAGCACATTTATTTTGTATTAATTGTGGTCTTTTTCATAGTAGAACCTAGTCTGGACAAATGTCTGGCTCCATTTCTGTTAGGCCATGTCTGGAATCTCATTAGATTTGATTTGTCAAGGCTCCACAGACCACATTTGTTGTATGAGCCTCACCTCCGTGTCACGGAAGTGCTTCCTGCTCAGATTAGCAGCCCACCAAAAAGGGAGTTGCTTGGCCTTTATTCCAAAAGTTTTACTAAGGAAACTGGGGACCCCACTCTGAGCTGTTGGATTTCCAAGAGATACAACAGAACGCGCGTGCGCGTATGTGAGTGATTTTTATTTTAAGAAACTTTTCATTTTAAAAGTTAGAGCTATCATGGAGTATGTAGTAAAAGAACGAATAAATTGCAGTTGACCTCGAACATCAAGTGCAGGGGTTAGGGGCACCAACCCCTCCTCGTGCGGTCAAAAATCTATATATGACTACTTAACTACTAATAGCCTACAGCTTACTGGAAGCCTTACTGATAAGCAATTAGCACATATTTTATATGTTATATGTATAATATCCTGTATTCTTATAATAAAGTAAGAGAAAATTTTTTAAAAATCTTAAGAAAAATGCATTTGTAATACTGTAATTATAAAAAAGTCCACATGTAAGTGGCTCTGCACAGCTCAAACCTGTGTTGTTCAAGGATCAACTGTACTTCCAAAGAAGCCAGCACGCGGATCGAGTTGAGCACTTGGCCTTACCACCAGTTGTAGGTGACTCCTCAGGGCTGCCATCTTTGTCTGTGGGCAAGCCTTCTTTGTGTTTTTCTGCTTCAGCAGCTCTAAGGAAATGCTGATCAAACCTGATTTTTAGTTTTAATTGGCTTTAGTAACATGCTACCTAAAAGTTACTCCAAGGGTGATGAATGAGTTTGTGTTGTAAAGGCTGTGTTGGCTGAGAATTGAAACTCGAGTGGTTCTGTTGATGCGGGCTGGGGGTGTCCGGTCGTCTCATCGGTGCTCTGGGACTGCTGTTGAATGCTGGCGTATCGCAGCCTCCCGCTGGAGCAGTGAACTTTTCAAAGAGCAACTGTGGCTGCCACTGCTGAAACCTCTCCCTTGAGTGGCCAGACTCTCTAGATGACTTATTTCACAGGTGCAGTCACAGTGTTGAAGCACTGTGTGGTTGCGAGCCATGCGGCTGGTATCCTCCTCGCCCGTGAACAGTGATTGCTGTTGTCGTGTGTACGTGTTTTCTTCTGCGTTGGCAGTGCTGGTGTGTAATAAATAGTCTCACTTAGCACAGCGGAGACTGTAGGAAACTCAAGGAGAGAACAGGCTTAGCTCTCAGAGAGTTCCTGAAATCAGTAGCCTAGCCTTACGGATTGTTCCTGCTCTTCCCTTGGTAACAGACCGTATTCTCAGCCCCACCTTACACATGGGTCCTGTTTGCGCTCGGCTCCCGCATCCCACAGCGTAGCGCGCGAGTGTCAGTGCCTGGAAGGCCGTCAGGCTCCGTCTGAGTAGGAAGCAGGGCCCAACATTGCTCTCTCCCATTCGGTCCCGGCGGCCCCTCCCCAGCTCTGCCCTGATGGTTTGCCGGCTTTGTGCCAGTGCTCTTCTGTGAGGCTGGGTTGTCGAGGACCCTGCCTAAAGGTGAGCAAACAGTACGTGGCCTTCTACTTTGAATTCCTCCAGTGCCGGGACTAATGATACGGATTCTTAGCGCCGTCTGCGGGCCAGGCCTAGGTCCTCTGACATGGTTAATCCTCATGGCAGCCTGGGGGATGGGCTAGCACTCTCTCATGTTCACCTGAGGAAACTTCACGTTCAAACCTGAGATTCAGGCTTAAATGATTCAAAAGTTGGGGTCATTTCTGTGCCACAGAATCTCAGGAAGAATATTCCTTGTGAGTTTGTGTGCGTGTTCCCGACAACCACTGGGCTCTTACTGTTCTGGCAGCAGTGAGAACAGACAAAGCCGACATGGAGGGGAAATGGCACTGTGTATGATAAGCACATCATCCTCCCAGAAAGCCTTTCTGTAGGCTCTCTTTTTTATAGACGAAGCATCTGAGGCCTAAAGAGGTTTAAGGACTTGACCTCAGTCACAATCTAGCTCATGTGGTGGCACCAAGATTTTAATCCAGATCAGCCTTACCCAGAACTCATGTTCTTAACCACCATGTAATATTAAGCTAGACAAAATGGAAGTATGTTGAAATATATAAGGAATATATGTTGGAATGTATATATAAGTAATCTGCATTACTTTTTAAATAAGAGATTGGTCAGTGCTAACTCCTGCAGTGTGGATTTTCTAGACTGAGTAGTTTCCTAAAATTCCTGCATCTGTAACGGTACATGGGGGGACATGTGGCTGCAGGAGGTATGGTGAAACTTAAACGCGCCTTAGATTTTAGGGCAAGGAGCTCTACAGTCTGGTCTTTGTAGTAAGACTAACTCATGAATTAATGGTTCTTGATGTAGAATGTTAAAGCTTCACTGGTGATTCATTTGTTATAAACATTTACTTTCCCTTTTTAATTTTTTTTAAGGACCCATTTTATGAATCATTTATTTAGCGCATAAGCAGGGGAGGAGAGGGAGAGAGAGAATCCCAAGCAGACTCCCCACTGAGCACAGAGCCCGACATGGGGCTCAATCCCACGATTCCCAAGACCATGACCCAAGCTGAAACCAAGAGTCAGACACTTAACTGACTGAGGCACCCAGGCGCCCCTCAAACATTTACTTTTTCTAACTGAAGGACAGAATCGATTGGTTCTTTGATATAAAGTAATTTTATGGAAAGTCTGCATTAAATGGTCCCTATATCTGAAGACGCTAAACGAAAAATAGAACATTTACTATTTGCAATTTTGAATAGTGATTATGAATTTGGAGTCCGACTCCCTGGCTCTCCCTTGTACTAGCATTGTGACCTCTGCAAGCCACGTAACCTCTTTGCCTCCATTTCCTCGTCTGTAAAGTGGGGATGATAATAGCTACCTTGGGCAAAGTGTTGCCGTGAGTATTTAAATGAGCCAATAAATATAGAGTACTTAGAACAGAGCCTGGCACAGTGAGTACTAGGACAGCATGGTCCATAGCATTATGGTCTGTCTTGTTGGTGTTACTACTACTTTCAAGATAATAAGTCTCTTACGCTGTAAATGCCCCTAAATAGAAGTCACTGTACAGAGTTTTCAGAGATCAGCAGCTAAGTGAGGATTCTGTTGAACTGTCTAGCAGGCACGTTGCCTGCCCTGGCAAGCCCGTGGGTGCAGACTTCTGGGCAGGGCAGTGAGGATGCATCCAAGGGAGGAGAAGGGATTGGAGAGACTCACGCTTGCCAGGCACCTGCTGCACATCAGGTGCTTTCCGTACACGTTATGTGAGCTTGACAGAGTCCATCTGAGGTCAGTGAGCAGGATGACGTCGTCCGGTGTCACACAGCCTGGCAGCGGCAGACTGCGCTCTCCAGGACCCCACGGTCTCCCAGGCGCTGGAGCGCTGTCCAAGGGGGAAGGTGCCTCTGGGAACCTCACTTGTTCAGTGTGGCCCCATCATTGTTTGCTTTGAACACTCTGATCTAGTGGGTACTCTTGAATGGTGGCTGCCCTAGGGCCCACCACTGTGTAAGGGCCTTCGTGAGTGTGCATGTGTGTGTGGTCTCATGGTCTCTGCTCTGCTGGGAAGCAGAGGGTGGCAGAATGAAGCCAGCAGCCTCCAACCCACGATACGGAAATAACATATAGTGCTGGGGATGTGAAGCTCAAGGCACTCTTAAAAAGTGCAAATGCAACATGGCTTTTAAAAGATTAGTCTGATGCAAAATGCAGCCCTCCAAAAAAAAAAAAAAAAATCCCACATGAGCCAGGAAGTGCCAGTCTAGCTAACTGACAAAGTCAAAGCACAGAAGCAAATTTTGCAAAATTGGAAAGTAGAGATGCTGACAAACCGGAGATTCCAGGCAGGTCTAAATTAGAAATTGGCTGAGAGGGAGAAAAAGTGATGAGGCCCCTCATGGACTCCAGTGAAAACTCTTTAATTCACAGGCCTAATAGACCAGCAATAGGAAAGGGGCCTTGAGGATGAAGATGCATTCAGCAAGTGAGGGGGTGGCTCCGTTGCGTTCAGTAGAAACAGACGGGTGGGTGAGGTGTAGGGCTGGCAGGCCAGTGGGGACAGGGTGCCTACTTTACCCTCAGCCCTAGACAATGCTCCTCCTTCTCTTTATTGTCTTTCCCCTGCATCCCACCTTCCGGCCCTCCTGCTGGGCCTGTGAACCGAGACTGAGCACCTGGCCCTCCGCACTGCATGGCCCGGGGCCCGTGGTGGGCAAGGCCGCCGGCCGCTCCTGCTGGCGCGCTGCCCGGAGGGGGCCTGAGCGAAGGCTTGGCCACTTTGGCTTGCAGGTGACCTTCCCGCAGATCCCCCCTGGTGTGATGCTTCTTATCTCATTTGTCTGCCTTCGGCTTTAAAATCTTAAAATCCTAATTCGATTGTGTTTATGTTTGTGCCATACTTATGGTCTGGCACTTGAAGATTGGACAGAGTCCCACAAATATTTAGAATCCGAGAATGCCAGAGGAGAAAGGAGCCTCGGAGGTCAGCCATTCCAGTGGCCTGACTTGGCTTTGTTTTTGTGTCTGTCTTGAGAAGCAGTGACCCTGCCAGTGGGAAGGAAAGAGACGCAAGAAGAGGACAGCAAATACCATGTTTTTTCATTCTAGGGGGGGGGGGACCCCACCAAAGGGCTTTTTTGAAAATCTGGAAGGCTAAGAAAAGCTATAGTAGTATAGTAAGTGGACCTCAGTTCATCTGTTGTCAACCTTGAGAAGTGGCAGGCCCTCTGTCCCTGCAGGATCATGAGTGCCCAGCCAGGTAGGCACAATGGGCAGAAGTGCCTGTGGGCTAGAGCCGTAGCTTTTGCCTGGGAGGATCAGAGCAGCCTAGGAGATGCGCCCGTCCTTTCTCCCACTGCCTCCTGGGCCTGGGGGCAAGCACAAGTGAGAACGTGTATGGGAAAGCTCTTTATACACTGGATGAAGTTCGTCTGAAGGCCCGGTGTGGGGGCATGGTGTTCTCCGGTCTGTTGTGCCCTCCCCTGACCTATCCCCACAGATCACACCAGCCCTTCCCGCTCCTGCTGACCCCTGCGCTAAGTGGTACCTTGCCACGGCCAGCACGGCCCAGACTAACAGCCCCTTCCTTCAGGAAACAATCTGTACAGCATTTGTTGTCTTCAGTGAGGAATTGTTTTGATTTAGACAAATTGAAAAGCTGTGGGTTTTCCACAGTGTGTCCCTGCCACTGCCGCCTCTTGTTCAGGTGGCGGCGAGGATCTGCTCGGCACCTTCCTTCTGAGCATCGTACATCCCAGCGCCCGAGAATGCTGTCCTGCCCCGCAGTGATTCGGGCTCAGCATCTTTTCCAAGCTCTAGAGGCTCACTTTCTGCTAATTAGCAACTCGTGGTGAGGTTGCAACGTGACGGAAAATAATTTTTATCATGTAAAAACCACAGCTCTGGGCATCATTTGACTATATGCCACTCAGGTGATACTTGCTTTTGGAAAAGTTCTGTAAATGTATTTTTGAAAGTCTTTAACACGACTGCCTGGTGAATATGTAGCTTCAGCTTCCTCAGTGCGCCAGGCTTCACCGTGCCTTCCCACAATGTTGCTAACCCCGCTCTACAATCCAGTCATCACCATGCTGGCTGAAGTCCGGTCTTTGCTGTCAGTGGATGTTAAAGCGCTGTCCGGAACTCACTACACCTATCAATGGTGTCTTTGCTAGTGAGTTTTGCTAATTAACATCCCAGGTATGGATATGCTTTTGCAAAAAAGTATAAATCTCTAAGGGAGAAACAGATGTGTTCTCTGGAATGAGCTCAATGGAGATGGGAAGGGGTCGGGCTCATGGAAGGTCTGAGTTGCATTCCTTGGCTGCCCTGGTGTGCACTGGGTGTGCACATATGTGCATGCGGTTTCCTGGGCCTGCCTCAGGCTTGCCCCCCACTCGTCACAGCAGGGTGGGGATTCTTCAGGAGCTGACATGCTACCTTAGTCTAATCAGCCCCTAAAGCTTGGCCTTTTCATTTGGTTTCCTTTTCTAATTGATGGACCCTAGCCTGAAAAGTTCTGAGAGTCAAACATGAGCTCTATACAATTGCATCCTACACCATGGACAGTGGAATCCTCACCAATGCTGTCCCAATTCCTTGGAGCAGGGGGCCTGCCTATGAGCAGGACTGCCATATCTATGCCCCCATGTGGCCATTGTTCAATGAACCCAGTGAAGTCTTTTTCCCTGGCTCCTTCATTTTCACGTCACCAAGCCCCCTGGTCTTATTTCCTGAACCCAAATAGAACCCTGCGTTTGATGGGTGTGGCAGGCAGGCACTGCTTTTCTACCACCTTTCCTTTCCTCGAGCGAGGTAAGAGTCGTCCTGGGGCACGGAGGACAACTCACGAAGTTACCTGCATGAGCTTAGCAGACAGGCCTGCTTTGAATCTCATCTCTTAATTACCAGTTGTGTGAGTTAGGCAAATAATTCAATCTCTGTGTGTTCATCAGTGACATGTGGTGGCCAGGAGGAACAAATGAGATAAAGTTTGTATGGTGCTTACCCCAGTGTCTGACCACACGGAGTGTCCAATAGATGGTAGGCATGGTTATTAGCTATCCAGGTCAAATCAGTATGCCTCCAGCCAGCATCTCTCCTCCTCTCCCTGCTACTTGGGTCCCTTCCGGGATCTGTGTCCTTGTCTTTTCTACTTTCTTTCCCCCCTTAGCATAGAAACAAGGTTGGCTCACCTGTTTTAAAACATCCTCTTCTCACCCCTGGATCTTTTCTGGTACCATCCTTGATCCCTTGTCCCCTTTCACTCCTGGTGTCTCTCCTCATTCCTCAGCCTCCTGCACCCTGGTACCTGCTCCTCAGTCCAGTGAACTACCTCTTGCCAAGAACACGAATGTCCTCTCACCTGATTGCCACAATGACTGCGGTCCTTAGCCAACATTCTCTCCGTAGCAGTGTACCGTTCCCCACCCAGAGTAGGTCTCTGCCTTCTGGGGCTCCCTCCCCAGTGCCCCACCAAGGGCCGAGTGCACTGTTCTTCGGACTGGAACCAGGCCCATGGCCCAAGCCGCAAATCAGACCAGGACACGTTACCAGTGAAAGTGTTTAATAGTTAAATTATTTAAATAGACTTTTTAAATTTCCATGGGAAATCATAATCGTATCTGTTTTTGCAAGAGCAGGAATAAAAAGAGTGCACACCCTTGGAGGGAATGAAGAGCTAGCACTGCACGGTGTCACCAGTCACTGCTGGGATAGGAGGGATGGGCCCCCAAGAGGCCGAGGAGACCGTAACCAACGGGGGGACCACCGGAGGAACTCAGCACACATACGTTACTCAGGTTGGAAGCAAAATTAACACCTGGCACCACTGGCGGGCACTATGGAGGGGCAGGGGACTTGAGACCACCACCATGGAGAAAGCCAGCCCGCCCAACAGATGCAAAGGGGGGAGCGATGCAGAACTCAAAGGATGGAGCAGCAAAAGCGTGGACAGACTTGGGCTGGCAGTTTTAGGTCTGTGAGCTTTGCTTCTCAGAGAGGTGCTCAAGCTGGGTGAGAGATGGTGTGTGGAACGGGGAGGCCGGCGCTAGGGTGCAGTGAGAGGCGGTGCAGGGGGGCATCAAAGTGACGTCTCACAGCTGGTATTTAGCTGCGCCCCCCCCCCTTCGGCTCGTGTCGGAGGTGAGAAGAATTCTGCCCTGAGAAGCAACAGAAAGATCTGGGCACAGAACCCAAGGATTCTGTTTGAATATATCTCTGTGATAATCGTTTTTCACTTTCATGCCCATTTCCATTTTATACCCTTGTAGGGTATAAGAGATAATTTTTTCCTATATATTTAACTGCCCCCTCCCCCCAAAACAAACAAAAACCAGACAAAACAACATTTCTGCTAGCTTTGCCCTTTGGACGTTGAAGCTGGGCTCTCCCCTTCTCTCTGGTCTGCAGATGGAGCGCAAAGCCACCGCCCTCGCTGAACCTGAGGGCTGCACTGTTACCCCAAGTCTGAGGCCTTAGCTCTGGGACAGCCAGCTGCACAGTAGCCAGCCGAGCAAGGCGGGCAGGTACGGCTTCCCACCACCCCCACAGCAGCTGAGTGCCCGTGGCCGTCCCTGCGCTCTCAGGGCTGCGTCTCTGCAGGCAGCAAATGGCTGACACCTCAGGGAGCGGAAGAGGGGACAGTGGTTTGCCGCAGGCTCCAGCGGGGCCTGAGATGGGAAAACAGCTTTTTGTTGTTTTATCCACTTGCATTTAACTGAAGGGAAGTGATGTGTTAGAGAGATGGGGTAATGTATGCGTGCATCTTCCCACTTAATCTGAACGTAGGGCACCCCAAAAGGACACATGCTGCTGCTCTGGCTGGACCTGGGAAAAGCCCAAACTGCCTCGTCCGCGGTGAGGGCACCAGGCGTCCTGTATGTGACCAGTTCCACAGCCTAAGCGCACACACACCTACATACGTACAGTACAAATGCTGGGCACAGCTGTTTTCTAACATCATTTACAAAATATAGAATTCGGTATATTTGTTAGATCTCCAAGGATTTCAATAATAAAAAATAAAAAATACAAAAAAGACACGTTGGGATCCCCGCCCTCCCACCCCAGTGGCATCTTCGTTTGCTTGTGGGTCTCTTATACGCATACAACTAGCATAGTCTAAAGGGCACAGAAAGTTGTTTTATTTTTTAATAAATATTCTTTTTCTCAGAACCACCCCTCCTTGCCTCGAGTCCTCTCGCCTCCCCTTTGCAATTCGCTCTGTTCCCCTCGAAGAGGTGCGGGAGGAGGACTGTGGAGAAGGCCGAAGTCCGTCCACAGCCCGCACTCCTGCCAGAAAGCCCCTCCATGGGGCAGGGGCTGTGGCCTCTGTCGGCAGTTGAAAGGCTCACACGGGAAAGCGGACCCCCGAGGCCCCTAGGTTCCCGGGGGCCAGAGTCGCGCCTTATCCCACCCGCCCCAGGCCGAGGCCTCCCCCTCAGCCCAGTCGTCACACGCCGGGCTGCCCCGCACCGTAAGAGCTCCGGCAGCCCCTTTCCACCCGAGCAGCAGCAGCGCCCGTTAGAAAACTCGAGATTCAGATCACGCCTAGTGGAGTCTTCTACGGAGGAAACATCTTTGGTCAGCTTGGTGCTCGCAGGACGCTGGCACCCCGGGGCCTGGGACGGAGGCGGCTGCCTGCCCACAAAGGCAGAAGCTGCTTCTGGAGTCAAAGTGGAAAATCTCACCGGTGCAGCCACGTGGACTAGAGCGCAGGCTTCCACCTGCCCACTGGCACCCAAAGAAGCCATTTCCATTTCTCTGGAGGCCAGGCTGCCTGGCATCACCAGGTGGCAGCTGCTAACTGAGCGGGGGCCCCCCGTTGAGGAAGTAGGTCATCATCTCGCCTTTGCCCTTGACCTTGACCACACCCCTGCACTCCAGCTGGTATGTGTTGGCAGCCAGCACCTGGTACATGTCCGTGGTGACCTGAGGGGGCAACGGAGGAGAAAGGACAGGTCATGGTTAAGCCGTGAGTCCGGTGACCGGTGGCTCTGCCAGACTGTCCCCACCACAGACGGTGGGCAGGGGCTCCCAGGGACTGACAGCTGCTCGTACTGCCTGTCGGAAACCAGAAGAGTGGCAGCACCTACTCCGTGCCAGGCAGTGTGGCCAGCAACTCACCTGTGCTATTTCTGCTGCTCTAAGTGCGGCTCATGGTCCCTGAACTGCCTGTCCCTGTCCCCACTGAGAAGTGCAGAAGCTGGGCGGAAGTGCTCGGGCGCATCCATAGCAATCTGACCCTGCCGCCATCGAGACCGAGCACGCGACCAGTGTGCTCACTCAAGTCTCACTCCACGGCAGGTAGGTTGAGAGCCACCGCTTATCTCATTTAATCTGTGAGGAAAGCGCTTTTATCTCAGGCTCAGACAACCTAAGTCCCTTCCCTGAGGTTACATCGCTACAAATGGCAGAGCCTGGACTCAGGTCTGCGTCCGACTGCCCATCTGCTGTAGCTTTTGGAACAGAGAGGGGACCTCACCGGTGGCTCCAGTCATCACTGCACTCTTGCCGGGCGGAGGAGAAAGGAGGCTGACCGGAGCAGCAATACAAGCGCGTGTCTCGCGAGGTGACCCAACAGCTATCTGAGCACACCCCGCAACACCCCTGCTGAGGATCCCGGCCCCGCCTGGCTGGCAGGCTGTGAATCTCTGGCTGGGCTGCTGGAAGGTGACCCTGCTGTGTGATCAAGGGAACGCCCTATGCGAAGGTGAGGTGCCAGGCCACGGTGTGGTTGCGCAGAGTCCTTCACTTGTCTGTGCGTGGGGTCAGAAGCTCTGCACACACGTGCCTCTCTCCCCATCTCCTATCTTGTTGTCCCTTCTCCTCTTGGCACAAGAAAGCCATTTGGTCAGTCCCTCCGACAGCATCGGCTCGCCAGCCAGGCCCGGCTGATCTGGCCAGGGCAATGCTTTGGGCTGACCCATTGTTCAGAGGTCCCGCAGGAGAGAGAATTTAAGGGACATTTAAGCAGTGTCAGTGCGAGCAGAGGGCCATAAAGAGAGCACAGTTCAAACTTGGGAAAATGGAGGCCAGGAAAACTAAGTGACCTACCCACGCCTCATGGGGCACTGGGGGGTGGAGGGTACAGGAAGAGAGCCCCGTCCAGGGCCTCGCTGTTGTCAGATTGGAGCAGAGGAAATCGAGGAAGGCCTGAGAAAAAGCAGCTGAAGAGAGGCAGGCCTGGGCATCACAAGAGCCAGCTTGCAAAGGACAGAGAGGAGCCAAAGTCTCTGGGTCTCTGGCCCACCCCCTTGGCTGCTGGGGGTACCATCCCAGGGGGACGAGTGGCCTTGCCTGGTTCTCCTGAACCAGGCCCCGAGTGCTCCATTCGGCAAGACCTTGCTCCCTGCAGCCATCTTTGTGTCCCCTTGTATGTGTGGGTTGTGGCATGAGCACTCCTGGCTTAGCATCGGCGGTGGCTCCCGCCTAGACGCCCCCCTTTCCTTCTGTGGCCAGTAGAGGGCTTGGCACGGGAGTGAAGATCTGTCCAAGGTCCTGAGGGCTTGAAACACAATTGTGTTTTCCGAGCTCCCAAGACGTAGCCCCAACCACCTTCAAATTTGGCCGCAGAAATTCTGGCTGGGAACCGTGGGCGGCCTGCCCCCAGGCCCATGCAGCATCAGACAGAGCCCCCCCCCCCGCCCCGCCCCATGTGGGTGAGGTGGGCGGTGGATGCGCCGGCACTCACCTGGATGCGGTCAGGCACACCGGTGCTGTCCATGCGGCTGGCCACATTCACCGTGTTGCCCCAGATGTCGTACTGAGGCTTGCGAGCCCCGATCACCCCGGCCACCACGGGGCCGATGTTGAGCCCTGTAGGGGACAGACATCAGCACGTTCGTCAGGGCTCAGACCAGCGCTCACCCTATCATTCCTCCCTGACACTCAAGGTCCTCTGGGCCTGAGGCCACGCTTAGCCCTGCGGCTCCCACTCCGCTGCTGCCATCCAATGCCCGCTAACCCAGACCACTGCTCCTGAGTACTTGCCGCCCAGTCAGCTGGCAGCTCCTGCAGTCCGTCACCAGGACCGCCCTCTTCACGTGTCCAGTGACCTGCGGCGGCATCCAGTTGCCTCTCCTTAACCACCCCTCTCAGTGGCGTTTTAAGTTCGCACTGTCAGTTCAGACTTTCTTCCTCCTACCTCCTCTGTTTCTATCAGGGGCCCTGCCATTCTTTTTCTTAGAACCTAGCTCCTAACCCACAGTCTCCTCTCTGTCCAAGTGCTCCTCCCCCTGGGTGTCTGTCTGAGCTAGCGCAGGGATGTCGCCATGACCCAGCTCCAGGAAGCAAGGCTGCTGCCCTCCACGCGGGCTCCCTGTCTCGCTCCTGGCACATCTGCTCTAGTCTATCCACCGTCCCAGTCTTACCCACACCAACCCCGATCACCCTGCCACTCCGCTTTCACTCTGCTGCTTCCCCTCCGCTCCAGGCAAGAGCCTTCCCCAACACACCTGGCTCAACTGACATCGTCTAGACATTCTCTGCCACGTCTCCAAGCCCCTGGGCGCTCCCTCTTAGCACAGAAATGATCTCTCTCACAGGTGGCCGCATGAAGCCTCACTGTTGTGTGAGACGTGGGACCACACACACGGCAGAATCAGCAAATAGCAGTTTCGTCCATCCATAAGACACTGCCCTCCACAGCCCTCCACTTCGGTCCTGCCAAGCCACATGGAGCTTTTCACCCCACCTGCTATTCCCAGGCCCGACTGGTCGGAAGCCAAGCTCACCGATCTTCATCTGGAAGTTGTTGAAGGAGTGTTCATTGATGTACTTCATCTGATCCATGAGCTTCATGGCAAAGTCGGCCAGGGCTTTGATGTGGGTCTTGCCCACCTTGTCATACGTAGAATCGTTGAGGCCTGAGGCGGCCATGTAGGTGCTGCCAATGGTCTTGATCTTTTCCAGCTGCCTGAACCGATCCTCGCTGATGATCTGGATGGAAGGAGGCCAAACCTGGGTCTCCACCAAGGCTGGGGCACTGAGGTCTACAGGGAAGGGTGGCAGCATGGCCCCCCCACGTGCCCCCCCCTCGTTCACACAGGGGGCCCATCTGCACACCAACTCGGTGCAAGACAGAGCAGGCCGCCTCCAGTACCCACCCATGTGTGGTGGCCGGGTGCTACCCTCCGCCCTGCACCCAGAGCCCTGGGCCAGCTCTCTAGTCACTTCAGAGCCTCTTGCCCCCAACAGGGGCTGGTGGCCATCTCCGCCCTTCTCTGGCTCACATCCCCATCCCTCCCAGGGACCCCCTTCTTCTGTCTCCAGGCCCTGCCAGCCAGAAGCCTGCCCAGACCCATTTCAGCCAACTTCAGCTACCCCCTGCCCCAGGAGCCTCATGGGCTGCTTCCAGCACAGCCCCAGCCCAGCTCCATCATCCTTCACCCCAGGCCCTACATTCCCACTGGGGTTCCTCACTCGGTGAGCTCCCAGGGTCGAAATGCCCTATTGGGCACAGTGTACCCAGTGCCTGGCACACACTGGGGACTTGGCGAGGGTGCATGTTTGTATTTCTGCCCCTGCTGTTCAGGGCTTTGCATCTTTGTCCTTCCTCCTCCCTTAGCCTGGGAGTCCCTCCTTCCTTGGACTCTCACAAAAGCTGGGCCCCACCCTAGGGCCTGCCCAGCCTTAGGTGGCACGAGAGGAGCGGCGGCGAATGGGGAGGACTGGCGAGACGGCCGCGCAGGGTCTCAAGGGGGCAGCCAGGGCGCAGAGACTTGCCATCCCAGCGGCCTGGGCTGACGCCTACCCTGCCACCTACTGCCCGTGAGCTAAGCCCCATCTGTGCGCCTGCTTCCTCCTTTGTAACAGGCTAGGGGAGGAAATGCAGGCAAGGGGCCTGCCCTCAGGTGCCCCAGCGTCCCTCCCGCTCCAGGGGCCCAAGCTCCCCGCTGGCCGCACCTCATCAAAGTCGGCGATGATCTCGTTGAGCAGCCGCAGGCACTCGACGCCCTCGTTGTTGGCCTCCAGCTCCACGTAGAACTCGGAGAAGTTGGCGATGGAGGCGAACATGACGGCCACGCACTCGCACGACTGGTAGTAGAGCTCGTCGTTGCGTCGCTCGCGGGCCAGGAAGTGGGCGGCCACGTCCTTGGGCAGGATGTTGTGCAGCAGCCGCCGGTTGTAGGCCTGCAGCTCCTCCATCTCCTCCTTCTCCTCCGTGGCCTAGGACGCGGCGCCCGGTCAGCGGGAGGGGCTTTCTGCCCCCCGCCCCGCCGCCGTCCCCACCTGCGGCTCTCCGCAGGGAGCAGCTAGCGCTCCGACCATGAGAAGAGGGAGAGATGTGTACGCCTCCGCCTCTGCCCTGCCTGCCCCTCAGAATGTGACGCACCGGAGGGCGCGGGCCCCGAAGGAGGGAGCCCCCGACTGGAAACCTCCTGGAGGACAGGCTGAAAGCACCCTCTCTGCCCAATGCTAGACCAAGGCACGGGCTTACAGGGACGGTCCAAAACCACACACCCCCCACCAATGGCCCTCCAGCTACCAAGCGCTCCTCAACTGTCCATTTTCCTCTTCGCATCAGGAAATGCAGTTTGGTAAGATGACTTTAACAGACTGACCCCACGGGAAAACGTCTTAAAGCCCTGCCCGCTCTCCCCAGTTCCAGCACAGCCCCAGCCCAGCTCCATCATCCTTCACCCCAGGCCCTACATTCCCACTGGGGTGTGGGAATGTAGCCAAAACTGGCTTCTGGATTAGTTTAGGGGTGGGGCAATGGATTATCACTCACACATCCCAAAGCCAGGAGGTGCGGATGCCCCAAAGTGCTCCCTGGGGTGGGATGGGGACACCACCAGTGACTTTGGTTCTCCCCCAGTGTGGGTCCTGGGTCTGGGAAATTGAGGTCTGTGGTCACTCACGAGGGACAGTGCAGAGCCCTCGAATCAAGAGGCCAACAGTGGCCTGCAGGCTGAAACACAGAGATAGTCCTGCACTAAGTTGTGCAAGGAGCCATGTGACACAGGAGGGACAGAGTGCAGTCTGCTGGCTTCTTCCCCCTCGACGACAAACAAAATGACCCCTTTAACGGGGAGTGACTACGTTGGTAAAACAGGCAGGTAAAAGATCATTAGCAGGGCTGTTGAAAAGATCCAGCCGGCCTGCTTGGGCCTCCTCTAATTAAATGTGGAGGCCTTTCTATTTGGCTGCACCAAAGATCTCCTCGAGGGCCATGACTACGTCTCTGGTGCTCCCGGCAGGTGGTGGCTGCTCGTGGGGAAACTGCTGGCACACCCAGCCAAGGCCACAGGACCTGGGTCCAGCAGGGACTCCAAGGCTCAGAGACCTGGCCTAGCCTTGCACCTGAAGTGAGAGGACCCATTACGCCTAGAGCAACTGGAAACATGGCCTCGAGAGTGGGGGTCACGCGTAAGGAAGTTCCTGGATGCCAGGTGGGCCCAGTGGGCACGTGCTACCTTCCGGCCCCTGTGAGGTGAGACTCCTAAACGGGGCCACCTGCTCCTAGCTCTGAAACAGGTGCCAGAGCACCTGGAGTGGGAATCTCTGTGCTTCTGGAGGGCTGCGCCCTGGAGGAGCCCCAGCTGGTGCATCTGCCTCTGCAAGTGCACCGACCACCTACAGTCCTGCCCGCTGAGACCCCGTGCCTGGGCACCCAGGGGCACTGCAGCTCCTTTGATCAGCCCAGCAGGTGGCAGAAACCTAACACATGCCCTCCCCTACTGCATCCGCCCAGTGGCAGGCAGGTGGTGGTGGAGGCTAGGGTTGGGACGCTGGGAGCACAGCGACTGCTGGAAACACAGACCAAGTCCTGCCCAGGAACTCCTGCCACATCGGGACAACTCTGCCCTGAGACATGATGTTGGGCAGCTCCCAACACAGCCAGCTGTTTCTAGGACTGGGCTCTGGCCAGGCAGGAAGACTCAGGGGCCACAGCCCCCCTGCTGAGCCCAATAAGGTCAGTGCTGTGGGAGAGGGACGGCAGTGGGCTCTCCCAAGAACTGAGACCCAGGGGTTTGGCCAGGAGCAGACTTGATGCCTCATGCAGATGCTTCAGGGACGCTAAGGACCTCGGGCTTCCCCACCTCCCTGTCAGCACCACACCCACCAGGACCAAAGATCCAACAGCAAAACTGGCTTCTGGGTTAGTCTAGGGGTGGGGCAATGGATTATCACTCACCCATCCCAAGAGCCTGTGTTCAAGTTTTTGCTTATTGGTATGTTGTTCCCCCCTCCCAAAAGTCCTGGAGGAGGACGGGAGATGGAGGGATGTGTAAGCATCCTAAGCCTGTTGCAGGGGTTCAGTGGAGAGAGGCCAACACACCTGGCAGGTAGACATGCTCACCGCCCCACCCCCACACATCTGTGCACAGGCCTTCTTAATCGTTTTCAAAGTGGGAGAGGAGCTGCTGTTGCCTGGGCACTGGGGTGGGGTTGTGAGGAAGCCTCAGGCTGCTCGGCTCAGCCCTGGCAGGCAGCTTCACTTTGACCCTGGGCACTCAGGAGCTAGACAAAGACAGGGGCAGGGGTGACAGGGCAGCAGGTCACAGGCAGGCTGAGTGGCAGGCTCACCCTTCCCTTGCTTCCACCCCTTTCTAGAGATCTCTGCAACACAACTGACTTGCACAACAGCAACAGTCTAGGGCGCAGGGGACCTCCTCGGAGCTCATGTGGGAGGTGGGGTGTGTGTGTGCAGAGAAGTGGAGGGACATCAGCCCTAGGTCCCACGGAGCCTGGTCAGCCCCTAGGAGAGCTGGCACCTCCGGGGAGCTTCCCCAGAAGAGAGGGGTGTGAGAGAGCCAAGAGAAGGCAGGGAGGCAGCAGTCTGAGCCAAGAAGGTAGAGCCTCACGCTGGATATCTCCCAGGTCCCTCCCAACCCAGGGCTGACCAGGGGCCTTCCACATGCAAAACAGGTTCCCTCCAACCTCAGGGCATCTGCTCAGTGGGGACCTCAGTCAACCTCATGCAAGACATCCAGCAACAGGGGCAACTGGATGCCCCCATCTTTAACAAAAACTCAGGACCTCCTGCCCCAGCCTGAAGACTTGAATCTCAGTGTTAGTAAGACGCTGAGGATGGAGGAGGCCTAAGTGAGTTGCAGGTGAGCTGGAGAAGGCGTCTGGAGATGGAGGCCAGGCCAGGCGAGGCAAAGAGGCTGGGCTGGAATAACCGGTCTGAGGCTGCCCACAGGGAAGACGGCTTTCTCACCATGAAGGCCCTTGGGTGCCCTCCCCAGACCTTCTGAAGCCATCTAGCAGGTAACAAGGAGCAACTTGGTCTCCTGCTAGCACCTGGAGCATTATCCTGCGTGTGGCCCAGGGGCATCCCCTCTTCCAGGTGGACACTATCGGGACACAGGGCACAAAGCCTGGAGGGTGGAGTGCGGGGCTCCTAGCACCCCACTGCCTCTGCCCCTGCCTGGGCCACCTCTCCCCAGGGCCGGGGCACAGCCACCTGCTTAGGCTTCCTGTCGATGGGTCTTTGATGCCCCTTCCGTCCATTCTCCCCTGGAAGAGCCACTTCTGGTCACATCAAGCCCTGCTCAGCAGCCTGGTGGGCCAGCTCCCGCACTGCGGCCTCCATGACACAGCGCCTGCGCTCCCCATACTCCTCACCTCCTGCCACTCTTTCCTCCCCACCCTCCTGACTCCTTGCTGCCCACACCACAAACCGGAGCTGGCCATGCCTAGCCCCTGTCCCTGCCTCTGGACGCACACAGTAATGCCTGGTCGATATTTGGGACCCACCAAAGTCCCAGCACTGTCAAGGGTGGGTTTGTTTGGCATAAGCTCTGGGATTCTGTGTCTGGCCTCCCAAAATCAGGGAGCAGACCTGCTGGGACATGGGGCACTGGTTAGTTGGGCTGAGGCCTGAGCAGGACGCCCCGTCAGTGCAGAACTAAGGCCCAGCCAGCCCAGGTGACAAACTTGTTCACTCACAAAACGCTGTGAGGTCTGGGTGCCTCCCCACCCCAGCCCCAAGGCCACCCACCTGCAGTTTCCAGAGGAAGTCCAGGCGGGCGGTGGACTCCACTTGCTGGGCATGCAGGTACAGGGCCAGCACGAAGACGGAGATGATGATGGGCGTCACCACCTTCAGCGCCACCTTGGTCGCGTGCTCAGGGCTGCAGGGGAGGTAGACGCCTTGGCACTTCATGGCAGGCTCCGAGGCCCCCTCAGGCCTTTTGCCTCCTTCTACTACTCCCCTTCTCTTCACCCTCCTGCTCAAGTTTTGCCTGAGGTAGGGCCTTCTCCAGGAAGCCTTCTTGGTTGGCAGCCCCATCGCAGCCCCTGCTCCCACGAGCAGCTCAGCAGTCATGACTCCTCTCCTGATGCCCCCCTCTTCCCCATCACTGGGAAACTTCTCTCTGGTCACATCAGGGGATCAATGAGGCGCTTGTAAAAGGCAGTATGTACATCCCAGGTCTCTCCCAGTGGACAAGATAGGGGCCGTGGGCACAGTAACAAGGGAGCCAGGCAGGCCATACTGACCAGCTCTGGGCTTTGGGCAAGTCTCTTAACCTTTCTGAACCTTAGTTTCCTAATCTGTAAAATGGGATAACGACACCCACATTTTAAGAATTAAGGATACTGTATACAAAATTCCTTGTATAGCATCTGACAAATAGTAGGAACTCCAAAACTGGTAGCTAATAATGGCTACATTCCTAATAACATTATTAATAAATACTCTTAATAAAAGCAGCTATCCTGGGGCACCTGGGTGGCTCAGTCGGTTAAACGGCTGACTCTTGATTTCGGCTCAGGTCACGATCTCAGGGTCGGGAGATTGAGCCCCATGTCAGGCTCCGAGCTGGGTGTGGCCTCTGCCTAAGATTCTCTCTCCCTCTCCCCCCGTCCCTCCCCTCCCACATGCACACATGTGCACATGCTCTGTCTCAAAAACAAACAAAAAGCCCACACAAAACCAAGCAGCCATCCCAAACCCTGCTCCCTGTCCCAGCAAAGAGCCCAAACCTTGAACTCTGCAGACTCCCTGCCCATCAGCAGCCCAGTGCAGGGCTTATGCTACAAACCCCACAGGCCTTGCCTTGGCTCCTTTCTTCCGCAGCGGGGGCAGGGGGCAGGGGGGTGAGGTCACCAGTTCCCATTCTCTGGTGCCTGGGATCTCACACATGCCCCTGGGGAAGAGCTTGAGGCCACATGTTTTAGATGAGGCCTGTGGAATGGCCTGCGGGTCCTGATGACCCAGCTACTGAGTCTGTAGGTCATCTTGGGGTGGTGGGAATCATACGAGAAAAGAAGGGCATCTACCCAGTGAGGCCCCCTTGGTACCCAGTGAGGAAAGGGCTTCCTGGCCCCCTCCAGCCTCCTCCTTCACTGCCCACCTTGCCGCCAAGGCCCCCTCCCCGCCAGGCACCACTGCTTTCTCTGCTGGGCCCAGGGCGGCTGGCCTCTGGCTGCACCAGGCCGAGGGCAGGGAGCAGCTGATTCAAACTTGGAGAGTATCCACTCACCACTGGGAGGTCCCGTTGTTGTTGAAGTCTCTGTGAACAGGAAGTGGGGAGGGCTGTTTGGGACTGCTCTTCTGCATGGGCAGTCTCCATGCCCGCTGCGCTCCCCTACCCTGCTCTGCCCCCCTCGCACTGCCACGCCCCCCACTCCTAGCGCCCCCACTACTGTTGCTCCTTCATCCCCCACCCCCAGCACCCCTCGGGATCCAGGGATATTTTCAGGATGGGAGGCTTGCAGAAAGCCCAGCCCCAACTGGCATCTGGTCACCATGACCACAAATCACCAGCCGTTACCTGGGACGCTGGGGGCCCCCAGCACATCCACCTGGGCAGAAGCCAGCCCACCTCCCACCCCAGCCCTTTGCTGCATCCAGAGGAGGAGAAACACTACCCCTGTGCTGTCCGGTGTGGTTGCCACAGCCACGTGGGGCTCCTGAGCCTTCACATGTGGCTAGTGCAAGTTAAAATGTCCCAGAAGTGTAAGATAGATACTAGGTTTTGAAGAACTAGTGTGGGAAAAAATGTAATATGTTTCATTAATAATTTTATATTGACAATTGAAATAATATTTTGAATATATTGGTTAAATACAAAGATTAAAATACATGTTTTGCCTTTTTAATATAGCTACTAGAAAATTTTAAATGACATACGTGGCTTGCATTATTTATCTATCGGACAGTGCTGCCCCAGGGCCAAGCCAGGGTCTCCGAAACCAGAAATTATCTCCGTTCTCTACTGCTGCTCCAGCGGGAGGAGAGGAGAAGCTGGGGGTCGGGGAAGGAGCACGTAAGAAAAGGAGGCAGAGCTCCCAGCTCCTGCCCTGATCGGGGAGTAGAAAGGCCTGGACCTCCTCCCTCTCCTGGTCCTCACAGGACTGCAGGCTGCCCTGCTCCTGGGGCTACTGGGTGTCCCGGCTGTCTGCCCACAGCACTGCGCAGCCGCCGGGAAGGCCGGCCTTAAGCCGGAGATCCTTCATTACCCCCTCTTCTGCTCAGGTGACACTCTCTTCACCAGAAAGTGACATTTCTGACACCAGAGTTATGGCCTGTTTTATCCATGACTGTTCCACCACTGGCTCAGTGCCTGGAACATGGGAGGCCCTCAATAAATATCTTTGGATGGATGGATAGAAGGATGAATGGACCCCTTCCTATAACTTGGAGAAAACACAGTTTGCTGCATTTTCTCAGGGGACACAGATCTGTCCCATTTTTGCACTTCCTGGTGTGTGTGTGTGTGTGTGTGTAGTGGGGTGATGGGAAGAGAAGGGTATTGACATCAGGCACTTTATGAACATTTTACTACTACGGATATTATTCCCATTTTACTGGGAGCTAGATAGCTTGGGGTACAACTCCCAAGCCTGCTACCTAGATGTGGGACCTAATGGCTCACCATCATAACTAGGAGCCTTTGAGCAGTGCACAAACTACCCAACCATCCGTGGCAGCCCTGCCTACTTTGCTGGGTTGCTATGAGGATGAAAAGGGATAATGTATGTCCCAGTGCCTAGCTCGAGGCAGGACACAGAGCTCAAGAAGAACAAAGTCTGTTTTTCTGCTCCCACAGACCTTGCTATTCAGCTCTGTTGAATCTTGACCCCTCTCTGGGCCTGAGGTGCCACAGGCAGATGGAGTTAAGTGAAAACAGCTCATCAGAGGCTGCCCTGAACAAATGAGGAACAATTCACTGAGGCCTGAGAGCAGGACTGAGTAGCAAACTGGAAGCAGAAGGACAGCAGGACCTAGTCACCCCGAGGCCACCCGCCCCCCATACTGGGGAAGGGAGAGAGGGAAATAAGACACTGTGGTGCTTTACCCAGGCGGTCAGCTGGGGAGCAACAGAACACTCTCCTTGCAAGCCCCCCGTGGCCCAGTCTCCCAGCCACCCACTCTTCCGGCCTCTCTGCAATGCCCCAGACCCAGTGGGGGATGGGGGCGGTGCCACCTACATGGCGTTGGCAGTGACCAGCAGGTCAGCATTGTCAAAGAGCGTGACACGGGGCACCTCGACGATGAGCACGTATGTGAGCTCAATGGCCAGCATGAGCACCAGCTTCCCAATGCAGCTGATCTGCAGGAACACGGAGCAGGCCAGCAGGCTGAGCAGCACGCTGTAGGTGAAGTACTGTGGAGAGAGGTTGGCGAGCCTCAGCGGCCCGGCCCCACCCTCCCCCGGCCCACCCTCCAGCATCCCCCCCAAGTCGGAGCTGGCCGCAGGCGAAGCCCGCTCTGCCGGTGTTTCTGCTGATGCAAACTTGCGAGGGAAAGTGCAGGGCCCCGGTAGGAACCAGGAGATGGGGCTCCAGGCTGTCTGGCCGGTTGGCAATACAGCCCCAAGGTTAGAGCAGGGCTCCAGGCTCGGGCAGACCTGAGTTTCACCGCTGATTTACTATGGACTGGTTTTGGGTCTTGGGCCATTTATTCAACCCTTCGAAGCCCCAGTTTCCCCATCTGCAAAAGCTCCTATGTCATGGGCTCACGGCTACAGTTCCATGACATGAAAGTACCTGGTGGCTTGGGCCTGGTGCCCTCAGGAACTGTGGGGAGCCCAGGTGCCCCAGCCCCGGGTCTGCAACTTTAAATCCAAAGTTCTGAAAACCGAAGTATTTCATGACTGATAGGGTGGCAACACCTGAGCTGACCTGATTTGGTGGCAAAAACCGCCCCAACTGTGTGCTACTAATTAGCATCTTTGTCCTGCTTCTTGTGACTCTGCATACATTTTGCTGCAGAAATATTACTGTATGTCATTATCAGGTGCTGCCCAAACTACACGGGGGGTGTGAAACACCCTTTTAAACTCTGAAAAATTCCAAAATTCAAAATACATTTGACCTGGAAGCCTTCAGATGAGGGACTGTGGCCCTATATGATTTAGTTTAGGGAAGTCCCTTCTGGTCTCCGAAGCTCAGTTTCTTTCTCAGACAACAGGGGAGCTGAACCAGAGATCTCAGAGGTTCCTTTCTGCTGCCATCCCCTGATGCTAACCCTAGACATGTCAGTATCATTATTTTGTTCTTTTATTTTTTTTAAAGATTGTATTTATTTGAGAGAGAGTGAGCGAGAGAGAGCATGAGTGGTGGAGACAGGCAGATGGAGAGGGAGAGGCAGACTCTCTGCTGAGCAGGGAGCCCGCCGTGGGGCTCGATCCCAGGACTCTAGGATCATGACCTGAGCCAAAGGCAGATGCTTAACCGACAGAGCCACCCAGGTGTCCCTTGTTCTTTCTTTTAAATTTAGCATCATTTCTCCTGAGTCAAGCATTGGGCCTCACTATTCGCTTCCTCTGCCATGGGCTAGAGGCCAAAGGGCAGTGGAGAATGCTCCCAGGTTGGACCTTTTGCTTCCCCAGGCCTTCAGGCACCCAGAGAGGGGCTGCAGAGGGCCCCTGGTGACTGGAAAGGGGAGGGACCAGCCTCAAGCCACTACCTGGAACAGGGGCAGAGGAAGGAGCAGGGAGGACCCACCCAGATAATCCAGCCCCAAGGATCATAATCCTCTCCTTGGGAGAGGGGGAGGGCGCCCCCAGGGCCAGCCTGGATTCCCATTCAGACGTTGAGCCAGACAACCAGGAGGCCAAGGCTTAAAGCAGGGGTCCCGAAGGGCCTCGGGGTCTGTGAGGGGTTGCTGAATCAGAACACCTGTGGGGTAGGGGGAGCCCAAGAGCTCTGTAGTCAACAAGGCCTGGGATCAGTGCGAGTGAAACTGGTGGGACTGGTGAGGGCTGGAGGCAGGGACCAGCCATCTCCCACAAATGAGGAGCTAGAAAAACCTGCCGCCACCCCCACCCCCCACTCTCTTCCCCCATTCCTCAGCTTCTTCCATGAAGCGACCACCAAGGGGCAAGTACAAGATCAAACACAGCCTCTGCTTTTCAGCAGACAGCCCTCAAGCAACGGCTCCCGTGGGCTCAGGCAGCTGCGTGAGGGAACAGAAGCAGGAGTGGGGCCTTGGCGGCCTGGGGAGCAGGGCCGCAGGGGAGGAGGGGCAGGGCTTGGCCTGGACCCAGGGGCGGGGGGGGGGGGGGGGGGGGGAGAAGCACCTGTCCAGGTGAACATTGGCGGAGTCCTGCCCCCCCGCTGAGTTTCCCTTGCCCCATCTGTACAGGGGAGATGGATCAGGCTCCTTCCCAGGGGTGGGGGAGGGGCAGGCCAGCACCATGACAGCCCAGCGGGCCCTCACTGCAGTTCTGGACCTTTCCGTGAGTCATGGGCCCTTTCGGAATTGGGTGAAAGCTCGGACCTTCCCCAGGAAAGGGCAACAACTCACAGGTTCTGTGTGGGCCCTGCAGGCAGCTGGGGTGTGGGGATTGCCCCGTGCATGGAGTAGACGCCCCGGGCTGGCCCAGCTGGTCGCTCGAAAGCCGCTCCCCAAGAAAAAGGTGAATGAAGCACCTCGCATACCATAGGCGCTTAATGCATGCTGCTCTCTAAGGATTCTTGGCACTGGTTCTTAAACCCAGTAACCTAGGGGTAGATTTCCTTCGGGGGGGCGATGAAAATGTCCTAATTAGATGAGGATGCTGATGGTGGCACACATCTGTGAATATACTACAAACTACAGAATTGTACACTCTGAATGGGTGACCTTGATGGCAGAAAGGGTTCCTTTCTTCCTCCCTGCTCTCTGGCCCACAGCAGAGGAGCTCGGGCCGTTTCTCCTGAGGCAGGCCTGCTGCCAAAGCTGAGGGTCCAGAAACAGCTCTGCCCTCAGGCTGAGACCATTCTACAGCCAGACGACCTGGGTGAAAGTTCTGGCTCTATCCCTTATTAGCTGTGTGACTCTGGGCAAGTTACTTACCCTCTCTGTGCCTCAGGGTCACCTGTATAAAAAAGATACTGTGTCTGCGGACTGAATGAGGGAAGCCGTGTCAAGTCCTCGGCACAGTGCCTGCGACACTATATAAACGACAGCCCTGCTGTTGTCCTGTTCTACGAGAAGGCTGGCCTTGTTCACTGGTGTCCCACACATGGAGTGAGAGACGGGAAAGGAGGTCTCTGGGACAGCTGCGAGCTTGAGAGCCCCTGACCCCCTCAGAGCCGCTGAAGGCAGAGGGGGAGTGCAGTGGGAGGGTGTCTGTCTGCGCCCGGAACCACCCCCCACGCCTCCCCCTGCCAGCACCTCAGGGAAGTTGCAGTTGGGCCACGGGCTGCTGCAGAAGCCCCGCTCGTCCCCCAGGCTGTAGTTGGCGGCCGACTCCACCACGTGGCACGCGTTGACCTGGCCGGTACTGATGTTGTGCTCGTCCGCCAGGCAGCCGAACAGGTCCCTGGAGTTACACATGAACTGGGGGCAGGGGAGGGCAGGTTCAGCCGCGGGGGCCAGGCCGGGGCAGCCCGTCTCCGCAGGGCGGTGGGTGCTCATCCCCCCACCCCCCGACCCCGGGCTCGGGTGCCCCCTGCCACAGAGCAGGGACAGGAGAGGAGCCTGGTGGAGGCTGAGGAACTGATGAGGTCCGCCCGGCTGCCCGGGGGAGGGGGTAGGCTCGCAAACTTCCCTCGGGGACTTCTCGGAGTCTGGATCCGCAGCCTTGAGAGCAGGGAACTAAAAGTCTGTGTGAGAGGCTTTAGGAATCAAATCTGATTCCAGAGACCTGAGGTGAAGCCCTAATAAGAAATCCTGGGGAGGGAGAACTCCAGAGTCTGGGAAGGTTCTGGGAGGTGGAGCCACCTACTATGTTGACGAAAGCCGACAGGAACACTAGGGTGATGGTGAACACTCCGACCAGAGTGCTATTCATCTTAGACCGCACAATCTTCCTGGAGAGGGTCTGCAGGGGGGCCGGGAAGAGCTGCCCCAAGGGACGGGGGTGGGTGAGAAGAGAGAGAGAGAGAACAGAATTCAGTGGGGACTCTGCAAGCGCCATAGGGGAGCTGGTTGAACCCGCCCCCCCTCTTGCCTCTGGCCAGCCTCACCCCAGGGGCCTCCCTGAACACCCTCGCAGGGCGCAAGACTCCAGGCTCACAGCATGCACCCCTGCCTCCAGCGACAACAGCACAGAATCCACAGCAGGCCCGTCTGCCTGGGGAGCTTGCAGGAGAGACAGGCAGGATGGAAGCAAAGAGGCTCTCTTAACCCCAGCGGAGCGGAGGAAAACACATGAATCTGCCGTGTGAATGCTGAGCTGGTCAGGATTACAATGGGTGGGGGGGCAGGAGATGGCAGGTGGGGAAGCCTGCTGGAGGGGCCCAGAACTTTCCCAGGGAGGGTCAGAGCTTCTGGGCAGTAGGGAGCTGTGGGTCTGAGGATTCGGAGGGGACCTGGGGTCTGGAGGGAGGGGACAGGCTTGTGAGAAAGGGCAGAGTAGCGTGTGAGCAGGAGGGTGGGGCCCTGGACAAGTGAGTTCAGTGAACCTTTATTTCAGGACTCTCACTGATCTCCTGTTTCCTCACCTAACCCTTCCGACATTTCCTTCAACTAGACAAACTACACGGCCACTCAAAGACCCACTGCAGTTCTGGTAACTAAATGACCCGCTCCACCATATCTGACACGGTTGGCTTTGTCCATCATGCCCTCCTCATCTCCAAAGCAGCCTAGATTTAAAAAGATGTTGGCAGACACAGAGAAACAAAGGGGTGGACTTGGGCTTCCCCTGTCCCCCCACCTCGATGCCTCCCGGTGAGGCTGGTCTGCTGCACAAATGCCAGGTGTCCTATGGAAACCCAGAAGGGCAGAGGAGGGTGGTGGAAAAAGCACTGGACCGGGAGCCTGGAAATTTCGAGACATGGCTTTTCCTGTGTGGCCCTCAGCAAGTCACATCCCTTCTCTGAAGGCTCCCCATCTGTAGGACTCTCGGGGCCCTGAGCATCTGTGCACATTCCGGCTGAGTACACCAGACTACAAGGCTTATCCCTCCTCTGATAGTGACAGGATGGTCACACACACAATAAACAGGCAAAAGGACACCGCATGATCACTAGGTGACTGCTCGTTCCCACTGTGCAGGACACTGGCTTGTGTGCTATAGTGTTTCCTGCTGGCACATATGGGGACCTTGGTCTCCTGTTCCCCAGCTGTGACCCCCACTCACTATATGCAAAGCATCCACGTGGGCCCATCACATCTGCCCCGCGGGGCTTTGGGAAGCCGACACTAATATGCTGATGTACCTGCTGCTTGCTGTGCTAGGAGTCATAGCGTCCTTTGTCTCTGACCCAGGAGTCTCATGTCTCCTGCCAGCATCCATGACATAGTAAGGCTCACTTGCTAGCTTGCAAGTAGGGTGAAACCAAATCTCAGACCCTTCACTGTTCTTGCCGTCCAGTAAGTGCCCTGCTCACCCCTTGGTGTTGGGCTTTGAGCTGGGTGTACATGCTGGGAAGTATATCTTTTCTACCCAAATCCCCTTCCAGCCTTCCAACAAGGCCACTCCCTATTCAGCAGAGGGAAAGAGAGGACTACAGGGAAGGACACACCACAGCAGTGGTAGAGGCCTGACAACCTCACGCTATATGCGGGCCAGTGAAGACCTTGGATTCCAGCAGGGGCGCCCCCCAACCTGTGTTCATGTATCATCAAGTCTGTGGCATTATTCTGAAACACTTCCTTTTGGAGTAAGAAAGAAGACACTCAGATTAAACCCATTTATATGGCAGAAGGAGAGCTATGTGTGATTTGGAGAGCATAAGCTTTAATGAAAATCCTGCTTAATAGACACAGACACTAGGACATTCCACTCAATGGAACAGAGTGAATCCAGAAATAATCCCTTATATTTCTGATCAATTGATTTTGACAAGGTTGCCAAGATAATTCAATGTGGAAAGAAGTTGCTGAGGCACCTGGATATCCACATGCAAAAGAATGAGGTTGGGCCCCTACTTCATACCACATACAAAAATTAACTTGAAATGGATCAGAGACATAAATGTAAGAGCTAAAACTACAAAACTTGCAGAAGAAAATATGCAAGCCAAACTTTGTGACTTTGGGTTGAGCAATGGTTCTTAGAACACCAAAAGCACAAGCAAAAAAAAAAAAGAAAGGTAAAACAAAGATTAGTTGGATGTCATCAAAATTTAAAAATTTTTGTGCTTCAAATACCACCACCAAGAAAGTAAAAAAAAAAAAGGTGAGGATATAGAAAAATTGGAACCTGTATGCATTGCTGGTGGGCACAAAAAATGATGCAGCTGATGTGGAAAACAGTATGGAGGCTCTTCGAAAAAATTAAAAGCAGAATTACCATATAATCCAGCAATTCCACTTCTGGATATACACCCAAAAGAACAGAAAACAGAGGCTTGTACACCTATTTGCAGAATCATGTTCATAGCAGTATTATTCACAAGGGCCAAAAGGTAGAAGACCCAAGTGTCCATCTATGGATGAAGGGATAAACAAAATGGGGAATATACATCCAATGGAGTATTATTCCGCCTCCAGGAATGAAATGCTGACACCTGCTACAACATGGGTAACACCGTAAGACAGTATGCTGAGTGAAAGAAGACAGTCACAAAAGGATAAGTACTATAGGATTCCACTTTTTTTAAAAAAAGATTTGTTTATTTATTTGAGAGAGAGACATTGAGCGGAAGGGGGAGAGGGAGAGAATCTCAAGCAGACTCCGCACTGAGCACGGAGCCCAATGCAGGGCTGGATCCCTCAACCCTGAGATCACGACCTGAGCTGAAACCCAGAGTCAGACACGTAACCAACTGCCACGCAGGTGCCCCAATATAGGATTCCACTTTTATGAGATACCTAGAATAGTCAAATTCAAAGAAACAGAAAGTGGAATGGTGGTTTCCAGGGGTGAAGGCAGAATGGAAAATTACTGTTTAATGGGTCTAAAGTTTCACTTTGGGAAGATGAAGTTCTGGAGGTGGATGATGGTGACCTTTGAACAACAATGTGAACGCATTTCATGCCGCTGAACTGCACATTTAAAAAAGGTACCATGGAAAATTCTGTATTATGTACATTTAAAAAGGAAAGTGAAACCCAGAGAATGGGAGAAAATTGTTGCAAACTATATATCGAATAAGGGTCTTATAACCAGAATATAGTAGTCTTTTCTTATCTGTCTTATTCTAAGACCCCCCACTGGATGCCTGAAATTGCAGACTGTCCTATACTTTTTCCTATACATACACACTTATGATAAAGTTTAATTTATAAATTAGGCACAGTAAGAGATTAATAATAACTAATAATAAAATAGGGCAATTATAACAATATAGTGTAATAGAAATTATGTGAATGTGGTCTCTCTCTCTCTCTCTCAAAATAGCTTACAGGATTCACCCTTCTTCTGCTGGTGATGTGAGATAAAGTGCCTACATGATGGGACGTAGTGAGGGGAATGACATCAGGACGTAGCGTTAGGCTCCTACTGACCTTCTGACAATACGTCAGAAGGAGGATTATCTGCTTCCAGACCGCAGCTGACCACAGGAACTAAAACCACAGAAAGTGAAACCACGGATAAGGTTTACTGTATACAAAGAGCTCTTACGACTCGACAAAAAGACAAAAAACCCAATTTAAAAATGGGACAATGATTTGAATAGATATTTCTCCAAAGAATCTATATAAATGGCCAATAAGCACATGAAAGGATGTTTGGCATTAGTCATCAGGGAAATGCAATTCAAAAACATGAGATACCCCTTCACACTCCCTAGGATGGCTATAATCAAAAGTCAGATAATAACAAGGGTTGGTGAGGATGTAGAGAAATGAGAACCCTCATACATTGCTGGTGGGAATGCAAAGTAGCGCAGCTGCTCTGGAAAACAGGTTGGTGGTTCCTCAAAATGATAAACAGTTACCAGATGACCCAACAACTATACTCCTAGGTATTTACCCAAGAGTACTGAAAACCTAAGTGCACATAAAAGCTTGTATACAAAAGTTCATAGCAGTACTGTTCATAATAGCCTGAAAGTGGAAACTACTCCAGTGTCCATCAACTGATAAATGGATAAACAAAGTGGTTTATATCCACACAACGGAACATCATTTGGCCATAAAACGGAATGAGATGTTGTCACATGGTACAACGTGGGTGAACCCTGAAAGTATCATGCTAAGTGAAAGAAAACAATCTCAAAAGGCCACATATTGTAGGATTTCAGGCAAATTCATATAGAAAGCAGAGTTTGAGGCTGCCAGGAGCTGTGGGGAGCAGGGAAGAAATAGTGACAGCTAAGAGGTCTGGGGTTCCTTTTCAGGATGAGGGCAGTGTGCTGGAATTAGTGGTAATAGTTGCATAACTGCATGAATATACTAAAAACTCTTACAACTACATCCATATTACAACTTCATCCACCTTTATAAAGGTGAATCTTCTCTATGTGAATTGTATCTCAATAAAGCACTTACTAAAAAACCCTGCGCAAGCTCTTACTAGCTGTGTGACCCTGGGGAAGCTATCAAGGGCTCTGAGCGCAGTTTTCTTATCGATACTTGGGGGATATCTCTCTCCCAAGGTGGCTATGAAGACTCAAAGAAATGATGCATTTTAAAGTGCTTTATAAGCTGTGAAATTCAACAGAAAATTCAGTTAATATTTGCATTTTTTAAAGAGCTCTGTTGCCAATAGGAATGAAAGTCCTCGTTTCCTATTAAAGGAATTTTTCTGTTTCACAGCTGGGGAAAGTGTTCTGGCACTAGCCTGAGGAGCTTGCTCTGAAAAGGTATTACAGATGGTTCCTAATTTGTGTCCAACTAAAATTTTGCCATTCCATCCTACCCCCTTAACCCATGTTACTTAAATCGTTTCAGTTCTGATCATCCTCTCCATCAGTTGAAGGGTTTCTTTTATCATTTTGCACCCACCAGTAAAATTCAGGCAAAGGTGATTAGTAGATGCTAAAGGAAGGTGGCTGGGGGACAGGCTATGCACATGGGCTTCCTGGTGATGGTGGGACCAGGGGCCCCATAGGGGCCACCTAGAGGTCAGGAGAAGAACTGCAGGCTATTTTTTAAATTCAATCCAGAATGTAGTTCTAAAGAATGATTGACTTGCGGTGGGGGGGGAGGGGGGGGCGTGGTATATATATATAAAATTTTAATTAATTTATTTTTATTAGTTTCAGAGGTAGAATTTAGTGATTCATCAGTTGCATATAACATCTGGTGTCATTCCATCAAGTGCCCTCCTTAATGCCCATCACCCAATTATCCCTTACCCCCAACCCCCTCCCCTCCAGCAACCCTAAGTTTGTTTCCTAGAGTTCAGCATCTCTTATGGTTTGCCTCCCTCCCAATTTTCATCTTATTTTATTTTTCCTTCTCTTCCCTTATGTTCATCTCTTTTGTTTCTTAAATTCCACGAGTGAAATCATACGGTATTTGTCTTTCTCTATTTCACTTAGCATAATACTCTCTAGTTTCATCTATGTCATTGCAAATGGCAAGATTTCATTCTTTTTGATGGCTGAGTAATATTCCATTGTGTATATGTACCACATTTTCTTTATCCATTCATTAGTCGATGGACATCTGGGCTCTTTCCATAGCTGGGCTACTGTGGACATTGCTGTGATAAACATTGGGGTGCATGTGCCCTTTCGGATCACTACATTTGTATCCTTTGGATAAATACCTAGCAGTGCAATTGCTGGGCCATAAGGTAGCTCTATTTTCAACTTAATGCATTGGCTTGCTACAAGCTGATTTCTCTTGTCACCCTGTTTTTTTATTTATTTATTTTTAAAGATTTTATTTATTTATTTGTCAGAGAGAGAGAGAGAGAGAGTGAACACAAGCAGGGAGAGTAGGAGGCAGAGGGAGAAGCAGGCTCCCTGCTGAGCAAGGAGCCCAATGCGGGGCTCAGGCTCAGGACCCTGGAACCATGACCTGAGCCAAAGGCAGACGCTTAACCAACTGAGCCAGCCAGGCGTCCCTTTTGTCACCCTTTAAAAAGACCTGCTCTTGACTTTAAAACCTCAGGCAGGAACCCAAGAATTGCGGTTTTGAAATTTCCAGAAGACTTGAGATCCTGCTCTAGTAACACTTTATAGAGTATCTCATCACCTGGAATCAAAAAGTTCATCTGTATGTTTGCCCTAAATCCCATCTTCACTAACCCCAATGTGGATGGTGAAACTCTTCACCAGGGGAACATCTCTCACGGGGACGCACCACAGCTGCAGCGATCCTGGAGACCATTTTTTGCAACAGGATAATTGTGCCCGTGCAAACCAATTGTTCGATGCTGCTCACTCACAATTACAGCTCAGAAAAAGAATTGATTTTTTTAAAATTCCCAACCAGTACATTCCCAGTCTGATTAATTCAAATCAATTCAACATGAAAAACAGGAGTGGGGACATAATTAATAAATCATGACTGGGGTGAAGGACAGTTTTGATCCTGGCCTCTCTGAAAGCCTCCAGGCAAATCAATGACCAGCCTAGGGCTCTGGTTCCCTGTCTGTGATGTGGGGTCACGGGATTGCACAGATGAAAAAAAGTGATGACATCTGATGGGAGGGAGAGGGCACCTGGGTGGCTCAGCGGGTTAAGCATTTGCCTTCGGCTCAGGTCATGATCTCAGGGTCCCGGGATCGAGCCCCACGTCAGGCTCCGCACTCAGCGGGGAGTCTGCTTCTCCCTCTCCCTCTGCCCCCCCACTTGTGCTCTCTAATAAATAAATAAAATCTTAAAAAAAGAAATCTGATGGGAAAAAAATCTTAAAACTGTCTTTTTGACAAGAAACAATGTGAAAAAGCAGTAGCTCCTACTACATAAAATTTTTTTTAGAGATATGAAAACTTCAGAGGCTGACCAAGGCAGGCAGAAGCTGACCCAGCCCCACACCACTGCTCTCCCAGGGCTTAAATGGACATATTAACAAAGGCAGTGTCTTTGAGAAGGATTATGGGCTCGGAAGTCAAGACCACTGGGATTTAAATCCCAGCTATACCACTTCCTCGCCCCAAGGCTTCGGGAACGCTGCCTAACCTCTGAGCCTCATCGTCATCATCCGCAGGGTGGATGTAAGAAAAGCGACCTCAGACGCTTAGGAAACAGAGCTCAAAGGAGCAGAGCTGGGATCCAGACCCTAGACTGATGGACTCAGAAGCCATGGGAGGAACTGAGATATGCCTCCCGGAATGAAGAATTCTCTATCCCCAAAGGAACACGTGTCTGGCCACAACACCCCCTCCCGCTAATAGAGTGTGACCCCGAGCATGCTGGTGGAAGCTGAGTGTGGGGGTTCTACAGTCCTCACAGGACAGAAGATACCTAAGAGGTCAGAGGTACTGCTGTGTAGTAAGACCCTATTTCAGAGACCGGGGACAGCAGTCAGGCTGCAGTGGTGGAAAGGAGAGTCAGCACAGCGGGGGGACTTGGTGAGGACCTTCAGGCTGCAGGGAGGGAGAAGAGGTTTCTAGTGACTGCACAGAGCATACGGAGCCTAGATGCAGCTCTGCTCACAGTTCCCAGGAGCTCAGACAGCCGGGTCCCAGAAGTCCATGGGAGGCAACTAAGAGGGAGCCAGCAGTCAGGAGGAGGAAGGAGATTTAAATATACACCTGTATGTACCTGTGCACACCTGAGTGCGTGCACGCACACGCACACACACACGTATACCGAGAACTATGGTGCCAGGTCCTCCTTCTGTGCCTATCTACTACTCCCAAGCCTCAAAATGAAGGAGAGGAGGCTGGGCTTCCAAGCAAGGAAGTGCTAATGAGCCACACGGAAGACAGGGCGGTCCAGGCCAGAATGTGGGGAAAGGAGGGAGCCACCCTCTTCTACCCACCTGGGTGGTGGTAGCAAAAATGCTGGCACTGTCAGAAGCAGGCCTGGGAGGTGCAGTCGGTTAAGCATCTGCCTCTGGCTCAGGTCATGATCCCAGAGTCCTGGGATCAAGTCCTAAGTGGGGCTCCCCACTCAGCAGGGAGTCTGCTTCTCCCTCTCCCTCTGCTCATGCTCTCTCTCTCAAAACACATAAATAGAATCTTAAAAAAAAAAAAAAAAAAAGAACAAGAAGTAGTAGTAGTAGGCCTGGGGTGCTTCACTGGATGATGGGGCAGAAGCCATAGGGAAGCTGATGGAACAGTCAGAGGTGCCCAAAAAGAGAAGAGGCTGTACCCAGGAGATGTGAGTGAGCTCACCATCCCTGGAGGTAATCAAGCAGAGGCTGAGAGATTCCAACCTCAGGTGGGTATCTGGGCTGCTTCACTGCTCCAGCCATTTCCAGTCTGAGATTACCAGAGTCTGTGGACCCCGTGTGATGGCAAGGAGGGATTCAGCATGGCTTTTTCTAAGACGAGCAGCGCTGGTACCCAGGTCAGTGCAGATGCTGAGGGAAGGGACGAGTGACGTGTGCAGGTGTTCATTCAGCCCAGCCCCAGAAGAAAGAAGTGCTTGAGGGAGGAGACTTTGGGCAAAGCAGCGCAGAGACAGCGGGGTCCTGAAGGGCGGGAGCAGCGGGAACAGGAGACCCGGGCACCCGGTTAGCCTCACGTCGAGGTGGGAGTGTGAACTAGGCCTCGCGTGTCAGATCAAACAGGCCCAGGACGCAAGGGCCATCAGAGCCCTCAGGAGTGAGTTTCCCAACACCTTCCCACAGGAAGGACCCAGGCAGCTGCCGCCTGCCAGACAGCTAAGACCACTGAATTGGCTCATTTCAACTAACTCAGTCAACACTTCCTTCATAGTTCTCTCTTCAAAAAGGGTAAACTATGGACATTTGAGCAACTAAGTCCATGCTGTCTGGGGGACATGGGAAAACAAATGGAATAGAGAAAGCCACCGTGCTGACAGAGCCGCCCGGCTGCGGGTCCGCTGAGCCCAGGCCGCGGGTAATTTAGGGACTGTCGTATCTCCTCAGAAAGCCACCACCTGTGACTCCTGAAAAACCGTGGAAGGAAGATGAGAGATGTCTGGGTTCTGGCACAGGGCAAATGTTTTCAAAGGGAAAACAGAATGACACCGGAAGTTCCAGTCTAATCAGCATCATGGCCGTACCTGCAAAGGTGATCCGTCTGCCTGCAGGCGGTGTGGGGCGGCAGTGCTCCATGACGGGCCGCGCGGTGGGGACACAGAAGCCAAAGGACAATTACCCCCTTCACGTCTTAGTGTGCAAACAGTTCATCCACAACACGGAGGAGGAAAGAATAATGAAATGGGAGAGGGATTCATACTACAAGCAACTTCTCAGGTTGGGGTCTACTTCGCAGAAAGTGGAGAAAGGCTGAGATTGCGCATCAGAGGTGGGGGGTGGGCGGGGGCTGGGCGCAAGGATGCAGCCAGGACCTCAAGGCGGGTATTAGAGTCTACTTGACTCCTGGCCCAAATCAGCAGATGCCAGACTTGATAAGCCAGGGAGCACTTTTTTCCTAAATAAATAGTTTACAGAAGCTCCCCACTGCAAGATGGAAGCAGCAGCCTCCCCTGGGTGAGGGGTGTGTGTGCGGAGGGGCAAGGGATGGAGTGGGGGCAGGAGGTAGGCACTCCCTTCCCCAGCCTCCCCTGCGGGGACCCTGGCCTCCTCAGAACCGTCGGAAAAAGCAGTGGGCTGGATAAAGGAATTGAGAATAAGCTTATTGAATGTGACACTGATTACAGAATAGATAGATCCAATGAAACACAAGGAGCCAGGAATGATTTTCATAAATAATCTTGAACAGTAGCAAAGAGAAGTCACTGGACCAAGGTATGGACTCAAAATGGCCAGTGTGGGTGGTGAGATGAGCCTTTCTACCTCTCCTCCTCCTCCCCTACCCCCAGATATACGTGCCAATCAGGGAACACAAACCAGGTGAAGTCAGGGTAGCTCAGGCCTACCAAAGCAGCTAACAGGAAAGAGAGAAATCTAGGTTCTAGTTTTAAAATTGTAGACCACATATAGCTTTGATTCTGACTTGAATAAGCTAATTAAGTACCTCAAAGAGACAATGACTTTGCCTCAGTTTATAACTTAAAAAGAGAAAAGAGTCTTCTGGACGTTCAAAAAAGAATGCTTACAAGGCCCTTTTAACTACGGTGTACCATTTGTTGTTGTTTGTTTGGTTGGTTGTTGTGACTTCTTTTATGGTGGTAAAACATATATGCCATAAGGTTAGCATTTTAACCATTTTTAAGCATACAATTTAGTGGCATTAATTCTATGCATACCGTCAAACAACCATCACTGCTCCATTTCCAAAATGCTCTAGTTCCAAGACCCTTCCGTCACTCAACCCATACAGAAACTCTGCACCCGTGAAGCAATAACTCTCCATCCCTTTTCCTGCCAACCCCAGGACCATCTAGTCTACTTCCCGTCTCTATGAAGTTGCCTATTCCCGATCTTCCATATAAGTGGAATCACATAGTCTATGTCCTTTTGGGTCTGGTGTCTTTCACTCAGCATATTTTCAAGGTTCGTCCATTTTGTAGTGTGTGTCAGAACTTTATTGCCTTCCATGGATAATATTCCATCACAAAGATGTACCATTTTTGTTTGTTCATCTGTGCATGGATATTTGGGTCGTTTCCACCTTTTGGCTGTTGTGAATGTACCATGTGCTTCGATAGCCATGAGATGAAGAAAGTGGAACGGCCCCCTGGGGACAAAGCAGGCTTTTTGGGGGGGAAGGAGGGTAGGGGGGATGACAACAGCAAGACCAAAAGACAGGCTATGACTGAACACAGAGCCTTGAGGAAGGAGCTGGAAACCAGGATTAAATCCTCTACCACTCCAGATGATTCCCAGGGGGCCTTCCAGTTCTGACAATCAGTCCACCAAGACCTTGACCATTAGATAATTAAACAATGAACAGTCTAATGAAATACCCTGCTTGGAGGGTAGAGAGAGAACGGTGACTTTGGAGGTGACCAAGGTCTAATCCCCCCAGAAGAAGAACGTGGTGCCCACGGCAGTATAGGTAGAGAATGATGGCAGAGCCTGCCCCCCACACTTCCTGGGGCTTGGCTCCAAATGAGGATCAAGGAGGAACACAGAAATGGTTCCAGCACAAGCTGGAGGGGCTCGTACCTGCCTGGGGACAGGGCGCTTTCTGGGACCAGGCTGGCCTGTCAGGGAAGTCTAAAACCACTAGGGAAGGAAATGAGGGAAAGGCTTGGTGGACAAGGCGAAGGGGAACCTGAGTGGCTTCCACCACAGACCAGAATGCCTTGTGGCCAGGTCCCCCTGAAGCCTTGCAGGGGCTGGGGGGTGGGGTAGCGCACAGCATGCCTAAGAGGAGATATGGGAGAAAAACACAGAACAGGGTCTCATGCCCACATTCTTGGCTGTGTGGCCCTGTCTGAAACACTGAACCACTCTGGGCCACTCTCCTCATCTCTGTGATGATTGGCTCAAATGCCATCCTCCCTCTGGTCCCCTCCAGGGCCAATTCCAGGCACATGGGGACACTGAAGGGGGTATGGAGAGAGCTCTCGTCCATACTCACTCGTTCAGCAAATGTTTATTGACCACTGCTTTGTGCTAGATGCCCTTCCTTCATCCTACCTGACACCAAGGGGACAGACCGGAGAGGCAGTGACATGATCTTCTCACTGCAAAGATTTGCAAAGGCAGATTACAACAGCCCATACCACTAAGTCTCCACTGACAAAGCACTCCCTGCAGTCTAGCTTGCTGCCGATGCCAGTCAAGAGTGGTGCCCCAGCATCATGCACCCCGATCCCATCGGGCTCTGGGAGGAGCTCCTATCCGTGGGCTGGGAAGGGAAGGAAGAAGGCGACAGGGGGCTCAGGTGCGAGCTAGACTCACCTTCACGCAGGAATAGATCACGGACACAAATACCACCAACGTCAGCAGCAGGAAACAGGTCAGGTAGAAACTCAACATGAACACGGAGCTGGAAAAAGAGAGGAGGTGGGGAATTCTGGGGCTCTGAAAGCCTCTGGAAGGAAAGAGAGGTTGCCCCATTTCCCCTGAACCCACTGCCCAGTCTTTCCTAGCCCCTCACTGAGAAGGGGGCTTACACAGCCTTGTGAACTGATTCAGGAGCCCCTCCACGGTGGTCCGGCTCCTGTCCTTGCCATCTCCTGGCACGGAGCGGAAACCCGCAGGGGCTGAACTGAGAAGTGAGTGTCACCTGCTCAATGTTTTGCCTAATTCTTAGCTATCCACAAACTCACTTCATTTAGCTTGGAAGGACCTATTTTAAAAGTCACCTCGTTATTCCCTCCCAGCAGTTACTCACGGCTAGGTGAGGAACTGTGAAGGCTGAAAACGGGATAAAGGACCATCATTTCTAAAACGCATTTGTCAGCAGCCCAAGCAGACACTCTGAGAAACAGCAGGGATGCGTCCCTTTAGAGGCAGAGTCCCTAAACCCTGTACCCTGCCAGGCCCTACGACAAGTCCTACTCAACTTGCCAGTTCAACATGAAAATGCAAGGAACTCCCCCTGTCCCTGCTGCCAGGGGCAGATCACAGGTGATCTTAACGTTCACCAAGGGCCAGAATGCTCAGACAAAAGAGCTGCCAGCGACTTTCCATCTGGAGCCTCCCACTGGCCCTCCTGTGGCCGGGGCTGGCTAAGGTACACCCCATCATATCAGGAGGTCACAGAAATCCCTTTTCCCTTCCAGGGAGTGAGAGTGGCCTGGAGATGCCAGGCGTCGTTAGCAGGTTAAAGGCAAGCAGAGGGCTTGACAAGGCAGGGGAATACCTCTAGAGAGGCGTTCAAAGGGCGTCTTTGTTCCAGGCACCCCCAGAAGCCAGCACTTAGATGCTTTAAACAAGCAGAACAAGGGTAGAGAACTCTCTTCAGAGGGAAAGAAAGACCTTTAAAGTAGCTTTGAATCCTTCTGTAGAGAGAGGACTGCTGGAGAAAGACTTCCGTCAATGCCTTAGCAGCTCGGAGCTGTGGCCGGGGGGAAGGGAGCCACTGCAGGCCGGGCAGGGACCAAGGGAAACCCAGCCCACCAGCCATGTTGCCGGAACAGAAAGGCAAGCGGCACGGAGGCAGGGTTAGAGGCACCCAGGCTAACCGGACTGTCAGGAGCAGCAAGGGGACAGAAAGACTAGGTTGCTTATTTATACCTGTAGCTCCATTTCCATATAGAAAAAAATGGGGTCCTGTGTCAATAAGGACCCACAGTCCCACCAGCTCTGCACCACCTCAGCGTGGGGGGCAATGGGGATTAGCTGCACAACCAGAGGGCTGGTGCCTGTGGTATCCTACAGAGCCACAGCGGACACAAATGTCAGGACCATCTCTGCAACAATGTGTCATCAAAAATAAAAGGCACTGAGTACTACGACATGTAGGCATCATGTACCTCCCGATAACATGCACTAAGAAGGACACATCACTTCTGTGGGATTCTTGTCAAAACTGCATAACCTCAACCTGTGAGTACACATCAGACAAACCCAAATGGAGACATTCTACAAATTAACTGGCCAGCACTCATCAGAAGCTCCAAGGCCACAAAAGACAAGTAAAGGCTGAGGAAGCATCACAGATTAGATCACACTGAGGAGAAAGAACAGCTAAATGCAATGTGGGATCCTAGCCTGGTTCCTGGGACACAAAAAGGCCATTAGGGGCAACGCTGATGGAATTAGATTACAGTCAGTTAGGTAATAGTGCCATTCCAGGGTTAATCTCGTGCCATTGACCCTCGTACTGCAGTTACCTAAGTGTCAACAGTAGGGAAAACTAGACGAAGGCTGTACAGAGACTCTCTCTAGTACTTCTGTAACTTTTCTTTAAGTCCACAATTACTTCAAAATGAAAAGTAGAAGGTGTCGGGGTGAGGGGACTCTACTAGATTCAGTTGGACTTAGGAGACATAACCAAACACAACCAGTGGATCTTGAGTAGATCCTGGCTATGAATAAACTAAAAGTAGGAGACATTTGGAGACAATTTTGGAAATGTGAACATGGATTTGGTGTTACATGATTGCAGAGAACTGGTGTTAATTTTGTTTGTTTGGTATATAAGGCATTGTGGTTAAGAAGGAAAATGCCCTGAAAATAGATATATATTAAGGGCTTTTGGGGGAAAATGTCCTTTCATCTAAAATTTAAATAATTAGGGACACCTGGGTGGCTCAGTCATTAAGCGTCTGCCTTTGGCTCAGGTTGTGATCCCAGGGTCCTGGGATCGAGCCCTGCATCGGGTTCCCTGCTCAGCAGGAAGCCTGCTTCTCCCTCTCCCACTCCTCCTGCTTGTGTTCCCTCTCTTGCTGTGTCTTTCTCTGTCAAATAAATAAATATAATCTTTAAAAAATAAAATAAAATAAAATTTAAATAATCAGAAAAAAATAGATGAAACAGTAGTAAAACATCAACAATAGTTACATCTAGGGGATGGGTGCTGATTATATTAATTACTTTGCTTTTCTGTGTGTTTGCAATATTGCATAATAAAAAGTCACAAATGTGTAGATACACGCACACGTGCACATACAAATGTATATACACACACACAAACATAACAAAGATAACACAAGCAATTATCTTCCTTGTCTACATGTGACTCTGTGACTATCTACCTAACACTTCATTTCTGGAAGCCCACTGCCCACTTCAGAGTGGTCCCCTCGGAAGCCACAGGCCTCTCTCAGGGATGCGGCCAGTCCTTGGAAGCGTTCAGGAATATCTCTGACAAAAGCCTTTAGAACCAGAAATCCATTCTTTGAAATACCCAGAGTAGCAGAAAACCTTTATCTTTTGAAGATGTGTTAATGGTTTTGCAAGAACCAAAGGTCACACGGAAGCAAACCTGGCAAATACTTCAGGTGATTTAAGGGCAACCACTGTGTGGGTGACAATGGGGTGAGATGATAAAGTGCTGAGTCTCTCATGCAGCAAGGCAGGTCCAGGGAGGTTTCCCGCCCTGTCACATGGGACTCAGACTCGTGGCTTCCCAGTCCCACCGAGGACACATGGGGAAGCCTCTCCTTGTCTGAGCAAGTCCGACCCCTGCCTCTGCTTGCTCCATGACCTCCGTTCCCACCCCTGAAGCCCCACAGCCAGAGGGACGGTACTCACTGGGGCACGATGGTGATCTGGACAAAGCAGATGAAGAGGAAGACAAGCGAGGCACATGCCACGTAGGCACCGAATCGGTCATCCACCTGCTTGGAGTACTGAGAGGAGGGCACGGGGTGAGAGGGGCCCTGTGTGCTCCAGCCCCGCTCCACCCCAGACACATGCGGGCAGCCCACTCCCAACACCTGGAAGAAACAGCACTAGCCTTCATGCTCAAGAAAACCAGTTCAAAGCACCCTAACATGGTGCCTGTGGGGACGGCAGCTGAAATGTGTCAAACCAGACACTTTCTGCAGGTCGGGTCACTACAAGAGTCATTCATAATGATCCTGGCTCAAATCACGGAGCACCATCTACCCGCTAGGACACGCGACCGGTCCGAGTTGTCCTCCCGCATCCTCGCAAAGCCCCGGAAACAGAACCTATGTAGCTGCTACTTCACAGAGGAGCCTGGGCTGGGGCTCAGGGTGGACAGGAGGCTCGCCCCAGCCCCAAATCACGGAGCTCATCTCCCAGCCCCCAGTTCCTCCTGCGACGCCAACCAGCGTCGCCCACAGAGGCCGCACTGGCACCAAGTCACCAGAGAGGGCGCTCTCGGCTCAGGTCCCTTTCTCGCTGGCCAACGAGTTTGCCTCACAGGACCGAGGTCGGGTCTGGCTCTGTCACGACTTCACTGGTGGCCTACAGCAAGTTGCCCACCCTCTCAGTCACAATGTCAGGAGATGGGACAGAGAGATCTCGACTGTCCCGACTTTTCGCCAGTGTGCCAAAGGCAGCTGGGAGGTCCACTGGTGATGATGTTCATAATGGTAACAACAATAAAAATAAAATCGATAGCAACTAACATCACTGAACATCTATGTGGCAGATACTGTTTTATGTGTTTTACACATATGGACTTGTTTAACCCTCACTGTGACCCTCTGAAGAAGGTACAGTAAGGAACCCCATTTTCCAGATAAGGAAACTGAGGCATGAGGAAGTTAAGACTTATCCCTTCTGACCATGAAAAGCCTCCCTAAAATCTCCATCTCCTGAATAGTGTGGCATTGGAGCAGGCGACACTAACAAGAAAGGGCACTTTCTATGGTGATGGGGCCAGGCAGGGAGCCGCCTGTTGCCCTGTCCTCCTCCCTCTGGTTCTGGTCCTGCCCAGGGCCTCCTTCTCACCCAGGGGGCCATACCTTCTTCTCTAAGTCAGGCTCCCTGAAGGTCAAGAGGAACTTGCGGACATGCTCAGACCGCAGCCTGTCGATGCTCCTGGCGTCAATGGCACGGCCCAGAAATTCGTCCACTTCATCCTCAGGGTTTGCACTTTCCTGGGCGTTCCTGGGGAGCAAGAGGCACAGACCCAAGCTGACCACCAGGGGGCACCGCTAGAGGGCTGACTTGGCCCCCCTGCACCCAGGCCCATCAGAAAGGCCCTAATAAGGGGTGGGGACTCTGGGACTGGGATGAGGATTGCCAGGAGGCCAACTCTGGGACTGGGATGAGGATTGCCAGGAGGCCAACTCTGGGACTGGGACGAGGATTGCCAGGAGGCCAAGTCTCCCCTCTTAACTGCACACATGCAGAGAAAACTGCCCATGTCTGACCCGCTGGCTGAAGGGCCTCGCTGACAATAAGGCTTTTCTGACTCTACTGATATATTATTGTAGTACAATAATAATATGACTTGTCATCGAAGGTTTAATTGTTTTTCTCCACAGGTAACAGTCTCTGCTCTTCACTGTCCAGCTGTACCATCATTCTGAAACGAAGGCAAAGATCGGGGAGCAAGGCTCCTGCCACAGAGGCTGTGAGCCACCCCAGTGCTTTCCCCTGGCTCAGGCCACCCTCTGGGAAGCAGGTTTCACGATCAGGATCCTGAACTAAAAGCCCTATTCCTCAAGGTGACACCCAGTCGTCAGTGGGGTGGCTAGCCCCCAAGAGCTGGGAAGTGGAAGAGAAAGAGGACATGCCCTCAGGGCACTAGGCTGTGGCCAGGGGCCGGGGACCAACAGGCAAGGTCTGCATTTTCCTGAGAGCTGCAGGCACGTGTGTGTGCACAACAGCCATGTGCAGCGTGTGCATGTACGTAGTTGTGCATGCACACGTATGTGTGCGCATGGGTTTGTGGGATGAGGACACGTGGGCTGTACTGAGACCCAGCCTCTCCGCCCGGTGGCCCGGGCTCCTGGGCTACCCCTCTAGCAGCTGCAGTGGGCTCCTGCCGCTCTCAGCCGAGACCGTGCCAAGACCGTGCCGGACCGTGCCGAGACCGTGCGGACCGTGCCGAGACCGTGCCGGACCGTGTGGGCGCACTGCCCACCCAGCATGGGGCAACTGAGCTATAAGGCAAACTTGAGGCTATCCCTCAGGCCAAGGAAGCAGGAATAAAGAAGGGCATATTACTCACTTGTCCTTGGGGTCTTCAAAGCCCTAAAAGAGAGGGACAGAGAGAGAAGGAAAGGAGTATGAGAACAGAGAGGACGCTTCCAGGAGGGACTGTGGGAAAGCAGTCCAGCTCACCAAGGAGCCTGCACTGAGGGAGGCTTGTCACTCATAAGTTCTTTCTTCCTTCTTTCAGCAAATACAGCCGGGGCCTTCCTATGGGACAGGCTCTGCGCTAGACACTGGGGGAGCCCTGTAATTTCATGTCATTCACTGGCAAAACCCAGGTGTCTAAGCTCTCCCTGTCCCCACACCCAACTCCCCAACTCCCCCACCCTTCCTCCCAGACCCTGAGTTTGGTAGGTCCCTCTCAATTCTGCCTTGAAATAAGCCTGAAGTAAGAGAAACCACTGAGTGATCAATTCCCACATGGGTGCGCACACACACCCTACCCCCACTGAGCACACAAAATCTCCTGGGAGTTCACACAGTTGTGAGCTTAAGAAAGTTAAGCTCCAGTCACCTGCAACAGCTTTTGTGGTATCTGAGAACCAGTGTGTTCTTCCAAGGCCAGAGTTGGGTGGCGACCCAGGAGGTGAGAAACCTGCCTGCCATGGGTGTGACTATTGCTCACATACACGGGGCAGGGGTGAGTGTGAAGGTCCCTGATTGTTTGCCAAGCTCAAAGCCCTATTTACAGTTAATCTATGATGTCCACAACATGTGTCTCAGGGTGTGACCGGCTGTGGCAGAATGGAGGGTGGGTTCCCTAAAACGGGAAGGGGGTGGAATCCCGGAAGCAGTGGAGGAGGCGGGAAGCAGCCCCAGGACTGTTTCAGATAAGGCTCAGGTTGCCAGGACAAGGACAGAAGGTGACCTGTGGTCTCTCATGGCCCAGTGTGGAGCACACTGCTGGGCAAACATGGAGGTCAGTAAATGCCAGGTGAACCCAAATCCCAAACGAACACACCTCTCTTTGTGCCCACTGCAGACTTGTTTTGAAAATGCAAAAAGCAGGATTTATGTTGGTCTTCATGAGCCAGAGCTGCCAGATGCTGAAATAGATGTGGGGACCACACTGCACCGGGGCTCTGTCCCATTCTATCCCCCAGTGGAGGGCTTCCAGGAGCCTCGGCAGCCTCTCGTGGCAAATCCAAGTGCCCGACTCTGGACTCTGAGCCCCTCCCAGGCTGCCTGGCAGCGGTCTCCCTGAACAAGCCAGACCCTTCTTCTTGTCCTCTGAGAATCACCAGGCCCTCTGTCCCAGCTGCGAGAGCCGGGCCACTACACCATCCCAGCCCCAGGCAGGAGGAGTTGGTGTGACTCAAGTGAGTGCTCCACCTGGGGGCAGGCCCACGCTGGGTGCTCCCAGGATCCATCAGGGCGCAAGCTTAAGTGGGCAGCAGGGGAACCCAGACAGGCCAGTTCTCCACAGAATGCGGTGAAGGGCTGGCACTGAATTCCATCACAGGGGCCGGCCACGACCTTACTCTGGGACAGAGGACAACCGAGCTGTATTATGCCTATGCTGGCTTCTGCAGCTCGGAAATAGACCTGACACGTTTTCAACAAACCTGTCTCTGACTTTCTCCTATACTCCTTTGGTCCTCTGCTGGGGCTGGTTGGGGACCAGGTCTGCTCTGGGTGCCATGCTAGTGTGGGGAGCTGAGCATGGGGTTGGGGTGTTGGCAGATAAACCATGGCAGATGATCATTAAGAACACAGTCCAGGGGCACCTGGGTGGCTCAGTCGGTTAAGCGCCTGCCTTTGGGTCAGGTCATGATCCCAGGGTCCTGGGATCGAGCCCCCCTACTCAGCAGGGACTCTGCTTCTCCCTCTCCCTCTGCTCCTCCCCTCTGCTGGTGATTTCTCTAATAAATAAAATCTTAAAAAAAAAAAAACACAGTCCAGCAGACTGGGTTCAAGTTCCCTGACCTGCTTACTAGTTCAGGGAGAGCCATCCTCAGCCCGGCTAGGAACACCCCCAGATAGGTTCCTGCGGTTTGTGCCACAGCACTTCCAGGGAGCAGCTCAGCTCACCTGGTTCTGTTTCGTTCCCAATTCCTGTCCCTTGGACCTAAAGGCAGGAGCAGTGGCCGTGGCCCCTCCACTCACCCACGTGGAGGCGCCAGCTCTGGTTTGCACGCCCGGCCCGGCGAGCTGCCTGCCTTCCCTGAGCACTTGGGCTTGGCCTGCTGCCCCGAGAGAACACAGAGCCTCTGGCTAGATGAGCAGAGGCCCCTGTGTGCCCTTCCTGTCAACCTTCTTATTAATCAGTACCCTTAGGGACCTTATGACAGGCCTAAGCACAAAGCAGAGCAGCTCGTCACTATATTTTAAAAGCTGAGTCCAAGTTGGAACAAGATTTAAAGAAATAAAACGGCTGCCTACGCGTTAGTACCTTTCTTAGGGCTCCCAGTCACTGCTTAATCTAATCCCCCACAGCTGTCGTCAGTAGAAGTCAGGGTAGAAGCTCTTCTTTTGCGTATCTTTTGCAAAGATTTCAGGCAAGGGTACCACTCATGGCAGTGCCGTGCCCGGCAGCTGCCGGAACCACGCCATCCACTGCCTGCACACTCTGCCTGCGTGGGCTGGGGGCTACAGGTGGTCCTTTGGCGCTGGCCTCTGGTGACTCTGCCCAGCCAGGATGAGGGGCGGGGAGTCTCTTCTCCCAAAGGCTGTGGCAGAGGTGTCCCCGACCCTGTTTGTCCACACACCTTCCTATCCCCTCCTGCTGGCGAGGTAGCCAACACCACGCAGAAATCCTGTAGCCAGTCTCCCCGATGACGCCCTTCTGCTAATTCTTCCAAGGTTCCTCCTGGTCCTAACAATGATTAATGTGTCTGCTAAATCAGTGCTTACACGCCAAACTACCTCCTTTGAGACTCTGAAACAACTAAAGACTCCACTTATACCAAATATCACCAAGAAAAAAGCTTTCCAGTGATTTTAAACAGAGAAAGCCCATCAGGCGCCTTTCCTGCCTGCTTGTGGTTCTTCCTCTCCTCGCTCCCATAGTCTCCTGCTCACCTCTGTACTCTCCCTCCTGTCTTCCTGTTCCCTCCTCCCTGCCACCTGGATGACAGCCTCCCTCTTTGCACCCTGCTTTCTGTGATCCCCCCCTCTGCTCATCCCCTCTCTGGTCCTGGTCACATGGATACAGAGTCCGCAGGAGATTAAAGGGCTGGGTGAGAACAGAGAGGGTCCACCAATTGCTCTTTGCTTTGGGGAGGGCCCCCCAAGGAGGGGGAGTGGTGGCTGGAGATCTGTAGAAGTCCAAGTTCAAAGCCTTGGAGGAAGACAGGCACCCCTCCCCCACTCTGCTCCCTCATAAACTTGGTGTCCTATGAGTTGCTTCTTTACCGTCAAAAATTAAAATGGAGGTCTTAACTCAATTCATGTTTTGATCCTATACATTTTCCTTAAATCTCTGTCATCTGTTATTTGCCAGCTAGCAAGGAGCAGAGTGGCTGGGTCCCCAGCCTGTCCCTGGCTCATTCTGCTGACTCAGCTGGATTTTCATGGAATTTATCTGCAGTCCCTGATGCTGTAGCTAAAACCTGGTCCAACACACAGACCCCAAATTGGGGATCCTAGTGCCAGCATGCCCCATCTTATTCCTGTCCTCTGGCTCCGAGGACACACGCACACAAAGTGCCCCCACACACACACAGCTCCCTGCACCCTCCAGCCTCACTCACCCTCTCCCCAGGGTGGGCGCCTCCCGCCTGGGAACCAGGCTGTCCTCAAGCTGAGGAGTGTGCTTGGATGGAGAAGCCAAGCTCTCAGATAAAAAGAAAGAAAACCCTGCTGCTCTACCTTGACCTCTGTCATACCTCTTCTTCTTTGTCCCACCCTCTGAATTCTATCATCACTGGCAGAACCCGGGCAGAGCATCCTGAATTAGACGGCCCCTGTGTACACAGGGATGGCTGGGCGTGTCTGTCCCCCGAGGCAGGCAGGGTCCCTTGAGTTGGAGGTAGCACCCCACCATGGTCTCTGCTCATCCAGTCTGCATGCCCCACTGGAAACCTGTAGTTAGCAGGGGCACTTCTCAGCGCAGAGAGCAAAGGGGACCATCGCCTAGCGCTTTCCAAAACGTACTGAGATCGTTTCTGAGCAACTGAGCCCAAGGATGTGTTGCAGCCACCTGGGAAAGGCGGAAGGTGCTAGAAGGATGTCTGATGAGCTGGTGCCCCACCAGACAGTGCCACGGGAGCACCGGAGGTTCTGGCTGTTCTCGGGGTCTGCTTCCAGACTTTGGGACTCACAGAGAGAGCCCAGGACCAGAAGTCAGGCGCTCTGGCTCCTAGCCCAGAGTTGCTTCTGTGGCTCTCCAAGGTTCTGTCAGGTAACACAAGGGGCGTGGCCCAGTCCTCACACCCACGGAAGGCCCTAGCCCTGGAGAGGCCACATCCCGCACGCTGCCCCACCTGCTACTTACCATCCGCTTCATCTCCTTGGACACCTGGTTGCCCCCTAGGTGGTTGTAGAAGGGACGCTCGGCCCCCCAGTGGGGCGGGTTGTGCCCAATGGAGTTGGTTCTCTGGCGATTCATCTTGGCGATCATGGCCTTTTCTTCTTTCTAGGAGAGTAAAACATATGCATCAGCCTGTGGGCAGAGCCTACCAGGTGAGCCCAAGTGGGGCATTTCTCACCCCTCCTGGGTGCCTGGCCATGTAGGAGTTAAGGCAGGTGTCCCTCTTTTCTGTGCACAGCCTGGAGCCTAGAGTCTGCCGGGATCCTGGAGCTCACTGCGGAAAGCATCCTCAATCCCTTCACACTCCCAAACGCTAGCGCTGGCTGGCCTAGGTGGGAGGTTGGTCTTTTGAGAAAGCAAAGGGGTGTGGGGACAACTGTCATTGTCACAGAATTCTTCAGGGGTGCGCAGAGCCCGGGTCTGAGGCGCCGGGGTAAAGGCAGGTAACGGATTCCAGTCTCCACTCGACTTATCCCAAACAGGCATATTCTACCAAAGAGGCAGCTTCTGGAGGTTTGGGTCACTAGAACTTGAGAAGCAAAGGCCGATATACATTGTACAAATACACAAGTGGGGCCTCAGCTGGCTCCCACGATCTCGGGATCCACCCACGATCTCGGGATCCACCCACGATCTCGGTCTGTCTGTCCATCCATCCAAATGGGCTCCAGGAGGAAGGTTGGAGAGGCCCTGGGGAGAGCTGAGGCAGCCTTCCCCTCAACTCCCTCTCTGAGCCTGGGAAGGGAGCCAGTCGGATCAGGGACACAGAGGGGAGGGGACACAGCCTGCTTCAGCTGACACAGCTCCGGGTGGGGTGAGCGTATGGGGTGTCACTGTCTGTCTCCATTTCATCTTGCTGGACCACCTGTCAGAAGAACAGGACCCAGAGAACCCAGGGTAGAAGGTGAGCTCTCAGCCTGAGTGGGGCAGGAAGGGGGCACTGAAGACCCTGTCACCTTGACAGAGGGGAGGGTGTGGGAGGGCCTGGGAGGAAGTCAGTTCACTTATACGCTAATCAAAGAGCAAGCAAAATGTGTTCAAAAATGTGTCAAATAAGCCACTAGGCACGCTCCCCAGGGTGTCTAAATGCTCCCATCCCCCTCTGCGGTCTGTGGGGGGCCCACACAGCTCCCATGCTGTTGTGGCAAGTGAGGTTCCCCTGTGATGTCTTTGTCAGGGTGGACACCTGCCCCCAAGGAGCCCCCACATCTACCTTTGCTGTCACCCAAGACTCTCTCTGGACTTTTCTCCCAGCTTAATTTTATCTTTAGTCTAACTTCTTAAGAAAGAAAGAGGGAAGCTTTTCTCTATCAAAGGCTGCTGACCAACAGGTCAATGCGATGGAAAGATTCATCAGTAAAAAGCTTTTTAATCTAGGGAGAAATGGAAAATGTTCTCTTCATTCACTTTAAAAATTAAGAACATGGAACATGACACTATTAAAAATAGAATGCCAAAGTCTGCTAATAATTCAGTTTTATATTTGGGCAAGTGTGGGCTGGGACAAAGGGAGGGAGGAGAAAGGGACTAGAAGGTGAAACTGGGGAAGGACGGTGAACTGGAGAAATGAAGGTGTGTAGGGACTGGCAAAGACACGTGGGACACAGAGAGGCAGAGAAGGGCCCAATGTCCGCCTGGTTCAGGCAACAGACAAGGAGCAGGGAGGACACGAAACAAACGGTTGGACAGAGAGTAGATGGTGGACAGAGTCCTTGCTGTTTCATGTCCATGCCCGGCCTGTGGCTGTGCTGTGGCTAACTGATTTGAGGCCTGTTACGTTTCTGCAACGGAGGCATAACATTCCTGCTTTTGCTGTCAGCCTTTGCAAGCCCTCCATAAAGCTCATGAGCTTCCCGGGAAGCAGGAACCACACTGCATGAGGAATTCACGGCTTGACTCAAGGAAAGAGTGAGAAGAGAAGGAAGTGGATGCCAAGAAACATTCCTCCCTGGAAGAATAAGGCCCTGCAGCCCCCCGGGTTCTCCCACACCCGCCCAGCCCCCCAGCCGGACCCGCTTCTGGGTGCAGCGCAGGATGAGGAAGGTCTCGATACTGTGCTCCTTGAGGTAGGCGTTGCGCTCGCCCCCGCAGCCTGGCTCCACCTCGTAGTCACCATTCAGGTAGTTGAGTGTGGCCTTGGTGATGTGGATGCGCCTGCAGGGGGGAGAGGGGGAGGGACGTGGGGAGAGGAGTGCAGAGAACAGGACTTCAGAACTCCAGCCGTCATGCACAACCACACTGTGACCCACTTGGACACAGTTCAAATCCCACAGCCCCACACTCTAGCTCAAAGGCTAACCCCAACCTAGATCCCGACCTAGATCTCAGTGTGCTGGATCCCTCCGCTGTCATCATCATGGTGGCTCGGGTAGGGCCCTTCCGGGCTCATGGCCACATGGCCACCCTGACCACACTACATCGCACTGAAGTTCTAGCATCGTCAGAGCAGAAGACATCTTTGGCCTGTCAGGAGGACACCGCCTCAGTCCCACAAACTTTGCAAACCTGCTCAGAAGCCAGCAGTGGCTCGGGCTGAGTACAGGACTGAGTCCAGATCCCCCAGCCTAGCACAGAGGTCCTTTTAATACAGGCACTGTTCCTCCCACCGGTCCCTAAGAGGTCACGTGCTCTACTTCCATTCCTCAGAAACACCACGTTTCGTATACCTGTTGCCTGTCCTCACCTTGGTCCCTTGGTCTGGCTCTCTCCTCACCTCACCTTCCTCACCTGTCTGAATCCTGCCCAGTCGTCCAGGCTCATGTCCCACTTCCTTCTCATCCTGGCTACCCCGAAATTAGCCATGGTTCCTCCCTCCTCCAGAACTCTACCCCCACCTATTGCATCACACAACAAGCTGCCCTGTTTTGTGCAAATATCTTCTGGGTGAAGTCTGGGCAAAGGTTGAGAGGATGCTCCCTACAACTTGCCAGGGTGTGGTGCAAGTAATTTGTTAAGGAGAGGAATTTCTATTTAAATTCTGCCAACCCGGAGTTGCAAGTTACCCCATCCTGCCCACCCCAGCCCCATTCCTCACAACAGTCATCCGGCGGGGAGGGGGGCGGGCAGGAAGCTAAGTCTGGGCCCTCACTCACCCTGCCTTGCCTCCAGCTTCCATGTGGTTGGCCAGCGTGACGTCATTAGACCAGACGTCGAACTGCCACTTCCTGAGACCAAGGACACCGCAGTGTACTCGCCCGCTGTGAATTCCCACGCGCATGTTCACGTTCACCCCTGTCACCTCCCGGACCAACCTGGGGATGGAGCAGGGGTAAGGCTGGGAGAGGGTCAGGGGCCAGGCGCACAGAGTGGGGGCGAGGCTGGAAGGCACGGGGTCAGGGGTGTGACAGAAGGTGCAGGGGTCAAAGAGTCATTTCTCTCTGGTCCAACCCAAATCCAGAGTCTGAGACTGTTCCACCTGATGGACAGGGGCTGGGCCCTGGTACTCAGGTGCTGTAGGCAGTGAGGCATCGCTTCCCGGTGTGGCCACAAGGGGGCACAGTGCCTCACTACAACCCAGACCCCATTGCTTCCCCAGGAAGGCACCTTGGGCCTCCGCTACCCTCAGTCAGTTCAACTGTATTCTGAGGATGCAAATGCATACTAGTGCCCACTCGAGCCAAACAGGGAAATTACAGCCACTCCAAACCCCATTCATATAATGCTCAGAATTGTCCACATTGCAGCTTCATGGATGTTAGCAGCATAATGGAGCAAGGTGGTTAACTGACCAGGGAGGTTCCCCGTGCTAGAAGCAGCACCAGCTCCCACCACATGCACCACACCCAGGGCTGAGGGCGCCCCCAGGACATGGTGGGCCCTCTGTGGGCTGGAGCGTATGATAGAAGCTGTATTGCTCTGGGTATGCGTGTGAGGCACGGGGTATGCGGAAGAGGGTGCAGGTGCTTGCGGGGGAGGTACACAGTGTGTACTCTTCGGGGCCCGGCATGCTCTCCGATACCCTGGGACAGGCCCACTCAGCCAGCGGCTGAGAAGCTGACACACGACACAGGGAAGAGTTACGTCATTCATCATTTCTCTTGTCCCGGGACACCCCTGCTGGAATGTGCCTTCCACCCACAGTGCCTTGGGCCCCTTTTTTAGGTTGATGATATCTCAGCCTTAGGTTGATAATAACTTTCTGGCTTTACGCCAGGGCCACGTCCTTCATGAAGCCTCTCTTGGTCCTCCCAATGGAAACAAATGTCCCCTCCTGCCCCCCACCCCCATCTCAGTCTGCCTCTCTCACCTGGTGCCGTCCGCTCCGCATGCCTGGTGTCACAGCAGCGGGAGTCCCGGCCTCTCCCTCAACAGACTCCGTGCTTCCAGGCGAGGGCTCGAGGCACTAGCTAGCCCAGGCATGCAGGGGCACTCAGCAAGCACTGCCCAAAGGAGCTCCGCCAAACCCAATGGAGCCGGCCACCTTCCTGGACAGCTACTCTGCCCTCTGCCCTTGTCCGCTGCGGCTCTTCTTTTGCCCCTGCCCAGGCTACTTCTGAAGCTCAGTTACTGAGCCTAAGCTGGGATTATCTCCACATCTTTTAATAACCGCGGCCCCTTCTCTGGCCAGCAGTGACCAAGAATTGGCCAAAGATCCTTTTTGCTATTGCTCCCACGAAGGATGGATTTTCTTACATGGGGACACCTGCATTTGCATCCACCTGCCAGACTGTATTACCCTAGGGAGATGTTTAACCTCCGTGCTTCCAACCTTTCTCGCCGGGGAAGAAATGGGGCCCATGGGCTCTACACCTGGCTGGGTGGCCGTGGGACCTGAGAGGCGAGGGATCAATGCATAGGGCACAGCGTGACGGCCAGCTTGTCCTCCTCTCCTGCAGAGGTGGGGCCACACCTCCCACTGCCCTGGAGTCTGCAAAGTTCTCCCTTCCTACAGGACACGTTCCTCTGGGAAAAGCTTCCCGGCTGCTGCAGGTAGAAGTTGCCCAGGAGAAGGCTCCAAGCCTAGAGGTGCAAATCAACCCTCCAATATCAGGTACTCAGGCTGTGGGACGGTCCCCTCCCAGACGGGCACTTACGAGATGGCCTCAATCATGTCCATGCCCATCTCCACGCAGCAGTGGGCGTGGTCAGCCCTCGCTTCCGGCAGCCCAGAGACACAGTAATAACAATCCCCCAGGATCTTAATACGTAAACAGTGATTCTCCTGGAAAGCAAATTAATTTTAAAAATTAAAAATAGTAGGAAAGAGAAGTGGGAGGGAAAGAAACGGGAAGCAAACAGATTCACCCCGTGCCTGGAATAACTTGCCTTTTAGGGCAGTGAGCACAGACCCAGTGCCGGCAGATGCATGGCCCTGGCCGGCCCCAGGACGGGCTTATCAGGAGCCGAGGGGGGAGGATGGAGGACAGGCTGAGCAGCCCTCAGGCATTCCATCCTCCCCAGGCTCAGGAACTCACTTTTATGGTCACTGCTGAGACCCAAGAAGCATGCAGTTGGTCCGATGTCGGGGCAAATAGGGCAGACTTATCAATTCAAGGAAGGCCCAAGTTGAGAGTCAATGTCCCTGGTTCCACTCCCAGGCCCTGGAGAACGCTCTGACTCTTGGCCTAAGGCTCTACAAACAGTTCTCCGATTCTCCTTCTTTTACAAAGACTGAAGCAGGAATGAGGCTTAACCAAAGCTCGTCTGCCCCTCAGCCTGTCTGAGACTTTGACCAAACAGCGCGCTGGTAACCAGAAAGCGTGTGAGTGCTAAGACCCCCCCCCAGAGCTGAGGTACCTGCCCACTGCTGCGCCTGAGCAGAGGAACGGGCACAGCCAGGGTCACCGTGCGGGTCACAACTGAGCCAGGACTGGGACTGGGATGGGATGTCACTAGTCACCGATTCTCAGCTCTCCAAGTCTGGCCCCCAGGAGTTAGTTCACTAAGTAGAACACTGGGACTCAAGTGTCCGCGTGGCCTGGATTCTCAGTTAAGGCCCATCCACTGCCCGAGGGCCCAGCATACACCCAACTCCCCTCACCCATGGTCAGTGATAAAACCCCCCCAGGCAGGTGTGCGACCCGCCATCTAATGCCCTTGGAGGCCCTGGCGCCACCTCTGACCGGCACCAGCCTCTCATCAATGATCTGATGTCCTGTGAGGGCCAAAGGGAACATGTCTGCCTGTCGGTGGACATTGCAGTGAGCAGCCCCTGACATGTAATGACCCGACAGAGGCCCAGGGCATCACTCAAAGACACAAAAGCTGGAGAGGATGACAGTATAAACAGGGACCAAATGGGTAAATGTGTCATCTACCACTCCACGCCCTGGGATGCTACTTCCAATTTGTGCAAACAGCGCAGAGTCCTCCTTCTGGAAGCCTCGGGGGGGGGGGGGGGGGGGGGGGGGGGGGGGTTGGCGCACAGCTGTCTGCAGACCAGCTGGGACTCAGACTCATTCTCTTACCAGTCTGGCCCAGCTCATCAAGAAAATGGCTCTATGGGCACCAAAGCTGCCCAACCGAACCGAAATTCCTCAGGGGCCTGGGCAGTGTCACCTGCAGGCCTTCCCACGCCCTTCCTCAGGTGGAGGGCTCCCTCACTTGCTCCCTCGTGAGCAACGACAGCATAAAAACACATCCAACTGCGTGCGGTGTGAGGACACACAACCACAGCGTATGCAGCCCCTCTGTGCAGCAGGGCACCTGCCGGCCCAGGGCCCGTCCCTGGGGCTCACGGGGTCTCAGCCGCAGCGCTCTCTCTCGGGCGGCCCAGACAGAGCCCTGGGTGCCGAGAACAGCAGGGAGGGTGACTCACCGCGGCCAGCTTGTCGAAGCGGGCGAAGAGCTCGTTGAGGGTCATGACCAGCTCCTGGGCAGTGCACTGGGATGCCAGGCTGGTGAAGCCCTCGATGTCAGCAAACAGGATGCTGGGGAGACAGGTGGAGGAAGACCCCCATGAGGGAGGAAGGTCACCACCCTGAGCCTTAGGAGGGCTGCTGGCCAGCAAGAGTCCTGGGGAGGGGGGGCTCCAAATGGCTGCTGCGGAGGGCATAAAGGGTCCCTGGCACTGGAGAGTCGAGGATGCTGGCCTCACCATCTGGCCAGGAGACGCCTTCTGTGCTCTCACTGTGCCCTCACTCCCGCCCAAGATGGGGACGGCGGCGGGGGGGCGGGGTGCACGCACAGAGGCACATGAGGCCTGGGAGTGTGCACCTGCCTGAGTTACCAAAGACAGGTCCCTGCCATTTCTGTCCCCTCTTGGGCCTGCCTTGCTTGACTCCTGAGCAGCCCCCTCAAGGTAGCTGCGGCCTTTGATTCATGGGCTTGGAAAGTGTTTCAGGCCCCAGTGGCAACCATACTAAGGTCTTACTTCCGAGCCCCACAGATAAGGTTTCGGACCCAAGCCCTCCATCCCTAGGGAGTCTCTAGAAGGGACAGACTAAAGAGGCTCAGGGAGGAGAGAGAGAGGAAGACCCAGCCAGCAAGCATGTCTGGAAGCCTCCAAGTTGTCCCTGCCAGCAACGTCAGCCTCATCCCCAGGCACGTAGTCAAACAGAGCAGCTGGTGCCCGCACTATGCACTGTGGATCCTCTGTCCGTCTCTGTGGCTTGTGTTCCAGAGACTGAAACCGTCTTCCTTTTCTTTCACAACACACCGCTAGAGGTGAGGCCCCAGGGCTGGAGTGTGGAAGGGCCCCTGGAGTTTTTTTCTTTAAATGGTCACAAAAATGTAATAATTCTCGTGTACGGAGAGGCTCCCGGTGGCCTGGCTCAGGGCTGGGGGCTTCCAAACTGTCTTCTCGCTGAGTGCTCCAGGCGGCCCTGCAGCGAAGCCTCGCATCTCCTCACAGACGGGGCGGCTGAGCCTCAGGGAAGAAGCTGCAGATGGCAGCATGGTGGGCTCCTTCTCCCAGGCTCGTGTTCTTCCCACTATTCCACAAGGCTCCTGAGGCTCCAGATAGTCTTCCTTTTTTAAATTAGGAATGTAGAACTAAACATAGTTTGTCATTTTATCTGGAAAATGTGTACTGGTGCATTAAGCCTGTCTTTCTCTTCTGATGTTTGACACCTGGGGCCTTACTGACCCTGGGGAACCTGTCGGCCCCAGGCTGGCCGGGTCTTAGAGTTAGTCAACAGCTTGCCTTAGGGTCCAGAGCCCCACAGCCCAGCCAGGCTCTCACACTCAGGCCATGAATCCCCTGCCCCAATCACCCCAGGGACCGGTACCAGACTCGGGACAGTCCCTACCCCCCAGAGCCCACTGAAACGATTCAAGCCCATCCCAAGCCGGCTTACCCTGCCTCACCCACTCCTTCTGGCAGAAACCCCAGTAAAGGCTCTCATCCCCAAACCCCTCTCCCTCTGCCTCCTGACCCACCAGAGCAGCGCTTCCCCACGGGGCCCCACGGTGTGGCGGGCTCCCTTCCCCCGGGATGAGTAACAAAGGATATTTTCAATAGCAGCTGTCTCCTCACCTACTGGCCTTTGCGTACCTAGATAATAAAACTTGCCTTTTAAAACAGTTGGACACTGTCCTGTGCCCTTTATGTGTATGAACTCACCTAAACATCACGACCACCCCATGAGGTCAGAATCCTCCTTTTACAGGGGAGAAAACGGAGGCACAGAGAAGATACGTCACGTGCCCAAGGCCACACGGGCAACCTGGCTTCATGGCCCAGGAGTTGACCCAATAAATATTAAGCTGGTGGCCCCAGAGCCATCTTAAGTGAATACAAGCATAATACAGGGGTCTGGCATTGTAAATGGGGCAGAGGGAGGCGGAAGGGCACATACGGGCCGCCAGGACTCCATCAAGAGAGGGCACACTCAGCGGCTGCCTGCCAGCTCACACAAGGGAAGGTGCAAACAGACAAGCCAAATGAGGGGAAAGAAGAAAAGCTGAGGAGGAGGAGGAGGAGTGGAGAGGAGAGATGCTGCCCCGGCAGGACACAGGACTCGGGAAAGAAGACAAGCTGCTCCTGAGTGGGCAGCTAGGCGGGCAGGGGCGCAGAAGATGCAAGGCAGTCAGGAGTCTCCATCAGACCTCCACTGATGCCTAGGGTCTGACCGGGCAGACGGGCTCAGCACCCCGCCCGAGGGGACTGCATGGCGTCTGCATGCTGGGTTAGAACAGCAGGTGAGGGGAGGCTGCCATGCCCCAGATGCTGATCTCAGCTCCCGAACTAACTAGGTGCAGCCCCCTCCCCACCCACCTGCCACCTCTCTGCCTGTCAGTCTTGCAGGCAACTGGCCCACTCCACTTAGGAACAAGAGAAAGTTCTCCCCCAGTCTATGTAAAAGCACCACCATATAGTTGTTCTGGAAATTCTTCTTTAACTCTCAGGAAACCAAAGCTAGTTCAGGTTGGGGTCAAAATCCACGGCTCCAGAGTTAAGAAAGATTCATTCGGCTAGAGTCAGTATCTGGAATGCAAAGCCAGCAGATATCAGGCCCAGCGGCTATTCCATGCTAAGTCCAAAGTTACACAGCGGAAGCCTGGCTTTGGGGGCTGGTGAGACCCCGAAACCCCTGAACCCAGCTTGGCAGGATGACTAATGGGTCCGGTAACCCATGGCACTGGGCTAAGGAGAAAGGGGGGGGGAGGAAGGAGAGACACAAGCGTAGAGCAGGGGCTCAAGGGCGGGGGAGTCTGGGACTCCATCGAGAGGTAGCACACTCAGCAGCTGTGACCTCACTGAGCTGTGACCCCACACCTGCTGAGCTCACCTAGCCAGTCAGGAGAGCCCGCCTCGCTCGGCCATGGCTGGCTGTGGGCAGGCCTGCCATCATTCTCCTCCACAGGGGACCTCACTGGGCCTTAGAACACTTTCCCCTACAGCTGCTTTCATCCCGCTAGACCAGTGGTTCTTAGACCTGGGGTCTGTTAGAGATACCCAGAGCATTTATAAGAGTGATCCCAGAGCCCCACACCCAGAGATTCTGGCTTAATTAGTCTCAGGTAGGGCTCTGCTATTGATTGCATGCACTTGCCTGGTTTTGTTTTATTTTAAGCTTCCCTGGTGGTTCTAATATGCAGCCGGGGTTGAGAACCACTGCACTCGTTTAAATGTCACCTCAAGGAGACTTCTATCACCCTATTTGAATCTACAGCCCCTCCCATGTCGGCCTGCCTTCCCTGCATATTCTTCTCCATTGCACGTTTCACTCCTCACTGGAGTCCTGATATTGTTTGTGTTATCCTTATGCTCCTGTTGATCTCTTCCCACTGGTAAGTAAAGTCCTTGAGGGAGGGGTTTTGGCCTATTCCATTCACTGCTACATCCCAGCTACCAGCACGATGTCTGGCACACAGAGTAACTGTTCAATAAAATGTGCCACCGGTGACTGACCGAGGACAGGTCACAACCACGTGTCCTCTGCCCTACCCCCCCCCGCCCCCCCCAGCCCACAGGAGCCGCCTCTATTAGCTTCCTGGGGCTGCCACAGCAAAGCGCTACAGACGGGGTGACTTAGAGCCACAGAAATGTATTCTCTCACAGTCCTGGAGGCTCGAGGTCCGAAATCCAGCTGTCGGCAGGGCCGTCCTGCCTCTGACACTCTGGGCAGAAGCCTTCCTGGCCACTCCCTACTTGCTGGTGGTGGCTCTCCACCCTTGGCATTCCCGCGTTGCAGCGGTGTTACTCCAATCTCGGCCTCTGACCTCACGCGCTGTGGTCCCCGTGTATCCGGGTCTTTATACAGCATTTTCCTCTTCTTATGAGGGCACCACTTACATTGGATTAGGGGCCCACGCTATTCCAGCGTCTTAACCTGATTCCATCTGCAAAGACCCTATTTCCACATTCTCAAGGACCAGGGGTCAGGACTTCAACATATCTTTTAGGGGGACACAGTTCAACCTAGGAGCAGTGCCTAATGTGTATTTGTTGAATGGAAGAGAATATTCATACTTTCAAAGCAAGCCAGAGGCAAGGCCGGTCACTCCAGCAGCTCTTCCTTCAACTCCATGGGGCCTCTTGGGGTCCCGAGCTAAGTCACCTGAGACAGGAGCCCGTGGGGCCAGCAGTGTTCACGGGACTGACGGCAGAACGGTTACAGAGGCCCTGAGCAGCTTCCTGGTCCATGCCAGCAGGCGTGGGAAACAACGCTGGTGTGTGAAGGGCCTCCGGGTGGCTGAGAAAGCCAGAGCCTCCCTCCAACCTGCTGGATCTACTCCTCGTGGCCCCTCCTGGGGTTTTCAACAGCTGCTGAGGAGTCAGGGAGGACGAGCTCCTGGCGGACGAGGCGGTGGTGAGCCGGCGCAGCCAGCCAGCTGGAGAGGAGTGGCTCAGAGCAGGGCTCAGAGCGGGTTGCTACCCCGAGCCGAGGTTTGGACAGGGTCTGAACCCCTGCAGCCTCTCCTACACATTTATGGAAATTCTGCCACCTCCACATTCCCCCCACCTCCTGTCACAGGTGAAGTTACACTCCTCTGATACTGCCTCAGGGGAGGATTTTGCTCGGCGGCTGTCACTCCGGAACCTCCTCTGTTTTTGAGGTTTACCCAACTGCAGACCGTCTGTTCCCCCGGCCAAGGTTTCCTGATCGGCTCTGGGGTGATCCTGAAGGCCATTTTCCAACCACGCCGGGCCCAGACATGCAGTGAGGTCCTCAGTCATCCATCAGCTCCCACGTGAGAGCTCATCTTGGCAACGCGACGGGGCCCTCGTGGGGGCGCGCAGACGCCGGGCCGGCTCCTCCCTAAGCGCCCGCCATCCCCCACTTCTCCTCCACAGGCGAGAGCACGCAGGCGCCGATTCAGCCCAATTACCACCACAGGCCTTTCGGCGCTCTGCCCAGCTCAGCCCAGCTTCTCCACGCGCATGTTTGGGGAAGCGCATTTCCCCGCCGTTGCTCCCTCTCGTACCAACAGGTGCGGTGCCCCGATGAAGATGCTGGAGTCTGACCCTGCTCCTGAACAGAAGCCACATCCAGCAGCACGTGGGACACCCAAGACGCCGAGTTCGCCTCACGGTCTGCGCCTGCGCAGAAGGCAGCGCCAAGGACCTGCTCCTCGGATCTGCACTTTCCGGCACTGCACGGGGGGACTCAAGAAATGCTGAGAGGCAAACCGTCTGTCGAGGCAGGCCCAGGAGGGGCGGGGCGGCTGGAGAGACAGAGGTCATTGGGCAGGGGCAGGAAGGGAGTATGGCAAGGTCTCAGGGAGCCTAGCGGGAGCTGAAGGTCGTAGGGAAGCAGGGCAGGAAGTGCCCTGGAGGCCCCAGCAGCATAGCCTGGGGAAGCCCGGCCAGAGAGGAAGGGTCTACCCCCTGCAGCGTGCCCCCCATTTGCTCCAAACCATACAACCTGGGGAGCGTCTTGGGTTCAGGCCCCTCGAACGATAAAGGAGGAGCAGTGGGTCATAGTGCTAGGTGAACAGCGCAGTCAGGCTGGTCATACCAATATCTGGCTGACAAAGGACACCATATGACTGGGCATTTTCCAAGGGGGGGTTGTGAAACAATTAGAGCAGGGCGTATGGACAAGGAGCAGCGGGAGAACCTTCTGAGGGACAGGCTGGGAGAGGCAAAGGGGGAAGGCCAATGAGAGAATGCTGAACAGACTGCAGTACATACGAATTCCACCCTGGACAGCCATGCCCTCTCCACTCTCATGGCAACGGGCTACCTTCCTTCAGAAAGTGGAAGGGCCCTGCGATCGGCTTGACTGTCAGGATTGGGTCCAGCGGGTCTAGGGTCAACATATGTCCTAGAATCCCTGTTGCCAGCCTCGGGGCCTCCTGTAGACCCCATTCCAACCCCTGATCCCCTGATCTTGTTTCTGTCCACCAAATCCTACTCCCACCACCCAGACAATGGACCTCCCATCACACTTACAGACTTTATGCTTGCAAAGCCTTGCAAGAGCTGGGGAAACGCAGCCCAAAGGAGAAGCCCAGGAAGGGGGGACGGGACAGTACCAAGACGGAGCAATAGTCAGTGACCTCTCAGTGATAAGTACATGGTGCTTTCTATTGTCTTCTCTGTATTGTTAGCTCCTAATTTTCTTTTCTTTTTAAATATTTTATTTATTCATTTGAGGGACAGGGGGAGAGAGCACACAAGCAGGGGGAGGGGCAGAGGGAGAGGGAGAAGCAGGCTCCCCACTGAGCAAGGAGCCTGATGCGGGGCTTGATCCCAGGACTCTGGGATCATGAACTGAGCCGAAGGCAGAAGCTTAACGACTGAGCCACCCAGGCGCCCCTGTTAGCTCCTAATTTTCTATAAAGAACACACATCCTTTGTAGAATAAAAAAGGTTGAAAACTAATTACATTCTTCTAGGATCTGATTTTAGCCCTTCTACCTTCGTGATGTCTTTTCTGACTTACCCAACCCAGGATAATCCTTCTTATTCTGAATTCTTATTAGGATCAGAATTTCAAAGGCATAGCCTGACACATTCAACAGGTCAGTGTCTCTTCACCCTAACTTCTCTCTCTTGCCATCTACTCCAGGGCCCCCAATTTTGAGTCTGAAGTGCTAAAATAATGAGTCCTAGCTGGCTGCTGGCTCCATTCCCCATTGATCCCCATTTGGTGTCCAAGGACAAACTCAGGTCTCTTGTGAAGACCCACCTCCACGCAAGGAAGTGAAGAAACTAAACCACGTGCATGGTTGGTGGAAAGGCAAAAAGGTGAATTGCTATGGAAAACACTGTGGGCTTCCTTAAAAAATTAAAAACTAGGATTATATGCCATACGATGTAGCAATTTCACTTCTACACATTTATGGAAAGAACTGAAAGCAGGGACTCAAGGAGGAATTTGCACACCCATCTTCACAGCAGCATCATTCACAACAGCCAAAGGTGGTGGCCACCCAAGTGTCCATCCGCAGGTGAATGGATAAACAAGGTGTGCCATACACACACCACGGAGTACTATTCAGCCTGAAAAAGGAAGGAAATCCTGGCCCACGCTACAACATGGACAAACCTTGGGTACATTGTGCTGAGTGAAATAAGCCCTGGAGGGCTTAAGAACAAGTACTGCATGATTCCACTTACATGAGGTACCTGGAATAGTCAAATTCACAGGCACAACGTGGAATGGCAGTCGCCAGCGGCCGGGGGAGGAGAGGAATGGGGAGCTGTTGTTTAATAGGTACAGAATTTCGGTTTTGCAAGATGAGAAAAAGTTCTGGAGATGGATGGGGGTGGTGGTTGCACAATAGTATGAAAGGTTAAAATGGCCAATTTTACACTATGTATATTTTACAACAAGTAAGATAGTTGATTAAAGAGCAAAGCCCCAACCCCAGTGGCTTCCCCAGGGGGACCAGCTGGGTTATGAGGTTCCCATGGCACCGGGCCCAGCCCGACCTCACTGCTGAGGGCTAGACAGTCCCTAGGGGGCAAGCATGGAATCTTTTCTATCTACTCCTAGTCATACCTGGCAAAGAGTGGCAGCACAATAAATGTGGAATGACTGAGATAATAATATAAAGGCCACTTGTGTCTATAATTGGTATAGCATAGAGCTCAGAATACTTTTCTTAATATCAGGTTGGAGACAGGAATGCTAGGTTTACGGACCATCCCTTATGTGGTCAGTTGCCGGGAATACGACTGGAGGTAAACATTTTTCCTCTCTGCCCACAGGGTGCACAATCCACCCACAGGTATCTGAGCATCGAGGACACTGTCGCGAGGCCATTATAATTCACAGCCATGCCTCAGCTGAGCCAGACACCAGAACGACCTGGGGAACACAGCCAAGTCCTTGACGGAGACGGGAGAGGAGATGATAACCTTAAAAGGGGGAGGTTCGGGAGAGGTCGGGGAGAGAAGGGAAAGGAGAGGGAAGGAAGGAGGAGAGGAAACCCTCCCCAGACCCCTCCAGACCCCCACTGTGCAGGGATGGCTGTTACCTCATTTCCACCCCTGGGTTAGCAGCTCTTCGGCCAGACCCCTGAGAACGAGGCTGTGATCTGAGCCAATGAGCCAAGACCCCCCGCACTCTATCATGAACCCCTCCCAGGGTCCAAACAGAGGACAGGTGAGGACCAGCACCCCCTGGAGGAGTTGGCTCTCTGGCCCTCCCCACCATCTACAACCTTTAAAAGCTAAGGGCTCTAGCGTGAGGACAGGTCATTCAGGCATCGAGCTGTCTCACTCAGTATGGACCCATATGACAGTGGTGTATCCTTCAGTACCCTCTCAGGCTCAGATGTCCCCTGCCCCCTGAAACCTTTGGGGTATTGGTTACCTGACCTTGACTCTTACCTCGTACCCTGCTCCACCTCCAGAGGGCAAAGAGTCTGCAGCTACCTCTTGGGTGGGGGGCCTGGCAGGGGCCTTCCATACTCTACCTCATCTGCCCTCCCAGCACCCCTGCAAGGAGTGAGTCCTAGGGCCCCTCTTACGGGCTCTGTCCCTTTGTGGCTTTTATCATAACAGAATAACTGAGTGGTAAGTTTTGTAACATCTATAGATACCCCTAAAAATGCAAAGTCCTACCCCCATTCCTCATGTGATACATTCCCAACTTACTAATTGATCCACGGTTTACTGTAGGTCTTCCTTTACAGAAAGTGAGCTTCCCAATATCAGAGACAGTGTCCCTCTTAATTCCCATTGCAATCCCTGCCTCTATAGCTAAGTGTCCCACCAGTGGAAGCAGAGGAAAACATCCACTGAATGGATGAGCCAGGGGACATCACTATTCCCATGTTACAGATGAGGAACCTGAGGCTCAGGTTAGGTGACTTGCCCGAGTTCCCACAGCTAGTAAGGGGCAGAGAGGGGTGTGACCCAGGCTGCTCAACACAGACACTCATCTTACTCCGCAAGGGTGACGTCTTGGCAAGGGTCACCTGGTGGCAGCTGGGTTCTGGCAGCATCTGTATGTTTACTGTACCCACGGGGATATGCTATGTGCCTCTAGGTCTGGCCCCTTCCTCCAGCCTCAGTGTCCCTCCTCCCAGGCAGAGCTGCCTCTGCTGGCATGTGCTGGAGGCCTTTTCCCCAGAATGGGGACAGCACAGCCCCGCTCTGGCCCTCACACTGCCGGCTGCAGGAGAGGCAGGTATCTGGGGGGAGAGGACAGGGAGGAGGGCCCTCAAGCCACAGGCCGGACACCCCAGCCATGGGCCCCAGGCCCCAGCTAACCCGTCCCGCCAGAAGGGCTAAAACATCTCCAGCTGTCACTGTGTGTCAGACAGGAGAGGCTGGGGGCCCCAGGGGGGTCTCCACGGGTTCCTGGGCCTCTGGTCCACCTCAACGCCTTGCCAGCGGTGCTCAGCCCCACAGCATCCGACAGGCTCCTGGCGGGTCCCAGGGGGCAACTCTTCTGTTGGGGGCCAGGAGAGGGTGAGGCCACAGAGAGCAGTGCGGTTCCGCTGTCACCCCTCCCTGCCCCGGCTAAACTCTCCCCACCCATTAGTCTCTTCCCCTTCCGCAGATCCAGGTCCAGTCTGTCACACCGCAGGGTTGATTTATTTTTCTTGTGGCCTTGCTCTCGGAGGGGGCTAGAGAGCGGCATGTCATCACCCTCTCTAAATATTATAACTCCGCAGAGAATTGACAAACGTGACTCATCACCCTTCCACTCTCCAGCTAGAGAATCCCCAGGCCTTGCTTTGTTGATAGGAGTGTGATAATCATCACAATAATAGCAGTAACAACGATAATCACTGCTCCCAGTTACAGAACACGTGGCCGGTGCCAGACACCATGCTAAGCGTTTCCCTCACACGTTTTCATCCTCTCTTTGCAACTCTGCTAAGTACGGGAGAGGAGGAGACTGAGTTCAGAGTATCAAGCCCTATCATTCGCCCTGCTCACATGGCCAGGGGACAGCAGAGCCCGGCTGACACGGGGGGCTGCCTAACCCCGGGCCCCAGGCCTAATCACTGCACCATGAGCCCGGCCCCAGAGTGCATCTCTACACTGTGATGTCACCCCTCCACCTACTACTCAGTCACCCAAGTCAAAGGTTCAACCCAAACCAGAGACTAAGCCTGCAATGTGTTTCCATCAAGATCTGCAGCCAGGGCTGCTAACAGAACAGGGACCGGGCCCCCGCGGGCTATTTGCATATGATTGCTTGTGGCTGGCCTCTGATGTGTGCCAGCCACCACCAGCCTGGTGATTTCAGAGTCAGAATTATGTCTGTCTCTATGAAAAGGGTAACATCTTGATTTTTGTCTCCTTTTATCTCTTTGACAGCTCCCATTGATCTTAGCACATCCGAAAACAGAAATACCCCCATTGTGGCTGGGAGTCTAGTTCTTGCCACGTGCACACTCGGGCCACTCTGTGATTAGGGTACTGTTCTTTTAGTTACCCAAAGTCACAGCCTCTGTGGGAGTGGAAGGGTGAGGGGACATCACCCCAAGAGCGGGTCACTCCTTGTGGTAGCCAAAGAGGACTGAGTCAGCCCCTCTGATCAAACTCCCTTGCTGGAGGGCTGAGGGCCCAAAGCAATGGAGGGGCAGGAGACGGAGGGGTGAGAGGCGCTGGGCAAAGATGCAGAGGTGGCCAGATGTGTTAGCCCAGCCAGGCTGAGAACCTATGCCTTGCGTGCCAAGCTGTTTCTGAGCTGTGAATTTTCTGCCTCCCCTTTGTGTTCGACTTCATACTTTAGTGGAGTCCACCATAAGCTCTGCTGAGCTGAGAACAATCAAGGAAAGCACCTTTTGCCCACGTTGTGTTTGGAACAACGCCAGGGCCGGTGAGGCGGTGAAGACAGGACCGAGAGAGAGAATATCCCAGAAAGGGGGAGCTCAGGGGTTCATATGTGTTGGAACCACTTGGCTCCCACCTGAGCTTTGGGCCTCTGGGATGTGTTCTAACAGGGAAGGCTATTTCTTTGTGTGTCCTAGAGTCCCCCAGATTTCAGGGGTGGCTATCAGACAGGAAAGGCCCTGGTGGGTCCACAGTGTCTGTCTCTCTTTCTTTCTCTCTCTCTCTCTCTCTCTAGAAGCCAAACCTCTCTCCTCCCTCTCTTCAGAGTCTCCCCTTGGCTTGGGGGCTTCCCAAGACTCCTTCCCACAATTCCTCATATACACTCCTTTCTCCTGGACATATAAAAAACGGCTAGTAAGACTAGGTAACAACTCTGATACGAAAAAGCTTTCTGAGGGCAGTTGTCCCACTTAACCAGCTCTAGGATCTTAGACAAATTAATCTCTGTGCCTCAGTTTCCTGTAAAATGGAGATAATAGTACTATCGACCTCTTACATGTATTCTGAAGACTCAGTGAACTTATGAAAGTATTCAGAACAGCGGTGGGTCAAAGAAGGCACTATATGAGCATAACTATTGTTGTGAGCAATTATTCCACCTCGTGGGGGCAGAGACGGGTGTGAGAATTTGGGAACCAACACGCCAGCGCGACCTACCCAGTCCCGGGCCCTGCTTCCCTCTCTGAGCTCGGCTCAGCTCCTGAGCAGGCACGGGGGCTCGGCCGGCGGCAGCCTTCTTCCCGCCGCTGGCGACGCTCTCCCTGCCTGACAGTGGAGCATGTGTGGGCTTCAGGGGGATTGGGGTACCCCAAAAACTGAGGACAAAAGTGTTGTTCAGGTAACCTTTTTCTCCCAAAGGCTTAGAGTCTATTTTGGACAGGACACACGGGCAGAACCAACAGTCTTGGATTCCGGGGCACACTTGGGGACTGGGCAATTCTGCCTAAATTCTGACGGTTTCTACAAGAAAACACAGTGCCCTCCCTCCCCACCCCCATGGCCATCAGCCTTGCCTTGAGTGGATGTATATTAGTGTGTGTGTGTACGTGCATGCACCATAATTTATATCATTCCACTTAAATCCCTTTATGAAAATTCAGCCCAAGCCTCCAAAGGGTTCCCTCTCCACCGGCCTTAGAAGATTCGTGGGTCCTAGGAAAACCTGCCCAGGGAGAAAGTCATTCTCTCGAAGGCAGACACAGCAGCTCCCTTTCTGGGCATATGGGAGGATTACTGGGCTCTCCGGGAGCCGTGCTGGATGAAGGCCACTGCATCGCTCCACGTCCCCATGGAGCTCCTAAGCAGATTTTGCACTCTATTAGGCTACATCTGTTTGCACATCCCTGTTGTCAGCAGCTTCTGTCTAGAGAAATGGCAAATGGGCAGTAAAAGGGGAATGGGCTTTGGGGCAGGCCGACCAGGATGCACCCCAGCTTTACCGCTCCTGGCTGAGTAACCCTGGGCGAGGGTCTTAGCCATTCTGAGCTCAATCTCTAAACAAGGGATGCTGATAAGGGTGCCCCCCTTGCAGTGTGGTCAGGAGGACTGACAACGAGGTAGGTAATGCCTAGTGCAGTGCCTAGCACACACTGGCTTAGAAGGCATGGAAGCTGCTAGATGATGATGAAGATTGAGATGATGATAGCGCCATGTGGGTCCCCAGTCTGCTTTCTGTCTCCCTTGCTAGGCTAGGAGTTTCCCCAACAGCTGGTGCTACTGCTTTCTCCTTTCTCCTCCTTCCTTCTCTAGCTTTTCCCTGGGGCCTCCCCTCCCATCCCTCGATAATAATTCACTTCACCAACCTCAAGGGTGCCATACGGCCGGGGTGCCCCAGACAACACCCACCCCAAAGCCACAGGCCACCCTGTCAGGCTGTGCTCCCTTGGGAGAGAGCAAGGGGGGGATTGTCGCCTCCCTGGGGGATCAGTCCTCCCACCCTGCCGTCGCCCCCCAGCCTCACTCCTACCTCACGTTGTCATGTTTCTGGATGTAAATCTTATGGAACATCATATCCTCCTGCTTGGCATTGATGTCTGCTTTCATCTCCATGGCAACATGACGGGGGAGGACAGACAGCAGGAGCCGCTCCTGGGGAGGGAAGCACACACTTTCATCACAGCTCCCTCCACCTGCCTGGCGGTCCCCTTCCCTCCCCAGGCCGACTCCTCCGCACCTGGGCCCCCCACCTACAGGGCCCTGGGGAACCCCACAGGCTGGCTTGAAATTCGAGGAGCTAACACTTATGTGAGGGTGGGGCTAGCATCATGCCCCCAGGGCTACTTGAACCCTTCTTCCTGGGAGACCGCCCGGGTTGTCTGTGCACATACTTGGGGAAGAGCACACCTAGTGAACCTATAGTACTGAGCCTCCTGGAATCCTGGATGTCACCTGAGACCATGTGTGACCGCGGGCAAATGACTGAACCTCTCTGAGCCTCAGCATCTTCCTCTTTAAATAGCGATGGAGCTGTTGAAAGCATTACATGAGATTCACTCAATTAGTCACCAAATATGTACTGAGCACCTACCATGTTCTGGGCATCATGCCGGGGGCCCTGAGTTACAACTGTGGGACAGGCAAGGTTTCTCCTTCACAAAGCTCCCAGTCTCGTAGGGGTACGGGGTACGACAGGGCACTGCACAGGGGTGCCTGACCTCGGCTGGGGAGAATGGTGTGGTCAGGGAGGGCTTCATGGGGACCAGAAGGATGAGGTTGGGGGACACGTAGGGGACAGGAGCCCGGAGAAAGGGAAAGCACACGGACTCTGAGAACCCGAGAGAAGCAAAGACCTGTTGAAGAGGAGGTGGGAGAGAAGCAAGGAGAGCGCCAGGGCTGCGCTGTGGAGGGGAGGGCCCCGACTTTGCCTCCCTTCCGCCTTCTTGCCCCGGGCCGGCCTGCTGCAAGAGGTCCAGCTGCGTCAGGAATGGGCGACCTTGCCCTGTGCCCTGACAGCCCACTACCCACACCAGGCGCTCTGCCAGGCTGGCTCACAGACTTCTCCCACCTGGGGTGGCTTCACCTGGCTGGCCCAGCCCTCCTCATTCTCCCTTCACTTGCCCGCTAGATGCTGGGCCATCACCCATGCGGCCGTAAGACTCTGCTCCTGCATCTTTCTGGGTTCTCTCCCTCCTCCTGCGCGCCACACAGCACATCCCCACCTCTCTCCTCTTTCTGCTCACTCTCGCCCCTATGAGCGTGGTCCCCACCAGCACCTCTGCCCGTCACCTCCTACTCCCTAGCCCTTTTCCAGGCTCCCGAGTCTCCAGCTGCCCCCTGGATGACTGGCCACTACCGCCTTGACACCACACCCCAAAACATGCTCACCTTCCCAGGTTTCCATTCCCCCATGGCTCTTCAAGTTCCCTGCTTTGGCCCATGTCACCCCCATTCTCCTGGTCACAAGGTCAACACCCCGCCCTTGTAACTGCTTTTACTCTTCGGAACCTCCCCTCTGAGATTCATCCCTGTCCCCTCGGCCCCAGGCCCTGTCCAGCTCTGACCAAGTCCTGTGGATGCGGACTCTCGTCCTTCCTGTTCCATGTCCACCTCCGCTGCCTGGACAAAGTTCTCACCCGACTGTGGGATTCTGGCCGTGCCGTCCCAGCCAGACAACCCCTCCTCAGCCCTCCTGGCTCCCTGTATTGGCCCCAGTCTCTCCAGTACATTGCCTTTGTCATGACACTCCCCGGCTCAAAGCCGCCAAAGCTTCCCTGGGTTCCACCAGCCACAACAAATGTGCATTCTTCTGGACCCAGAGAGCCCACGCCTCTTTATTTTCCACTACAACCCCATTCTACCCGCCCCCTTCCCATGCCTGGCCTGCTCCTGCCAACCCGGGCCTGGCTGCCATCCTTATCCTTCTGAAGCCCCTGTGTCCCAGCCTGCTGTCTCTGATCCACCTTCCACACTGCAAGCCAGTGAGTGATCTTTCTAAAACATACACCTGACCCCATCGCTGCCCTGCCTAAAACCCTCCTATGCTTCCTGAAGCTTCCAGAACCAGCCCACAAGCCTAGCCTGGCCTCAAGATTTCCACGATCTGGCTCCCCACTACCCGTCCCTGTGCCCAGCACGCCCTGAGCTCTGTTCCAGATACAGTGAACCGTGGGACACTTCCCAAGCTCCTGGCAGTGTTTCTTTGCCTTCGCACATAAGCTCCCCAGCTAGAAGCCCCATCCTCACATACTGCTGGAACCCTCCTTCAGGGCTCCCCCCTTCCCGGGGGGTAGGGTCCTGGCCCTGGCAGTGGCATCCCCTTACCACTCAGGACCTTCCTTCTGAGTCCTTGATCACTTGGCGTGTCGTGGTCTGTTAACAGGGTCTCCCTGTAGTGCGTGCAGTGAGACCCCCGAGGACGGAACTGTGTCATGCTCAGCTCCACAGCTGACAGCCTCGGGCCTGGAAAACACTGCTAATCCACTGAAGGTGCTCTCCGTGGGTTAGCTCGGTCTCCCTGAGCATCCGTGGACATGGCCTTCAATGGCTATTTACTGAACTCTCAGTAAGCAGTTCTTGGTGACAGAAACACAAACTAAAATACAATTCTGTGGAAATACAGCACAGCTGGGGGAAAGTGCGTTATATACGGTTATATCCATGAGAGACCTTCCCATATTTATAACCACTTCTGGGGCTGAGGGTCAGAAGTGTGGGTGCGGATGGCTGGAGAACAGTTCTGAGTCCCACCATCAGGGGGCACCTCGGAGTGCCCCCCCAAGGACCCAAGAGCAGCACCTTCTGCAGAGGGCAGGGGAGGCCCAAGAGCTACTGGGAGCCTTTCCCCAGGAAGCACGCCTCCCCTCCCTGCTATCTTGGCTCAGAACATGGTAAAGCAAATGAATTTTCTCCCCGAAATCCCTGTGGGTTTGCTGGAATGTCCAGCCTGTCCAGGCCAGTGCAAGTAAACTGTAATGAGCTGTAAAATACGCATTTTACTGGAGGAACAAGGCCCCCGAGTGACAGGGGATATTCCCTGACACAAAAAGGGAAGGACGGTATCCCAATCTCAGGCGAGAGATGCCAGGGCCTGAACTGGGACGAGAGGGGGGGCTCCTGAGGCACGGAGGGGCTTAGAGTAGGGTGCAGAAGGGCGCCAACCTTGCCAGAAAGACAGTGGGAGGACTAGGGGATACCACTGAGTATGGGGTTCGCTCAAGAGTGAGACCAGGAGTTCAGACAGGGCCAAAAGAATGCCTAGGGCAAGCCAGGCCTCCGACTGGACAGCATGAGCTGGGGACCTGGCCAGACACAAGGGCCACAGCAGCAGGGCTGGGCAGGAAGCAGGGACAGGCCAGGCGGCGACTGGGCCGGGAGGGGGTGTGCGGTGCTGGAGAGACACTGCAGAGCCTCACCCCCTTGCTCAGCCATCCCGACATGGCCAGCCCGTGTCATGTAACTCCTCAGGAGGCATCCAGATGGAGTCAGAGACCCTCTCACGCTGTGGTCAGACTGCTGTGCACTTGGGGTGTCCACAGCATGCACTCTGGGCAAGCGAGGAGGGTGCAGGGGACTAGCGCTGGCTAGGCCTTTGTCTTCCTTGTCCCCAAGCTCAAAGGCAGCAAGACTCCACTCATGTTTGTTGGGTAGACGTGAACATAAGAAGAGAGGAGAACCTGCTTTGGAGTAACTTCATCTCTAAGAGCCACACCTAGTCCAAGTCGAGTAGGGGCCCCGTCACCCTGCTGACCTGTCCACACTCTCCCCTGGGGTCACACAGCCCCATCTCTGGGGCTCCTATCTGTGAGCTATTCAGCTCCAGCCTGTCCCAGAGGCCCCAGACCTCATCTGGTTCACACGCAGGAGAGGGTACAATGGTCCTGAACCCCAAACAAGATGCCGGGCAGCCAGGGAGGGAACCCTGACACAGCCCTCCATCCTTTCCCTGCCTCCACCCATGAGAGCACACGGGGGCAGCCCCCTCTGCCCCAGCGCTCCCTACGAGAAACACTCCGAGTCTGTGGCCCCTGTGAATGGCTTACTTCCCTGCCCAAACGTTCTCTGAGAGTGAGGTTTAGGGTGAGACAGGACCATCAGCCTTTCTCTGAACCAACCAAACCCCAGAACTCGGCACAGGGAAAGTGCCTAGTGGGGGTGTCCCAGGGGCCGACAGCTCTACCTCTTCTCCTCTCTCCTGGGGAGCACCTTAATCCCAGATGGGAATGCTGAAGCTCTCGCCACTCTAACTCATCAGCACTGGGGAGGGGGGAGGGCCCTCCCCGGTGCCCAGGGTCTGGGTTGTGTGGCTTGTTTGCAGCCCACAGGCGAACACTGAGGAGGCAGTAGGCAAGCGCTGGGGTAGAACTTTCTCCAAAGTCTCCAGAGAGCATTCCCACAGAGCCAGAAATGCTAGGCTCCCTCCAGGGAAAACATTCCCTTCTGGCTGGGTCCCTGCCCAGGGAGGTGGGGCTGGGCAGCTACAAGGGGCACAGTTGGTGGTGTGGCAGGTAGCTGGGCTGAGGCAAGTCTGGAGCCTCTGCTCCCTGTAGCCATGCAAGGGCAGGAGGGCCTCACTCACCTGTTGCTGGTTCTCCCGTTGTGAGTGGAGTCGTGCCTGGATGCACTCCCGGGTCTCCTGGAAGGCCTGTCTCTGGGAGACCTCAGCTGGGTAGTGGGTGCAGACACCCACGATGTTGGTGCAGGAGAAAATGAGGACATTGGAGACAAGCTGCAGAGGGACAGATGAAGACACGGAGCTCAGGCCCGGAGTGGGCACCAGTCACTGGAGCCCCAACCCTGGCCCCTGGAGCCCCCAGCCCCCGGGTTAACACACATACACCCACCTGCAAGCAAACCAATGCCAAGGACACCCGCCCCTGGCTGGCCACAGGGAGTAGCCAAGCATAATAGGTCAGTCTCTCGGACGTCCTCGAAGCCCAGAGCTTGGCAGGTCTGTGACAGGTTGTGGCCCTATGGAACCGAGTCTCTGAATAATCATACTGTGCATGCCCATGGCCCCAGAGATGAAAAGATTTGGCATACTGGTGAGGCTGTGAGGGAGCTGTGTATATGTTGGGGATGGCAGGGGCATGGCAAGGAAGGTTCCATAAGGGTCATGGGATTTCATTTTTTGAAAGTGTGATAGAGTCCAGCATAGGACTAAGGCTGCCCTTTTGCAGAGAAGCCTGAGATGATTATTTTTATATTAGCTTATTATTCCCCAGGATCAACTGCAAAGAAGCAAGCAGTTGCTGGCTACCCATGAGATAGCCAGCATTGTGCTGAGTCCCCTGAGGACTGAGAGAAGGATAAGGTCCCTGGCCAGCAGGGGTCAGTGTCAACAGCGGGTCCCCGCTCCTCTTCCTGGACTTCCATTCCTTCTCTGCACCAGCACCGAAGTCCCCTGACAAGTCCGGCATACCAGCCGGTGAGTAACCACTGTCGCCCTCTGCTCCGCACTCACGCCCTTCTCCGTGCCGACAGAGATGTGTGTGTGGAAAAATACTACTGTCTCTCAGGGCGCAGAGACAAGGCTGGAATTCTTTGGAAAGGAGTATTTACTGAAAAGCTAAGGGAAAACAGAACACAACACTACACACCCCACAAAAGCAAGTTTACACAGCACATCTCATATCCTGGCCAAGGAGCTGTTGAGACCAACTTTTTCTTGGCAGGTGCAGCTCCTGGGATATCTGGGTAAACTGACGCTAGTCCTGCCCTTGCCTCAGGCCACACAGAACAGAAGACACGCAAAGATGTACAGGCTTCTAGGACTCCATCACTCCCTCCCAAAACTTAGTTCTTAGTCTCAAAGACAGAAGGGAACCCCGATTGACCTCCAGCACCTTCTGCTGTAGCTCCTGAAGCCTTCTGAGACTTCAGCACCTGGCAGTGACCTGGCAGACAGCCCCACACACTCTTCTTCCAGGGGCCTCTTTGTCTCTGGAACCTAGAGACTCTGCATTCAGGTCTGCGTTCCACCTGAAGGCCTTCCCCACCCCGGTACGACCTCCACCCAGGGTCCTCAGCCAGCCTAGGCCTGGAGGCCATGTGGGCCCCATGCTGGATGTGGTGCCATGCTTCCCTGGAGATATCCTATACCGTGACTGTCCCAATCCATGAACAGAAAGAGACTTTGTCTTTCCCATCCCAAAGTCCTGCTCTCTCCTTGGTTGCACAATAAATTCTGGTTTCCTGGCCAAAGGACACTGTGAGCTCCCCTCAAGCACCTCCAGGATACCTTCCAGATGCTTCCTGGATGTGCCTCCAGGGAAGGGGCAAACTCAGATTACCAGCTCCACCAACTCTAATGATGACTCATAACTCCCCCAAACCTCACTCCAACCCCATCCACCTCAGAATTGTCATTTCATGTAAAAACATGGCAGAGAAAAACACAACCTACTCATCATAAGGAAAGAAAACCCCTGCTGTCCCAAGCTTACAATCCAGGTGAAGAGATAAGTGGTCAAGACTGACAGAGAACCAGCAATACGAAGCAGAAACAGCCTCACACCAACCAAGAGAGAGAGGAGGAAATCATGGGGAGGCAAGAGAAGAACTCCTGGGCAGGCCATGGCACACTGGCCCTGGGGCTGGGGGCATAGTTGGCAAGTCTGGCAGGCATGGGAAAGGGTATACCTGCAAAGAGTATCCATGACGCTCAGGTTTGTGAGGTACTCGGGGTCCCTGAATAATAACTCAGGCTCTATGATCCTGAGGGGAAGTCCACAGAGAAGATAGAGCTGCAAAGGCAGACCAGAGCCAGAGTGAAGGGGCATTTGAATGTCAGGTTGAGGAGGCCTGGCACAATCCTTACACAATAGGAGCATGAAGGACTACTGAAGGAAAGAACAGCAGGATGAGCACACAGCTTCAGGAAGACTCATCAGGGGCAGGAGTAGCGTAGGGAGTAGGAGACAGGTCAGGAGGCTGCCAGAGAAGCCCAAAGACCTACATGAGGCCGGGGCCAGGCAAGGCAGAGCTGACTCAGAAGGAAGAGCCCCAAAGACCAGGGGGATAAGGTTCGGAAAGAAATAGACTGTGGCCTACAGTAGTAACCAATGCGAGTGACCAATGCGACAAGCCTCCAGGAAGCCACTGGGGCCCACTGAGAGATAGGTAAGGAGAGAGAATGAGATGAGGAGGTGAAGGCTGAAGGAGCAATCTTCAGGGAATGCTGGAGAATGTTCTAGTTAGGGGATATATTTTGAAAAGAGAAGAAGGTGCCAGATGACTAAAAACAGGAAAAACTGGGAAGGAAAAGATGAGGAGCTACCCTCAGATAGGATAACATATGATAATGCAACATGGCCAAGTGGGGTTTATCCCAGGAATGGAAGGCTGGTTCAACTCTGAAAAATCAAGGTAATTCACCATATTAACAGACTGAATAGAAAAACCATATGGTTATTTCAATAGTTACTGAAAAAGTATATGAAAAAATTCAACATCAAGGCAAGATTAAAAAAGAAAAACTCAACAAATTAGGAATGGAAGAGACACTCCTCAAACTGATCAATGGCATATACAAAAACCTACAGCTAACATCATACTTAATAGAGAAAGACTAAATGTTTCCGTTAAGACCAGGAACAAAGCAAGATCGACCCCTTCCTCACTTTTATTCAGCATGGTACTGGAGGTTCTAGACTATGCAATAAGACAAGAAAAAGAAATAAAAGGCATACAGATTGCAAAGGAAAAAATAAAACTGTCTTTTTGTCACCTGCATGCAGGTGACGTGCAGAAAATCCCCCCAAATTCTACAAAACAGCTACCAGAATTAATAAGCAAGTTTAAAAATACAAGAATACAAGATCACAGGATACTAGTTCAATATATAAAAAGCAACTGTATTTCTATATGTAAGCAATAAATAATCTGACATGAAATTTTTGAAGTACCATTTAAATATCACCAAAGCTATGAAATATTTGTGTATAAACCTAACAAAAAACACACAAACCTGTTCACTGAATACTATAAAACACTGATGAAAGAAAAAAAAAGACCTGAATAAATGGAGAGATATACCATATTCATATATTTGGAAAACTCAATATTGTTCAGATGTCAATTCTCTCCAAACTGATGTATAGATGCAACACAATCATAATCAAAATCCAAGCAGGATTTTTTTTTTAAGATTTTATTTATTTATTTGACAGAGAGAGAGATAGCGAGAGCAGGAACACAAGCAGGGGGAGTGGGAGAGGGAGAAGCAGGCTTCCTGACAAGCAGGGAGCCCAATGTGGGACTCGATCCCAGGACCCTGGGATCATGACCTGAGCTGAAGGCAAACGCTTAATGACTGAGCCACCCAGGTGCCCCCAAGCAGGATTTTTAAAAAGATATTAATGAGCTGAGTCTATGATTTATATGAAAAAGCAAAATAACTAGAATAGCCAAAATTATTTTGAAAAAGATGAACCAGTTGGAAGACTCCTACCACTCAATTTCAAGACTTACTATTAAGCTACAGTAATTAAGACAGTGCAGTACTGGCATAAGGATAGAAATACAGATCAATGGAATAAAGTTGAGAGTCCAGAAATAAACCCTTCCATTTATGGTTAGTTGATATTTGACAATGGTCCAAGACAATTGGATGGAGAAAGAATATTCTTTTCAGCAAATGATGCTAGGATAACTTGATACCTACATGTAAAATAGTGAAGTTGGATCCCCTACCTCACACCATATATAAAATTAACTCAAAGTGGATCAGAGACCTCAATGTAAGAGCTATAGCAATAAAACTCAGAAGAAAACATAAAAGTAAATCTTCATGACCTGGGATTAAGCAATGATTTCTTAGTTGTGACACCAAAAGCACAAATGAAAGAAAGAAAAAAAAAGATAAATTACACTTCACCAAAATTAAAAACTTTTGCTCTTTGAAAGACACAAAGAAAGTAAAAAGAAAACCATCAATGGGAGAAAATATCCGCAAATCATAGATCATACTTTTATTTTTTTGCAAATATATAAAGGCAACTAAAGAAAGGAGAATCTTTTCAACAAATGGTGTCAGAAAATTCGGCTATGCATATGACTAACTCAAACCTCACAAAATACATAAAAATTTACTCAAAATGGTTCATAGGCCCAAATGCAAAACCTGAAACTATTAAACTTTCATAGGAAAACATAGGACTTTGGGTTACACAGAGATTTCTCATATACATCAGCAAAATTATGATCCAATAAAGAAATGATAAATTGAGGGGTGCCTGGGTGGCTCAGTCATTAAGTGTCTGCCTTCAGTTCAGGTCATGATCCCAGGGTCCTGGGATCGAGCCCCGCATCAGGCTCCCTGCTCAGCTGGAAGCCTGCTTCTCCCTCTCCCACTCCCTCTGCTTGTGTTTCCTCTCTTGCTGTGTCTTTCTCTGTCAAATAAATAAATAAAATCTTTTTTTTAAAAAAAGAAATGATAAAGTGATAAATTAGACATCATCAAAAATAAGAACATTTGTCTTCCAAAGACACTGTTAAGATAACAAAAAGACAAGCCACAGAATGGGAAAAATTATTTGTAAATCACATATCTGATAAAAAGACTTGTACCCAGAATTCATAAAGAACTCTCAAAAGTCAACAATAACAACCCACTTTTTAAAAGAGCAAAAGAGGGGTGCCTGGGTGGCTCAGATGGTTAAGCATCCACCTTCAGCTCAGGTCATGATCCCAGGGTCCTGGAATCGAGCCCCACATCGGGCTCCCTGCTCAGCGGGGAGCCTGCTTCTCCCTTTCCCTCTGCCTCTGCCTCTCCCCCTGCTTGTGCTGTCTCTGCCTCTCTCTCTCTCTCAAATGAATAAATAAAATCTTTTTTAAAAAATAAAAGAGCAAAAGATCTGAATAGATAATCATCAAAGATGTAAAGATGACGAATAAGCACATAGAAAGATGCTGAAAATCATTAGCCATTAGGGAAATGCCAATTTTTTAAAACAATGAGATACTACTCAGCACTATTAGAGCGGCTAAAATAAAATGACAAAATGAAAAGAAAAAAGAACTGCCAACACGGGTACTGGTAGGAAGGTGGACCACCTAGAACTCTCACACCTTGCTATGAGAAATAAAAAATGGTAGAGCCACTTAAGAAAACAGTTTGGCAATCTCTCATAAAGTTAAACACATACTTACCCTATGACCAGCAAACTCAATCCTAGATATTTGCCCAAATGAAATGAGAAGTTACGTTCACCCTAAAATCTGTGCCGGAATGTTTACGGAGTATGATTCATCTCTAAAATGGAGCGATCTAGTGATAACACACAACAACGTGGATGAGTCTCAAATACAGAATGCTGAGTGAAAGGAGCCACACTCGAAAGGCCATATGATTGCATTTACATGGCATTCTGGAAAAGGCGAAACTATATGTACTGCAAACAGACCAGGGGTTACCAGGGAGAGGCTGACTGCAAGGGGCAGCAGGAAGAAATCGTTCTGGGCGACAGAACTGTCCCCTATCTTCACTGCGGTCGTGGTTACACATCCGTACGCCCCTGTCAAACCCACAGAACTGTATACCAGTAAGGGTGAATTCTACTGCTTGTAAATTAGACTTTAAAAAAAAGAACGGGAGTAAGATGTGGGAGGGACTAAAAGAGAGAATGTGAACGGCCGCCGGACTGAGAAAAAGCAGCCTTTCCTCTCGCTGAGGCCAGAAAGAGGGGCCAGAGTCTATTTCGGGACATGACCCCCAAGGTAATTATCAACTGGCCGCTGGAGCATCTCAGTCCTAATCCTCCTGGCCTCTCCTGCTGTAATCTGACTCCTACCGCAGCCAGAAGGCCAATAGCAACAGACGGTGCAAATCCAGGTAAAATGATGCCCAGTAACCCAATAGGGGTCCAAACAGCTTTGCTTAGCTTAGTGTGTCTCCGTGTTCCCCTCTCTCATTCACTAAACACAAAACGGGGTGAACAGTTACAGGGTGCTGGGGTGTGAGACGGGTCTTGGGCCAGGTCATTGGGAAGGGTTTTCAGCAAATTTCACTCGAGAGTGAACAAGTAGGAGATAAATATGTTTGTTACACACACACACATCACTCACCAAAAAAGCAGAAATCTGTGCCCTGGTTCTCATAGAGGCTAAGGCTTCTGTGCAGACATTAATGCGGTGAATGAAGAGGAGGCATCAGTCAGCAGGGCAGCAAGGCCTAATTAAGGGTTTGTTGGTTTTCCTTGCGTGGACCTTGAGGGACATATCTAACCACAAGGAACACGTGCCCAGGTGTGCGTGTGTGTGTGCGCGCGTGCACATACGCGTGCGCACATACACCTACACCAGGTAGAGTAATAAGGAGACCTAACAATACAGCAAACCTCAGCCCGGGGATTCGCCTCAGCATCTGCTTTAAAACAAGCCCAGCAGATGGTGTGGGTCCAGGTAGTCTCAGGACCACACCGGGAGAAACCCTCGCTTAGAGGGGAATGTCTGGAATTCTAGTCTCCGCACGGAAACCCAGGGGAGATGCCTATGAATATTTACCAGTCTGGCGGCCATGATGGCGGTATTTCTAAAACCCCAGCACTTTTGGAAACCCAATCTCTCGCTGCCTGCAGGCTGCAGGTTTGATTTGGCCCAGGGTGAAGCTACGGTGCAGCGCCTGCTCGTGGAGGCTGAAAGAGGTTCCAGCAGCGGGGCCGTGGGCACTGCAAACAATACTGCTTCTCTGACTCCGCAAGAGGCTCCCGGGGCTTGCTACTTGCCACTCCTGGGAAAGGCGGAAGGCGAAGAGGGATGAGGAACGAACAGGTTTGGAATCAAAGGAAATGAGCTGGAGAAGACCCTCTCACAATCTGCTATCAGGCATGGCTTCTGTCCTGGACAAGTCAGCTTGCTTCTTGCACTGCGATTCATAGGGTGTAGCTGGTGGTGGCGACAGTGGCAGAGATAAGGAATCAGAATACCCCAGGGAACCAGATTTGGTGATGGGGGTGGGGGGTGAGGTGTTCAGTTACATGTGAATTGCAGATAAATAACAAAAATTTTTTTTCTAGTGTAAGTATGTCCCATGCAATATTTGGAACATACTTATACTAAAAAATTATTTGTTATCTGAAATTGAAATTTAACCATATTTTACCTGGCAATCCTAGGAGGGAGCCTTTTCAAACCCGCCCTCCCCCAACTCTGACAACTCTCTCCCCCTTGGCAGGGCCCCAGGACTTTGGGGGTGACCCAGCTCCCACTCCGCCCTACTCCTTCTTCCAGACCCTTCCCTACCCTCTGCGGATCCTGCACAAACAGACCACAGTGCTTTCTCTTCACATCGAAGTCTGAAATCCCCTCAGTTGAGGGCAAGCCAAAGCTGGGATCTGATTTTCCAAATCCACCCATCTGGCCACAAGGGTCTAGACAACATCTGGGCTCCTGGGGGCTGAGGAACAGCTCCCCACTGCTCTGGGTATTAGGAAGAGAAGAAAGTTCCTCTCCTGGGACCCAAGCCCTAAAGACAGGCACAGCCCCTCCTGTTCTAGTCCTTTTTTTCTATTTGCAAACATACAAAACTAGCAACCAAATCCCAAATAAAAGGAGCTGACAAGCCTGACAGGAGTTTCTTCCGCCTGCCCCAGATTTCATTTGTTCTACACGGTGCCGGTGGGAAGCTCGGGGGACCTCAGTGGAATCCTATTATGATACAAAATACAATAAATCAAGGAAGGATAATCTTAAATTATATACTCTTGGAAGTCACATCAGCTTGGTTCCTTGTGCACTGCACTGTGCTCAATGAGGTGTTAAATGGCTTTTTAAAAATATTACATATTTTTAACTTTTTAAAAAATCATAGTGATGCCTCTTAAAAATTTGTCCCTTACAAAGAATAAAGACTGCTCTATGCTTTTTTGGTGCTCAAAGCTGCATTATCTCGGCTTAGGGGCTTTCATGATGAGAGTCTCTTTCATGGAGATAGTTGGTTTATCTCAATGGCTCCGGGCAAACAAGACCAGGCTCTCTGCTGTCTTCATTCCCATGGGGTCCTGCCCAGAAGGCACCCCCTCTTCTCCATTCCAGTGAGGATCCAGTTGCTCAGGGCTTGTCAATCTCTCCTGCTCTATGTCAGAGATCCCCATATCACATCATGACACCTCCTGCCCAAAAGCGTGCCATGACTCCCTATCATCAGTAAGATAAAGCCTCAGTCTCTGCGCTGGCACTAAGACTCCACAAGCCCCATTACCAGCCATACATTCCCCTTCTCATCTCCTACCCCAACCATACGGGCTACCCACTGTCTCTGGAAAATACCAATCTATAATATGATTCTCAAAGTATAATGTTTATTTAATACAATTTCGCTGTTACTACACGCAAGGCATAAAATGTTAACCAATCAATAATTAGCATCTGCTTAATCCATTTTTAGGAAAGACAAAATAGACTAAAACGTGAAGAAAGACAAGTATCTAGGAACGATCGGGTGCATCAATTTACAGCTTTAAAACACTTTCCACATGCACTGTTGCACTGCCTCCTCATCATGTCCTTCTGAGCTAAGCTAGCTGGGTGGCATCACCGCTCTTTCGCTAATGAGGACACCAAGGCTCGAGGCAGGAGCCCTGTCTGCAGCTACACAGCACAGCGGCAAAGCTAAATCACAGATTCTCATTCCAAGTGCAGAGCTCATCCTACTCTACTAGACTAAGCTGTTATTTATCCCAACCTAATTTAGGCCTACTTTGGCTTTATTCTATTTAATAAAGGAACACTCGACTTTCTTTCCCTCTCGCCCCAGGTGCCCCAGGCCTTCCTCATAGATCCTGGTCACATAAAATGCTGCTGATTAGGGACCTGCCCCCAGCCACAGCCTCCAAAACTCGCTCTCTTCAAGGAACCACTACTGTGGATGAGAAAGGTCCACCCTGTACCTTGGGGAGGTCAAGCCTTTCTCTAGTACAGCTTCCCTTAATTACCTTCGCATTGAGATATAATTTCTATGCCATACAATTCACCCTTTTGAAGTACATAATTCAGTAGTTTTTAGTGTATTCTCAAGATTATGCAACCTTCACCATTAACTAATTCCAGAGCATTTCAACATCCCCAAAAGAAATCCCACACCCATTAATCACTGCTTACTTCCCATCTGCACCACGACCCCCAGCTCCTGTCAGCCCCTAATTTACTTTCTGTCTCGATGGATTTGCTTATGCTGGACCCTTCATAGAAACAGAAGCATATAATAGGTAGTCTGCTTGTCCATCTACTTTCACTTAGCATAATACTTTCAAGATCCATCTCTGTATCAGTTCTACATTCTTTTATGGCCAGATGATATTCCGTAGAATGGATAAACCACATTTTGTTTCTTTATCCATCAGTTACGGGCATTTGGGTTGTGTTGCTATGAACATTCATGTGCAAGCTCTTGCACAGATGTATGCTTTCAGTTCTCTTGGGTATATATACATAAGAGTGAAACTGTTAGATGTTCTAGACTGAATGTTTATGTCCCCTCGCCCCCAAATTCATACGTTAAAATCCTCACCTCCAATGAGATGGCATTAGGAGGTGGGGCTTTGGGGAGCTGATCAGGTCATGAGGGTGAGATTAGTAAATGGGATTCATGCACTTATAAAAGAGATCTCAGGGGCGCCTGAGTGGCTCAGCCGGTTGAGCGTCTGCCTTCAGCTCAGCTCATGATCCCAGGGTCCTGGGATGGAGCCCCACGTTGGGCTCCCTGCTCAGTGGGGAGTCTGCTTCTCCCTCTCCCTCTGCCCCTCCCCCTGCTCATGCTCTCTTTCTCTCTCTCAAATAAATAAATAAAATCTTAAAAAAAGGGTGGGAGAGAGATCTTAAAGAGCTCCCTCTAACGCCCCTTCCACCTTGTGAGGACACAGTGGGAAGATAGCCATCTATGAGCCAGGCAGTGGGTTCTCAGCGGACACTGAATCTACTGGTGCCTTGAACTTGACTTGCCAGCACCCAGAACTGTGAGAAATAAATGTTTGTTGTCTATGCCACGTGGCTTATGATATTTTGTTATGGCAGCCCAAATGGACTAAGATGCGGGGTCACATTGTTAAGTCTAGAAAACATTTTGAGGAACTGCCCAACTGTTCCAAAGTGGCAGAGCCATTTTCTACTCCAACCAGAAGTATATGGGGGTTCTGGTTCCTCACATCCTCCCCAATGCTTGTTTTTGTACCTCTTTTTGATTACAGCCATCCTAGTGGGAGTAAGGCAGTATCTCATTGTGGTTTAGATTTCCTTAAATTTTATTTTATTTTATTTTATTTTTTTTAAATATTTTATTTATTTGACAGAGAGAGACAGAGCGAGGAGGGAACACAAGCAGGGGGAGTGGGAGAGGGAGAAGCAGGCTGCCCGCTGAGCAGGGAGCCCGATGCGGGGCTCGATCCCAGGACCCTGGGACCATGACCTGAGCCGAAGGCAGACGCCTAACCGACTGAGCCACCCAGGCGCCCCTAGATTTCCTTAAATTTTAAAGCAAATAGTGACAATAGTAAGTGAGATAGTTTGTTCTGTAACTCAAATAGCTGTGCCTTTAGAGAGAGAGAGTCACACTGGACATTTTATGTTTGTCATCTTTGGTTACGTATTCCTAGGAAGACCCCAGAAGTTGTATACGTATTTGAATGAGAAACAACAGCTTTCACAGAACAGTACTCACTTGAGCAGGATATCCTCTGAATGCATGCAACAAACGCTGACCGAGTACCCAGCACAGAGCACTGTTCGGGGTCTGGGAAAGCTCAGCACTGGCCACCTGGCCCCTGGCCCCCAGGCCTGCAAGTCTGGTGACAGAGTCAGGCACGTGCCCAGAGGAGCTGAGAGGAGCCCATGCTACAGGCTGTGGAATCTGGAACTCCAAGTTAGTTTCACAGACACTCAGTTTGCAAAAAATATGGCAGCGGAGACAACAGTCTTAATATGGAGTGTTTTCTAAATTAACGAGAAATAAGTAGAACAGAAAAATCAGTAACGTAGATGAACAAGCTATTCAAAGAAGTAAAACTCCAAATGACTGACAAATGCATGACATGAAAAAAATGTAAAACCTCACTAGCAAACCAAGAAATATAAATGAAAACAATATTTGCCTATTAAACTAGCAATGCTTTTTTCATGGTAATCATATTAGCAAGAATGCAACAGAACAGATACCTTCTATACATCAGTGGGTATGAGGATTGGTACCACTCTCTTCAGGAAACCAATTTGGGAATATGGATGAAGAGCCTTAAAAATATTCATACTCGGGGCGCCTGGGTGGCTCAGTCATTAAGCGTCTGCCTTCGGCTCAGGTCATGATCCCAGGGTTCTGGGATCGAGCCCCATATCGGGCTCCCTGCTCCGCGGGAAGCCTGCTTCTCCCCTTCCCACTCCCCCTGCTTGTGTTACCTCTCTTGCTGTCTCTCTCTCTGTCAAATAAATAAATAAAATCTTTAGAAAAAAATGATCATACTCTTCCCTCGTGCATTGTTGGTGGGAATGCAAACTGGTGCAGCCACTATGTAAAACAGTAAGCAGGTTCCTCAAAAAAATTAAAAATAGAAATGCCATATGATCTAGTATCTCCACTACTGAGTATTTACCCCCAAAAAAAAACAAAAACACGAATTCAAAAAGACATATGTGCCCCTGTTTATTGCAGCATTATTTACAAAAGCCAAGATCTGAAAGCAACCCAGTGTCCACAGACAGATGAATGGATAAAGAAGATGTGGTATATATCTACAATGGAATATTACTCAGCCATAAAAAGAATGAAATCTTAATATTTGCAACATGGATGGATCTAGAGGGTATCATGCTAAGTGAAATAAGCCAGTCAGAGAAAGACATATACCATATGATTTCACTTATATGCAAAATCTAAAAACCAAATGAACACACAAACAGACAAACCAGAAACAGACCCATATACAGAGAACAAACTAATAGTTGCCAAAAGTGGGGGGTGGGGAGGGACGGGCAAAATGGCTTCAGAGAAGTGGGAGGTATGGGCTTCCAGTTACGGAATGAATAAGTCACAGGGATGAAAAGTATAGCATGAGCTATAGACATGAGACAATTGTATTATAATAACGTGGTGACAGATGGGAGCGACACTTGTGGTGAGCACAGCATAGTATAGACTTGTCCAATCACTATGTTGTACATCTGAAACTAATGTAACATTCTGTGTCAACTGTACCTCAGTTAAAAAATAACATGCTTATAGGCTTTGACCCACAAATCAGTCCCCTCCACGGATTATCTGCTACACAGAAACTCACTGGCCTGGACAGGGCTTTGTATGCAAGGATGATTAGAAAATTTAACATGAGGAACAGAAATGTTGAACTGGAGAAGAGTTAGGAAAATGATGGGTGTTTCAGTACCCTGAAATATGTCACGACCTCTACAATGTTTTATTTGAAGAAGACTGAACATCACGGGGAAATTTTCAAAATCTAATGTCAAGTGGGAGAGGAAGAGAATACAGAATTCCATATTCAACATGATCCCAATCTAAAAATATGTATGTGTCAACAGTGGTAGAATGTCTCTAGGTGGCAGCAGGATTGTAAGTATTTTTTCAGACCTTTTTCTTTAGACCACTGAACACTTTCCAACTTTTATATGTACTACTCTTAAAAGACAAAAATGATAAATTGATATTAAAAAGGAAAAAAATACATGCTTTTACTGTGAGCAGGGCAGGCTGCAGAAACTTCTCAGCTAATAGAGGAGATAAGAATCCAAATGGGCCTGCAAAACCAGGCCAAATAAGCCAAATGGGAAAAGAGATTCAAATCAGAAAAAGAAGTCATTTGAGGAGCACCTGGGTGGCTCAGTCAGTTAAGCATCTGCCTTCAGCTCAGGTCATGATCCCAGGGTCCCGGGATCGAGTTCCACATCAGGCTCGCTGCTCAGCGGGGAGTCTGCTTCTCCCTTTCCCTCTGCCTCTGCCTCTCCCCCTGCTTGTGCTCTCTCTCTCATTCTCTCTCAAATAAGTAAATAAAATCTTTAAAAAAAGAAAAGAAAAGAAGTCATTTGAGGCAGTGGGGACCAGGAAGGCTTTATGGAGAGGGCTCTGCAGATGGAACTCACAGTGTGGGCAAGATCCAGGCATCCAGGTGGCAGAAACCACATGAATTAAGGAGTGGAGGGACTTCGAAGGGTGCAAGGCTGCCTGGGGAAACCCAGGAAGTCAATACTGACTGGAACAGAACAAGCAAAGGGGAACTGGCAAGAGAGGCGGTGGGGTTCACGGCTACATAGCAAAGGATATCCACGTTCGGGTAAGGAGGTGGCACGTGACCCAGGAAGCCTTAAAACTCTTGGTGGTTGCATTTCCGAAACTAAAAAGTACACTAAATTTTCAATTTCTAATATGTGCATTCATTAAAGAAAATTTCAATTTACTGCCCAACACAACCAGTGTTAACTGGTTCATTCCTCTTCCTTTTTTAATCTACTCAACAGTTTTTTGTTTTCATGAAGCTGTGATCTTCCTGTTTATAATTTAGTATCCTGCTTTTTTCACTAACATTATAACATAAGTCTATCCTCCCGTTATTACAACTTCTAATGCTGCAGCCTTTCAGTAGGAAAATGTGATCAGAGCTGCACTTTGGGAATATTAATTTCATGGCTGGGAAGCAGGCGGCAAAGAGGAAGGTGCTAGAAGTAAAGAGGCCAAACAGAGAGCTGGGCAAATGGCACAGATGAGAAGGACCAGAGCAGAGCCCGAGGGAGACAAGAGGCCCTTCAAAGGGAAAGGGGAGCAGTGTTCAGGATATCCCAAGCAAGCGTCTCAGAGGGGTGAATCTCCAGGGGGAAGGGAAGGGGCTTTGGTTCTTAATCCATGCAGGGGAAATCCAGTGAGGGACTGGTTTCAGGGTGGCCAGAATGAGTAAGACAGTGTCATAAAAGCTAAATGGAAGGGAGAGATTCAAGCAAGAACTGGAGAGCCCACAGTCAGGTGCTGTGGGAGAGGCTGAAGAGATAAAGAGGAATCCAAGGTTGTCAGGGGTCCCACAGGTGACCTCTGAGAAAGATCAGGTAGAGGAGGAGTCCAGACCGCAAGGGTGTAAGTCATAAGGGGGGGTGAGGACGACAATAGTGAAGGTGGCTCTTTCTCAGGGTGCTTACGAGAAAGGGTGGGTTACAGCTTGGGTGGATACAGCATGGAGCAGGAGGAGAGGCGGGAGAACCTGGTTCATCCAAAGGCAGAGGGACAGAGGACTAAAGAGGCAAAGGACAGAACTCCGCCGAATAGCAGGGCAGTGCTGTCCACAATGGCAGCCACCAGCCATGGTGGCCACGAGCGCTTGAAACGTGGCTAGTCTGAATTGAGATGTGCTGTCAGTATAAAACTCACACCACAGTTTGAAAGAATGTTTTATATTAATTACATGTTGGTAGGATATTCTGGATATACTGGGTGAAAAAAAAAAGATATTGCTAAAATTAGTTTCATCTGTGTTTTTTGTTGTTTTTCTTTTTTAATTTTTTGGCTACTGGAAAAATTAAAATTACGTGTGTGGCTCTCATTATACTCCTGTTGAACAGCACGGCTGGCTGTAGAACAAAGGGGGGCAAATCAAGAGGGACCTGGAACCCACCATCATCACGGGCTGATTTGCAGAATATCAAACTGGTGTTTGGGAAAACTGAACAGTCGGTGAATCTACCTAGAGCCCCACCTTTGGGCCTCAGACAGACCGGCCTCCCTTCCTGCCCTTTAGGGGGTCATTTTCCCAAGGCTCAGAGTCATTCCTCTGCTGGGCTCAGAACTCACTTTGGATGGCACACTGCACAGCATCCACTCCCTCTGGCTTTGGGGAGCATAACATGTAAAGGAGAAAAGGGAAGGGGTGTGTGGGGCCGAGGCTCACCCATAAGACCCCAAGGGACAGGAAGGTCTCGGATGTGAGCCCAGGTATAGACTGAAGCAGCAGGACTATCTAGCATGTCAACTTCTCTAGCATGTCATGAAACTTGGGGGCTTTGGGAGAACAGACAGATCTAAAACCATGGGGAGAAGGGGCAACCTAGGAGCAATGAGTCAATGTCTGGAGGCAGCACAGTGTAGAGAAGGGACTGGGGACTTAGGAAGCTAACTTCTCATTCTGGATATACAAAAAAAAAAAAAAAAGAAAAAGAAAAAAATTATGTGTGTATATATAAAACCAGAGAGGCAGTGGGTGAAGGCCAAGGTCTCTGCCACCTGGGACAATCCAGGAGTAGCCACAGCCTGAGTCTCTGGCTGCTCAGGCAGGACCCTTGTCCTGACCATACTACCATGAATGGAGAGGCCATTCACAGGATGTTCTGAGAAATCCCCTATTTCAAATATTCTGTTCCCAGTTCTCCTGAAATACAATGGAATGCTCAACAGTGCAGCATATAGACAGCTGGTTACAGCTGGAAGTCCTACGAAGGTCTCCCTTCTGACCCATGCAGGATCCATGGGGAATCCCAGGGGAAGCTGGAGTCCTTCAGAATCCGTCAGGCAACAGCCTCCCCACCCACCAAGGTGCGGGGATCACATGTATAAAGCGGTGTGGACATGCAGATACATTCCCACCCAAACCAAAGCAAGGACACAAGTTGGGGTGGAGGGAACAGGGGTGAAAGAGAGGCTGGCCTGGCGGGAGTGCCTCGGAAAGCCTTTCTAGAGAAGCTAGGTGGTGGGTCTGCTCACCCATAAGCAGCTTCTCATGCAGTTCTCTCATCTCCGGGGTAAGGAAGAGTTTGCTTTGTGGCCTGGCAAGAAGTTCTGTGGGCTAGCAGTTTATTTATAATCCAGTGCAAGTGAAATTTCTCTCCTCCAAAAATCTCATCTTGGAGAACAATTATCCAACACCCCCCAAGTTCCCCCACCCCTCAACTTCCTCCTCCCCCTTCCAGGAAAGTCAGACAGGCTTTCATTGTTCCAGGTGAGTGGTGGTGACATAACAGGATGATGCCAGGCTGTGTAGGTGGAGGGAAGGGGCTGACAAAATGCTGGAATCGGATTCAGGGGGGAGAGAAAAGAGCACCACCAAACAACAGAGTTCTGCTTTCCACCCTGCACAGGTGAAGGGCGGGGTTTCCTCGTGCCTCTCCACCCACGAACCTCCTCCCTCCCTCCAGGCCTCACCTCCAGGGCCCATTTTAGGTCTGCTGAATTTGGAAGGAAAACAGGAAAGCTCAAGAGAAAGTGAAACCGCCATTACCCTGCTTACCTAACCTTGCCTTGGTAGCGCAACATGCTCTGGGGCTGTGTCGGTCTGTGTGGAAGGCCCAGGCACCCTGCGCGTGCCCCAGGGCAGAGAGGTGCCCTGGCGCTGCTCAAGACAGGTGCCCCAGCAGGGATTCAGGGGGCCCCGGAGGCTACCCCACAGACTGCCTGCAGAGAAAGGCAGGGATCAACAATGGGCGGAGCACAGTGCTGGAAGTCGGGGGGCCCGGGGGCTAGCCTTGTGACTTTGGGCAAGTCACAGCACCTACTGGGATCTCAAAGCCCTCATCTCTAAAATGGAGTGAAGGTCACTAGCTAATAGACACCGGTGCAAACACGCTCCCCACGTAAATCCCCGTAGCCGGGCTGGCCATGCTGTGAGTGGCTTGGCGCCCTGAGAACTGGCTGAAAGCCCCGTGGGGCTGGCCAGGCCTCCTCTGGCTCCGAGGCACGTCCTCCTCCTCCTCCGGGACGGGACGGGGCTGACACACAGCAGGCCCTCATAAATGCTTCCTACATGAATAAATGGATGAAAAGGAAGCTGAGGGCTGCCGGGCTCTCTCAAGGCCTTGAATATTCCAGCTCACCTGAGAAGACAGTCCGGGCCCCCAGCAGTCTTTGCTTCAGACACTGAGCACACAGCCCAAGGCAGGAGATGGGGGGGTACAGGACCCCCATCCACAAGGCTGCCAAGGCCTGAGTCAGAATTAAACAAAACGCAGATGACACAGCAAAAGACGGACAAACATAGCACTGACTGCCGCAGCACCCAAGGCCTAGAGGTGGTTTCCAGCAGGGAGATGAGCCATGAGGCAAGTCTGTGTGTCCCTGCGAGTGGGGTGCAAGCTCGGTGGGGCTGGGAACTGGATCTGGGTGTAGTGTTGGGGAGTCCCTTCCTGGCTGGCTGACCATGGCTCTGTCCCTGGGAAATCCCCGGAGGCCGAGCCCGTGAGGGGAGAAATAACATGGAAATGGCGTTGTGGCGAGGCTGGGTGAACAGCGAAGGACCTGGATTACGGCAGGCCCAGCCCTTCTCCTCCCTGGCTCGGCTACCTCCACAAGTCCTCTTGGGGCCCAGGAAGTTTCTTCTTACGTAAAACAGGAGAAGTGACCCCCTGACTCCCAGATGCTTCCCAAGGGCCCTGACTACATGCTACATGAATCCTGGGAGCCCTCTCTGTGGTGTGACCCAGCGTATCAGAGAGAAAACCAAGAGTTGGCCCCGGTCCAGTTGCCACTCATTCCCAGCCATCCTGCTAACAAGGGGCAGGAAGGGCGCCTAGGGCTGGCACTGAGGCCATGAGGTATGAGGAGTTAGAGGTAAGTCTTCCCCAGGGCCAAGGGAAACATATCCTGGGCGCCGAGGGGTGAGCCATTAAACTCAGCCATTACCGGTACATGCCTATAAAAAGCACCCCATAGGATGGGTGTGGCAGACATTCATTTGCAGACTGCCCTCCCCACCCCTACCCTCCAGAAACATAATCTCAGCTTGAGGTCCACCTGGTGAGCTCTAGATTATCACACTACCACCTCTTACCACATCCCTTTGGAGTTGATCACTGATAACTAATTTTTTATTTTAAAAATCCATTTTTTTAAAGGCTATAGCAGAGACTGGTTGTGGTCTACCTAAATTCATTCTCCCTTTCTTCCAAAACAACACCCAAGTAGCTGGGCACGCAGCTGCTCAGATCAAAGGGGTGTGAGTGGAAGCGATGTGTACGACTCTCCGTCATCAGACCTAGACCAGCACCTTTTAGCACTTTCTTCCGGACCGGAACATGGACAGGCTCCAAACCCAGCTCTGACCAAACAGATGGGGATAATGTCCTTGTAGGTGAGAAGAACCCCACGGAACTAGACCAGGTCACTTCGACTCTAATTACCTAAGAAAGAAACCCATCTCCTTAAAGCCACTGTATCTTGGCGTCTCTGTGTTATACAGCCTAGCCTTTACCTCAACTAACAGAACAGCAAACAGCAGAGGTTTCTAGATCTGAGCATCCAACGGCAGCCTGAGCCCATCCTGCCTCCTCCTCTCCTAATACTTGCTCCAGTGCAGAAGGGAGAAGCCACGACAGCAGAGTGCGTAAGATGAAGGAAGGCAGGATGGGGCTGGAAGTGTGAACACGGGAAGGCCACTTGAGAAACGGTGGACGGTTCCTGAGGTAGTGGTCCTGACAAGAGCTGGGCCCGAGCCCAGACGCCAGAGCAGAGACAAAGCAGACAGAGTGGCTGGGCTCTCAAGGGCAGAAGGAGGTGCAGTGGCTGCACTCGGCGAGCTGGGAAACAGAGGCCCAGGGGGACGAAGGAGCAGGCTCTGCGTTATCTCAAGGAGGTGAAGCACAGCATGGGGAAAGTACGTGGGAGCTGGTGTCCGAAGACCTGGGTTCAGGTCTCAGCTCAGTTACTTATCAGATGAGTGGTGTTCACGGAGTAACGTCCCCTAGTCAGCCCGAGATTCTTCTACAAAATAAGGATGTACTATCTACTTCTCAGGTCCTGTTGATAAACTAAATAGGGCAATAATATAAAATGTCCAAAAAGCAGTTATCTTCCACTGCCTAACTGGGTTTAGATACAGTGAAAGCAAGAAACCGAGAACCCCAACCAATCTATCCCCAGTCCCTGAGGGTAGTAGGGAGGGGAAGGACATCAATTGGTATTTGTCAAGTGTCTTGAAGCCCCAGGAACGCTGCTGGGTGGCTATTCCCAGAGCATCTCCCAGGGAGGGTGACACATGACCAGACCTGCAGGGGTTCTGAGGCATTGTGCACCTGCCACCCAGGCTCAGAGGATGGGCAGGGCTGGGGGCAAAACTGCTGTTCCCACACCTCTTGGGCAGCACCTCAGGGGTTCCACCCATGAGGAGAAGAGGCCTCCAAAGATAGGGACTGCCCCTGCTGGAGAAGGGGCTCCTCTCCTCCGTCCAGAGGCCTCTTCAGGCTCTTGCCTGGGAACAACAGTCCTTCACTAGAGAGTCCACATGTCCTTTTCCTAAAAGCGGGGAGCTGGGAGGCATTTGGAGAGCCTCTAACTCAGGAATGAAAGCAAAGACCCAAGCTTCTCTAGAGGCTCTCAGCGAGCTGCCAGGACTGGGCCAGCACAGGCTCTTGAACACCTTGTGTTCCTGTCTGATGGGCCCTCAGCATTTCCATACAGCGAATGCAGGAAAGCAAAAGTTGTCTGAGTACCTCACCTCAGGAGCAGCCAGGCCTTGGGCTCCGACTGAACTGGGGGGACAGTGAGGGATTTTGCAGAGGTTGAGGTGGCAAAGTCCCTGAGGTCTGTGGTGGGACTAGAAGTGCCCACAGTTACCCTCTTGTCCTTCAGGCTGTCTTCCTCTTTCTCTTCTACAACTCAAGTTCCTTTCTTTCTTCCCAAAATTATTTGAGTTAGTGGAGGAAAGTGAACAGAAACTCAGCCCTTGCCTGGCCCCGTAGGCTGTCCCTGATAGCCCCAACAGCACCCTCTGATGAGCCCACCACACAGACCCTTGGGCTCTCAACCCGTCTGGCCAGTGTGCCTCTGCCGAGGGGCACATCCAAGATCCTTTGTCTCCTCCTAAAGATGACCTCCTGTGCCAGCCTAAAGCCCTGTCTCTCCTTAGTTCACCCCCATGTTCCCTGCTACCACACTGACCTCTCTTAGTCCCAGCTGCTTATACCCACCCCAACCCCACTGTGGCAAGCCCTCCCCTCCTCACCTCTCCCCAAAGACTCAGCACACTCTGCTCTGACCCCCAGAACATGGGCATTTCCCAGGGATGCCGTGGGATCTGGGAAAACATCATGAAGGCCTGTGGGGCAGAATCTCAAACCCCGAAAGACATCGCCATCCTGAGAGCACCCAGACCAGAGGAGCCCGGAGAGTGCTTTCTTCTCCCCATCTGGAGGAAACAGAGTCCCTCCCAGGGCTGAGGTGGATGGAAAGAGCCCGAGTCCTCAGCAAGGCAGACTGGAGTGGAACCCAAGCCAGCCATACCAGATGCTCTCGTTCCCGGGCCACGTGCCTGTACCTGGGATGACAGAGCGTGACAACTCGAGAGGAGAGGAACGCAGCAGCCCACACCCAGCCACCAAACCCTCCCCCCAAAAGCCCTGCCCCCCACCAGCAACAAGGGCAGGAAAGCCCAAGCAGGCTCATGGCTGGCATCAGCCATTCCTGATGGTCTGTTGTGGATCAGGGTCTGCACCAAGGAAGCCACCATGGGAAGGAAGCCTGGGGTGCAGCTTTGTAGTCAGTCCCCTACCTGAAGCAAATGATCGCTCCCCTCATCAATCAGCTTTGCAAGTCTGAATGTTTGTCAGCAGGGCTTTTTTTTTTTTTTTTTAAAGATTTTATTTATTTATTTGACAGAGAGAGACACAGCGAGAGAGGGAACACAAGCAGGGGGAGTGGGAGAGGGAGAAGCAGGCTTCCCATGGAGCAGGGAGCCCGATGCGGGGCTCGATCCCAGGACCCTGGGATCATGACCCGAGCTGAAGGCAGACGCTTAACGACTGAGCCACCCAGGCGCCCCAGCAAGGCTTTCTTAAAGAGGGCCACAGCTACAGCAGAAAGCAGAGCCTGGCAAATCCTCCGTGGACCCTGGAGCAGCTGAGCCCTGACCAGCGGAGGGGAGGGCGCCGGTGCTCAGAAACGTGGGCACTGCAACACTTGGCCCCGGGTTCTCTCCTGGTCAGTTAAGGTCTTCACGCTGAGAAGTATCCACAGCAAATTACCACGCTGTCAGCCAGGTAGCGCTCCGGGTGCCAAGACCACATCTCACAGAGCCTCAGAACCCCACACAGTGCCTGGCACGTGGCAGGCATTTATAAATGTTTGGTGAGGAGAATGGGCAAACAGGTCAAGGAATGACTGGCTCATCCTAACCATGGCCATTTCTAGGCAGCAGATATGTACATAAGGAATACAGACCGATTTGACCTCAGTATGAGCTCAAAATAATTAAGAGAGGAAGTCTGCTACAAATCATCCAGTGCATTCCAAACTATCAAATGCATTTAGAAATTCTCTGCTGCTTGGTATTAACCATGCCCATTGACTTCATTGCTTAATGCAGCTAACTGGCCTAACACCCAGGGGGTGGGGAACTCTCTTGGAGCCTATGAGTCTAAGCTGGGCCACTCCAGGAGCCAGAACAGAACTGGGAAAACGAGGGCTGAGAGAGGACCAGATTTTCCCCACCCCACCCCAGGTCTCAGAGCAGCAATGCCCCCCTGTCCGGAGGGGCCCTGGGAGCTGGGACAGAGGTCCTTGTGAGTGCCTCAAGTGCTAGCACAAGCCACCTAAGCTAAAACAAAGCTGCTGCCTGGCACTTGCAGGGCTGGTCCGGCTTGCATCAGTGACACTCACCAAGCAGTGGAATTTGGCCAGGAGCCCCCCGGCAGCATAGGATCAGGCCTGAGGGAGCACAGGCCCTGGGCTGGAGTCCAATCCCATTTCTACTGCAGTCACTGGGGAATCTTAGGACACATCTCTTGACCTTTTGGTGCCTATAAAATCAGGATAGGACTTGCCTGTGTTTTTTGATAGAGACGTTTCTACTGACGGTTACGGTCAACTCCCAACTACCCTATTAAAGGAATCAAATCAGTGTGGCTGGCCCCACGAGACATGCTACAGACATTCAAGATGGGGCTCCTGCTCAAGGCACTCTCAGTTAAGGTGGAGAGCACGGGAGAAACCACACGAATAGACGATGAAGAGCAAGATGGCTGGGTTCAGAATGCAGATGTCTCGCATGGGCCCCAGAGGCCAAGACAGGCTTCAGGGAGGGGCGAGGCTTGTGTGTGGAGCTGAATAGAATTTGGATAGAGAGGGGAAATTTTCACATCAAAGTGACAAGCTTGAAAAATCATAGCATGGCCAGTGTGGTGAAGAGGCCACCCAGCAGGATCAGAAAGTGACAGGAGGGTGCTGCGTATTCGAGTAGCCCAGATGATGAGCCACTGTCTACCCAAATGGGAAGCTTGGTATCACAGCCAACAGGGAGCCACCGCGGATGGGGGTGGGGGTGGGGAGGAGGAGTTTCATGATGAGACGATATTTAATAACAACTAGTATCTACCGAGCGCTTATAGTATGCAGGTATAACCTCATCTGATCCTCATTATAACCCAATGGGGCGGGTACAGTTAGAATTCCCATTTTACAGACAAAGAAAAGGAGGCATAGCAAGGTTAAGCAACTTGCTCCAGGCCACACAGCTAGGAAGTGGCTAGCCATCAGGCAACACTGCTCCTCACCACCACCGAGAAGGAGAATCGTCTGTCTCTAGTTGCAAAGAAAGGTAGGCACAAAGAGGTCTGCAGACTGGGAATACTGCTGCATTAGGGGGATGAGGATGAGGATAAGGATGGATTAGGATGGAGAGATGAATCCAAGAGATCCCATGAGGGGAGTACTGACAAAAGGACTGACTGACCCCCATCAGGCCCAGGGAGACTTGAATTTCAGGGGACCTGTGACAGAAATGGGAAAGCTGAAAAGTGCACCAGTTACGGGGCAGATGAGTTGGGACTCAAGAGTGGAGAGTCGCCCAAATGGCAGACGCTGGGGCATCTCTCCTTGTCAGGGAGTTGTTCTCCCACACGGCCTAGCCCCACCTTCAGCAGGGCTTTTTTAAGTTAGCCCCACCCTCTCTCTGCCCCCTCCCCCAGTGACACCTCCACCCCTACCAGAGTCCCTTCTCCAGGGCAGCACATCTGTTCCCAGGGGAAACAGCCCAGATCTGGTTAGTGTCTGTTCACGGCCACGGAGTCCAAAGTGGGAGACTGATTATGTCCAAGTCTGTGTGTGTGAAAGCATGCATGTATGTATCAAGATCGTGCAGATATAAACAGCTCTACCTCTGAGAAGGAAGCACACTCTCATTTTTCCTCAGTGGATGACAAACAGAGATAAACCAGGCGCGGAGCTTTCCTAGGTTCTGCGGCCAGTAATCGCAGCCAAGAGGGCTTTCCACAGGGTGTCCTTCCTGGAAACTCTGGGCCCCCACAGTCAAGTGTCAAGGCGTCACCCCAACATCACCCCAGCCTATCCTGTCTCTGGGCTCAGCCACTCATCTGAGACAGGCCCCCCTGTTCCCAGTTTTCAGAGCAATCTGGAGAAGGAAGGCTATTTACAACCCAAGGTCAGCAGGTACCATCTTGCTCTTCTGAGAAAAAATGTCTGCAGTTAAGAGTTTGCCGCAAGAATGCATGAGGGGCCAGAGGGGTGAGAGGCCTCTGGCAGGTGGGCTATTCCAAGGGCTGATTTCATCCTTCAGTGTCGCCTGGGGCCCCACTGCGTGCTGGGCATCTGGCATCTGGGGATGCTGGACGGGGCACTCACACGACATGTGGAAGGCTAGGAGTGAACACCTTGCTCATCTGTCCATGTCAGCGTCTGTTCTGGTGATTCTTAGGCACTTGCCATGAGGAAGTCCAGCAGAGTTCCACGGCCGGGCTCCCTGCAGGCCTTCAGAGTAATAGTGGGAGTCCTGGTGGCGACAGTGACGTGGGGGTTCTTCACTTAAAGGTTGAATTCTCTCATGGCTGTCTGGGGGTGTGTGTGCAGCAGACTTGGAAGTCCTCGACTTGGAAGTCCAGGGCAAGGGGCTGCGGTGGGGTACAGGGGGGACTCAAGGACTACTTAGAAGTTCTGCCTGTTTTAGCAGGACTATGACTAAGGTGGTCCTCAGTTTGGAGGCCCACAGGATCAAAGAACAAGGAAATACCCTGAGTGTAGCCAAGGTGGTTGCAGTTAAGCTAAGCAGGCTCTGGACCCTGGCACTTCTGTAAGAGAAATCAGAATTTCTTCTGAGGACTATAAGTTCTCTCTGCCCAAGGCCAGAGTCTCCCAGTCCAGGCCATACGTTTTTGAGAAACGCCTCATTAGTGGGAGGAGACTTTGGTTTCTAGAGACCTTTTGTCCAATAGAGGCCTCAGGACATGACCTGCTAAGGGGAAATCACAGTCAACGGCCAGCCCGCCTACCATGTGCATGCCCAGTGGGATCTAAAACACATAACAACAAACCCCTCAACCTTAGCCCCACATGCCCCCAGAGCAAAGGGGGCCAAGTGAGCTAAGAGGATGAAGTGGTCAGGAGAGCCTGGAGAAGAGAAGTCTGGACAGGCAGGTGGGAGGAACCAGCGCCAAGCCCTCAGCAAGAAAAGGACAGGAAGAACATGTTTCACTGAAATATTCCCAAAGCCTAATTTTAGACAATAGCTCCTTTCTCTATCAGCATTCTTCCCAGAATTAGGATTCGCATCTGGTGAATTCCCGTCATCCCCTGGGGAAGTTTCATCCTCTGGTGTTTCAAGCATGGAGTGCTTTTTATCTGTGCTGACGCAGACCAATGGAGAGACATGCCCAGCAAGAAGGGAACCTCAGCCCATGGCCTTTCTAAAATCGTGCGTGTGTTCACCCACGCAAACACGCACACCTGTCCACCGCCGGCTGACAAGAGCAGAGCAGACGAGAGCTGGAGCTTGACACAGCAGCCAAGATGATCCTTTCAAAACACAGATCTGATCATGTAAACTCCACTTCCTCTCCCACTTCAAACTGATAACTTCCACGTCTCTTGGAATAAAATCCAGTCTCCTTAACTCAACTACATGTGCGCGTGTCCTCTGCCTCCTTCTGCCTCTCCAGCCTCTTCTCACACTACCACTTGCTATCACTACCCTTGAGTTCAATCCCCGCTCCATCCTGCTACAGGGCTTTTGCATGTGCTAGTCCCTCACCCAAGAAAACCCCACTCCCACCCTCACCCCTCTCTGCATTGTTACCGTCTACTCTTCCTTTAGATGGCAGCCAAATATTCAATTTCTCTGAAAAGCCTTTTCTGACCTCCCGAAGTGCCTGTGACCTCCCCCTAACAGCCACCACAGGCCCATGTCTCCCTCCCTTTCGTGCTGAGTACAAGGGAGAGGTTACCATTGCCAGTGTGACTTCTCATCAGAGAACCACTTCCCTACTAGACGGACAGCTCCATAAAGGCAAAGCCCATCTGCTCACGGTGAAACATCAACGCCTAGCATGGTGCCTGGCACAGAATAAATGCTCAAGAAACACTGAATGAATGAATGAATGAATGAATGAGCGAATGAATGAGTAAGAATAACCAGGTCTGGGCGCCTGGGTGGCTCAGTTGGTTAAGCGACTGCCTTCGGCTCAGGTCATGATCCTGGAGTCCCGGGATCGAGTCCCGCATTGGGCTCCCTGCTCGGCAGGGAGTCTGCTTCTCCCTCTGACCTTCCTCCCTCTCATGCTCTCTGTCTCTCATTCTCTCTCTCTCAAATAAATAAATAAAATCTTTAAAAAAAAAAAAAATAAATAACCACCAGGTCTGACCTGGGCATCTCCAAAGCTAGATCCACAAATTACACTTGGGAACAAAGCTGAAAAACAGCTGGGGCACCCCAGTCACCTGCCCATCTCTTCACCATTGGCCAGGAACCCTTCTTTCTCCAGCAGGGTCACTCAACGCTCATCTTCAAGTTTCAGGCCCCGAAAGGGGTAGACACTCTCCTTTTTCAGATGAGGAAACGCAGTGCTGAAGAGCAGACACCTGGCAGGCGCACAGCAGGGACCAGCGCCCGGACTGACACGTACTGCGGTGTGGGAACCGGCCAGGCCCTGCCGCAGAGACAAGTACACCCCGGAATGTCCGTACGAGCTAAGCTCTGGCTCACTAAAGACGCGATATAGGCCAAGTGCTCTACTCCCTCTGCACCATGTGCCTCTGGGGTCACCGGGGAAAGGCAGGAGAAGGCTGGGGACAGCAGAGCATCTTCATGGGCCAGTCCCGGATGTGGCACACATTCCGCCCGAGTTCCATAGTCTGCGACTCAGTCAGTCACCGGGCCCCACACTCCCTGTGACGGAGGCTGCAGGACCCATAAAGAGGGAATGGCATGGAGAACACGTCCCCACCACTGCTCTGCTGCTCCTCACTAGATCTACTTCCAGCCAGAGCCCTAAAGTGACCCATAGCCTCCACTCGCCAAGTGGCCCCATGTCCCTCGGGGGAGGACAAAGCTCCCTACCCTGAGACGGTAGACTGACCAGGAACCCAGTTTCCCAGAGCAGAGAGCCCCCAGGCAGAGACCAGCAAGTGGTCTTCCAGACTGACGTGGGGGCTGAGTGATAATGAAGACCACACCCTGGTGGTCTGACCATGCCCACCTTACTCCCCAGAGGCTCCAGATGGTCCGGCGGATCCCGTCCTGTGGGGGGCAGCTTGAGGCTATCCTGGGAAAGCCCCACTACCATGTGGAAACTGGGGGCTCGTATCCTGGTCATCTGCCTGAGATGCCAAGGGAGGGCCAGGGGGAAGAAGCCCCGGCAAAGAAAGCTACCTGTGGCTCAGGTCCTGGCCCTAGTCGAACTGGTCAAATGTCTTTAGTTGTGTATCTTCACGCCTTTGTTTGCTGAAAGGTAAAATGAAGATGCTCTGCATCCACCCTACCCTATGGCCCAGGGTTAGTGTGCAGATCAAGGAAGAGAAGTGAAAAATGATGTTCAGATAAAAGCGATATCAGTTATTATAGAGTCACCTAAAGCTCGGGGGGTGGGAGGCTTCTCTTTGGCCGTCCTCTGACTCTGCACACCAGGTCTGTGCTGCCGATGCCCTGTCCCACACTCTCATTTTCTGAGCGTCCTAGCCTAGGAAGTCAGGCTGAGATTCTCCAAGCGAAGTGAATTCCTGGCACTGGCTGGCTCCCTTGTTCTACGGTACGCGGACACGGCATCAGACACAAATGTTCACTTTAAACGTTGCTGTCGCCCACCACACCGGTGTCCACCGTCTCCAGCCAAGGGAGACAGCACCACTCGTAGGCACTCTGGGATCACATCTGGTCTTATCCCGGCAGAGGTACCGGAGCTGGAGAGTGGGGCTGATATGGGGTGCTGCGGGTACAGGGGCCCCAGAGTGGGGGAGGGGAGAGCAGGAGGAGGGGACCTCACGAACCATGCAAGGCTGAGCCTGGGCCAGGGTCCCTAGGGCCGAGACCTCCTCTCCAGGAGAACTTCTGAGACAATTCTCTGGAAATAACATGGAGTCTCTCCACTCTGGGGAGGGGAGTGTGATGAGGTAAGAAAGGAACAGAAGTGCAGGAGGCGAGAGGCTTCAGGCCCACAGAGCAGGTGGGTTTTCAAGAACTTTGAGAGAATCTAGGAGAGCAATTGCTGCTGCTTGGGGTGGGGGTGCGGAAATGAGGGAGACAGGAAGGGGAGGAGAAGGTGTGAGCGGAGAGTGGGTGAGGCAGACAATGAAGGCTGTCAGGAGAGGCTTGTGTGACAGCTCGGAGCGTGGGATGGGCGTGTGGGTGAGGGTGGGGTCGCCTCATGGGGGCTCCGAGAAGCAGGAGGTGCTGGGTAACTGCAAAGGTGAGAAACCCAGCCAGGGCCCCAGGTCTGAGGCAGCTTCTGATCAGACTGCCTGAACAACAGCCTCCAAAAGTTTCTGAAACTGCATTTGTCTTTCCGTTTAAGGATCTCACCACAGGTTTCTATGTGAACTTTAGTAGATTATCCTCACTCTTGCAGAAGAGACAGACTCAAAAGAGAAACCAGCGCAACCCCAGGCTGAACTGATGAAATAACAAATGTGGAGTCAGAATTTAAATCCGGGTCCTTTTAACCCCAAAGGACACTGCCAGATATCCCGGGGTTTGAATACCCCCCTCCCAACAACGAGTCAGACTCTCCTAGCTGGGGCTCCTTCCCTACCTAATTAGAAGTAATTCTTCCCTCGCCTGGCCTCTGAAACCGTGAGTCCAGGTTTGAACATTTTGGTCTCCTAGGAAAAAAGAAGCCAGAAAAATCCCAGTTACAATTACCAACGCCATCAGCATGATTATCAACCACAAACATGTACGGGGAGCCATGAAAATGGGCAATAAGCTGAAGTCGGTGAGTGGGAAAATGATGATAATGCCCTCCGCCTTCAAGTGGATATTCTGCTCCCTACCGGCAAAACCAAGCTCCAAGCACTGGCGTTCGGGGATTGCAGATCCTGGGCCCCCCAGAGGAGGAAGTGCCGAGAAGAGGTGTGTGGGATCTGGGCGATGAGCTTTGTCAGCCTCATTTACCAACCTAAACCATGCGCTACAAACTGCCTACCACCTGGCCCTTTACACAAAGTCCCTGTTGGCTGGCTCTCTCGGAGTCTGAAATCAGGGCAGGCATGCACCCACAGTGCCAGGGCCTGGGGCCCCCACCTCTGAGCCCCCTCAGATACCCTCCGCCCCCCACAAGAAGTGCAAACAGCAAGTCCCCCCCCATGGGGCATCCCCTCTGCCCATGGCAAGTACCTGACTGGGCGTCAGTCTCCTATTCTGTGGAACGAAGATACCCTTTAGGTTGGCGCAAGGATGGAGTGAGTCGCTATGCTGGTAAGTGCTAATTGTGCCAATCAAGACTGTCACCAACACTATTACTGTCTGAGAAAGGGGTGGACAGAGATGGAGCCCAGAGAGGCATGTCTTTCCCCTGTCTTTCCCCTCCCTTTGCTTCTCTGGGACAGGGAGGCAAGCAGGAGCTCACAATTAGCACTATCCATGAGAGGTCAGGAGTCTGCCCAGGAGACAGCAAGCCTGGGTTCCGTTTCTGGCCTCTCTACTTCATGGTGTGACTTTGGGCAAGTTGCTGAGACCGTGTGTGCATCGGCATCCTCACCTGCAGCAAAGGGACAATAACGGTACTTTCCCCGTGGGGTGCTTTGAGGATTTTATATGCATTAATAAGTGTAAACTAACACATTTTTTTTTTTTATAAAAAGAGTGTATTATTCTACTCTTCCATTACTGGAGGACAGCAGCTCTCTCCTTTCTAGTAAATGCCAAGAATTTTCTCAGAGCTGAGGTCTCAGTCATATTGTGCCAGAATGGTGGGAGGGGAGCTCACCATCTGCTTCAGCCACAAGACCACCGTCTCCATTCTCCTGGGAGTCTTAACCTGTGGCCTGTGCCACAGGTTCTCACAACACCCATCCCAGAAGCCTCTCCCCAGAGGTGCCAGGCAATAGGCTCCGTGGCTGAAGTGTCGCCTCGTTGCAGCTCTGCTCGTCGGCCTGGGAGAAGCTGGATGAGGTAGCAGCTGGGCACGCCTCACGAACGTGCGATCTGTGCAGCCGCTCAGTTTAGTGCTCTGCTGTACTCATCTCAAAATCCTCAATGCTTTTTGAACAGGGCGCCCCGCATTTTCATTTTGCACTTCCCACAAATTATGTAGCAAGTTTGGCAGACCTCTCCACCTGTCTCCCGGTGGCTTCTCCTATCACCCCCAGGCTCCATGTGTTCGATCTTTCCTCCATGTCAGGGCTCACCTGGATGCCTAAAGCTGCTCTCCACCTTCCACCCTTGCCCCCTACAGTCTCTTTTCAACAAAGCAACCAGAGGGTCCTTTTGAAACAGGAGTCAGAATCACGCCACCCCTTGCTCAAACCCTCTAGTAGTTCACATTGCACACAGAGTAAAAGGCAGGACCAAGTCCTGACAAGGGCCCTTGAGGCCCTTCACAGTCTGCATCCTTCCCTTCCCTCACTGACTTATCTGGGGTCCTCCCTCTGCCTCCCCCCCCGCCCCCCCACTCCAGCCACACTGGTCTCCTTGCTCTTCTGCAAAAAGGCCACCAGGCACATTCCCACCGCAGGGCCTTTGCTTGGATTGTTCCCTCTGTGTGGGACACTCTTATCTCAGATATCCTTTCCAAACAGAAGACCAAACAGCCCTTTAATGCCAGAATAGTCCTCTAAAATCATCTCTATCCCCTTGTCCCCAAGTTGGACTACACTTAATCTGGTCTTTAAAAAAAAGCATAGAGCATTGGCAAGAATGTGGAGAAATTGGCACCCTGGTGCGTTGGGGGGGGGGGGGAAGGCGGGGCATGTAAAATAGTGCAGCCACTATGGAAAACAGTATGACAGTTCCTCACAAAATGAAACATAGAATTACCATGGGATCCAGTAATTTCACCTTGGGGTATACACCCCAAAGAACTGAAAGCAGAGACTCAAAGAGATATTTGTTCACCCATGTTCACAGCAGCATTACTCACCACAGCCAAAACATGGAAACAACCCAAATGTCCACAGGTGCATGGATGAACAAAATGTGGTACATGCATACAATGGAATATTATTCAGCCTTAAAAAGGAATGAAATTCTGACCCATGTGACAAGATGGATAAATTTCACAGAAATTACACTAAGTGAAATAAGCCAGACACAAAAGGACAGGCGTCGTGTGATTCAACTTATATGAGTCAGAATTCATTGAGACAGAAACTAGGATAGTGGCTACCAGTGGCCGGGGGCAAGGAGGAATGGGGAGTTGTTATTTAATAGGTACAGAGTCTCTGCTTAGTACGATGAAAAAGTTCTGGAAATGGCTGGTGGTGATGGTTGCACAACCTGGTGAATGTGCTGATTACCACTGAATTGTACACTTACAAATGGTTAAAATAACAAACTTTATGTTGTGTATATTTCACCGGAAGAAGAAAAAAGCATGAAGGTAAACGATTCAATTAAATTTGGAATCCACTCTGGGCCCCAGACTCCTTTCTGGACTCATTAACCTCTTCCACAGCCACCCCAGGGTCTGATGCTGATCCCGATCAGGTGACAGTGACCACCCTGCACAAGGGGTGGCTGAGTCTTGGCCCTGTCCTGGAGAGGGAATGGGGTGCTCTGGCTCTGATGCATCCCCTAGTGACACTGAGTGCAAGGGACGCTCAGACCCAGATACACACGCACAGCCCGGGCCACTGTCGAAGACGGACCATGTGAATAGACAGAAAGCTCAAAGGGAAAAATCCGTCTCCAGGGAGGCATTGGGGAAACTCTGAATTCTGTCTCCAGTGCTATGGATTCCATGAAAGCCCCTTGAAGGGGCAGGCAGTGGCCACAGCGCGTGACAAGAAGGAAGGGAGGAGACCTCTGTCCTCTGTAGCCCAGCCCGGCAGCTGCCCCCATGGCCGCTTCAGGAATGCGAAGCGGATCAGCACAGCCTCGCACCTGGAGCAAGCTCCAAAACTCTCGGCTCTCCAGGCCTGGCCTTCCCCACGACTGACAAGGCTGAGAGGGGAGAGAGGAACTCTTCTGGCCTCCTGGGGAGTTGGAGATGCTCACAGCTCTGCCCCAACCCCAGGGTGGCATGGGGCGGGGCTGCCGGGGCTGAGCTCCAGGTTCCCACCTTCCTGGAGAAGGCCAAACTCTTCAGGGAGAGGAATGCCAGATGAAGAAGTGCCCGCTTACTGGGCTAATTTTAGGCTCACAGCAGCGGCCCTGGCAGCAGCAGCTCCCTGCACAAAGCCCCTGTACCACTCAGCTAAGGAGGTTGAAACCCTGGGGCCAACCGGAAGGAAAGGAAAAGAGGCACAGGCATGCAGCCCCATCCGCATGCACGTGCACATACCCCCCCATTCACATGCACGGGCCCACACCCCCTTCCTCCAGGTGGGCCTTGGAAATGCTCTTCCCTGCCCTATGAAAGGGAGGGAATTGGTCAACGCTCCTTACTCCCCGAAGCTCTGAACCCAGGAAGGCCCCACCAAGTATTATTAACCACATGACCTTATGATTCCCGGGTCGGAGGGCCTGAGGTCGCTAGGCCCCAGGAAAAGACCCTGAGGGAGATTTAATAATAAACAGCCTTCAGCTCACAGCTGCAGATGGGACCAGCTGTCTCCTCTGAGAACAGAACAAGAAGCTCAGCAGTACATATTATCAAGGAATTTGGTTGGAATTGAGGATGAATCTTCCAACCAAGAGAAACCTAGAACATAGAGCTGTGGAAGCTCATCCCAGAGCATCAATGTGTCACAAAAAGCTGCCTCTTCTCCTGGGCTAGGTCAAGCGTGGCCCATGTGCGGACATGGGGGCGCTTAGATGGCCTTCGGAGCCCTTGATAACACCTGCTCGTCTGCCCTGCATATATATTACTTGGGGTTCAGAGACGTTGAGAGCCTTGCCCCAGGTCACACAGCAGGTAAGGGACAGAGCTGGGCTCTGAAGGCAGGTGTGTCCTTGTAAAGCCTGTCCACATGCACTGTCCTTTCTCTGACCTCAGAACCCAGGGACTACAAACTGTTCCTTCTTTGTCCCCTCCCCATTAAAGCCACAAGAGCTGGCCTTAAGCCTCGGTGTACCTCTCCTCTCCCAACCTCGCACTCTGAAGCTCAGCTCTGGCACCATCTCTGAGCCCCAGCGTTTCTAATTTGTGGAGCATAGAGGCCACACGTACCACCCCGCTGTTCCTGGAGCCCTCCGTGCACCTATGACCCCTCAGCTGGGAGGAGGGGACAACAGGACCTCAGGGATGCAGGGACCAGGCGGAGGACGAGCCCTGCAGTCTCCTTGAAGTCCCTGGGGCCCCGCCCTGGTCCTCGAAGTCATAATATTTACAGGGAACACTGAAAAGCCAGCCACCCCGCAGCTCCGCCTGGCTGGCAAGTTACTGAAAACAGCAGATGTCTCTGAACAATGTGAACACAGCCCCCTCTCCTTACTTGGCGCCCTGTTCAACTCCCAGTAAACAAATAAACAAATAAGTTGCCGGAGCCAAGAGAGCTGCCCTTCCTGCAGAGGTCACCCTCGAGCCGGAGTTGCACACTCACACTCCATTTAAGAGCACGTCCTTCTAGGGGCAAAAAATGTCTCTCGCAGACACACACACACACACACACACACACACACACACACACAACACCAGTGCTACAATCTGTGTGTGTGTATGAGACGGGGTGGGGGGAGAGAGAGAGGCAGAGATGGGGGATGGAGAAAGAGGAGGGAAGGAATGTCAATAGAGCCAAAATGCTTATTTTATTAAAACCTTTTATAAATAAGCCTCTCTTAGCCCCAGCCAGACATGCAGCGTCAGTGCCAGAAATCGTGACTCGTCAACTTTCTGGAGACCTGGTTGGTGAGACAGAGGTGTGCACAGCAGGGCGGGGGGACCTGCCGGTGTCGTGAATGCATATCCTTGTGCCCTCCAGCCCCCAGAACTCCCACAGGGAGCCCTATCTATCCCCAAGCTGGCTAGAAAAGCCTGAGTCCGAGTCTCACTGCACCACTCGTTTACTTGCTGTGTAACTTTGGGCAGCTTACTTAAGCACTCTGTGCCTCAGTTTCTCATCTGTAAAATGGAGAATAACAGTATCTATATTTGAGAGTCGTGGAAATTAGATATTAACTATCATGACGATGATCCCATTCTCCATTTTTCTTACTTCCCTCTCTACGGTCTACGAAAAGACTTCTTTTGTGGACCAGCAGAGAATCATCATTACCACCATCTTCCTCTCTTTAATCCCAAGGCAGCTGTCCTTATTGCCATCTTAGAGGCTCGGAGAAGCTTTGCAACTGGCCTGAGGCCATGATGTAAGTGACGGAGCCTGGGGAGGCCTGTCCTAGACACAGAGGCATCGGCCCCATGGAAAGGCTTTCCGAAGACCCAGCCTTCTTCAGAACTCATGGGGCCAAGAGAAAGCGAGGAAAGGCACACGGGTGTGCATGAGCCCGGGGCGGCTCAGCTGGGGTAGGCATGGGGGCACAGGGCTGGCTGCCAAGCCAGGTGACTCAGCCTTGACACCTCACACCTCTTGGTGCCCAGAGCCCTGAGTTTCCAAGAGAGGGTCCCCCACAGGATGTTAGCGGCCCAGGACCCTAACTCCCACACTGGTGATCTCTCGACTTCCCAGAACACTGCCACGATGCTCCAGCTCTCTACCCGAGCGTGCTCTCTGGACGGAACTGAAGAGCCCCCAGAACAGGCCTGTCTTCCACTCAGGAGACAGTATGTTCCAATCTGCCCAGGATAGCCCTGGCTTATGCCCGCTGTTTTGGAGCAATTATTAATGGTGCTCCTTCCCCTTCCCTGTCAAAAGTGTCCCGGGTTTGATGCTCAATTATATGGTCACCATACTCCAACACCGCCCCCCAGGGGGTATTGAGCCCTGGGCCAAAATCCTCTACCCAAGAGGGCAACCCACCCTCCTTGGGCAGTTCCAAGGATCTTCAAGAAACACTCCTGACCAGCCTCCTCTACTTTCCAGGCTGTAGAAACTTTCTTCCCACGATGCCTGCCAGCCCCCCCTGCCTGTGACTTCTAGAAGCAGCACAGCTGGGTCTTCTCAGCACAGCACAAGTGACCAAAGGTCGGGAGCCTGTCAGTGTGGAAGGCAACTGGCCACCCCAGAAGAGAGAAGGGAAGCACCCAGACACATCACCCAGCACTGCTTGTGGACACACAAGATCCATGAGAAATCACTGCATCTTCAGGAAGAGAAAACTCCCTCAAGCTCTAGTCTGCTCCGTCGTTCATGCGTCCGTTCATTCATTCATTCAGCAAAAATTGATTGAACATCCATGAGGTTCAAGGCTATGTCCTATAATCAATGAAACCAAAACTCACAAAATTAAAATATACAGAAAACCTAGAGAATTAGGATGGAAATACACACAAACATGTATATATAATACAGATTTAGTTATCTGTGCTTGTGAGTTGTGAGCCATCCCAGGAATAACGTGACAATCCCTGGAATCAGGCTTTGAAAATGCAATAGGTGATTTTTTTCAATACATTTACCTCATTGGTGATGTTTCAGCCCATTGATATTACATTGTTATTTAAATGAGCCTGGATTCTGAGACCTCTTCTACACTCTCAGAAAATACCAAGGGTTGGGAAAGCTAGCCAGGGGGAAAAAAATCAATTCGGCCAAATTCACTGATCTGGGAGTTTGTATTAATTGCCCAGGATGTGACCAGCACTGCAAGAAGCTGGGGGGCAAACCACAGAGGGAATACACGAGGTGAGAGTAATAAAAATATGCAAATCCAACAAACTGCAGAGGGAAACCTGCCTCTTGCTGAGGAGGACATTCATCTCAGCCCACCCCAGCCACAAACACGAGACACTCAAACTAAGTGACAGAGTGACCTCCCTTAAAAAGACCTATTAGCAGATGCAAGAGAGAATTTATCTTCATACAACATTAATTAGACAAACGTACGGAGGCCAGTGGCGGGCCAGGCACTCTGCTAGGGATGGAGAAATCAGCAATAAATAACGCCTGTCTTGGATCTTGAGACACACCCAGTCTAGGGGGAGAGAGACAAAGAAAACCAGGGAGATCACAACAGCTGGGTGAGTGTGGTCCCAGAGGAGCCCCAAGAAAGGAAGGAAAGAGCCCATCCCTGTGTATTGAGGCATGACCCAGGAAGGCTTCCTGGAGGAGGTGATGTTTGACTTGGGCTCAGGAATGCTGAGAAGCAGTGGCAGAGTGGGCAGCAGGAGGGACAGAAAGCATTCCAAGGAAGCTTGGAGAGACAGCTATGCAAGCATGCAGGGCAGATGAGGGGAAGCCAATACTGAGGGCTGGAACAACCAAGAAGCAGTATGCTCAGAGCTGAGCTATGGATATGTAGCATTATAGCTGTGTGGCAGATGCACCAAAGAGGGAGGGGCCTGAGTCAGGGCGACCATGTAAGGGCTGTTGCAACGGTGTAGATGAGAGACAAAGCAGGGAAGATTAGGAGAGGGTGCGGGGGGAGGGGAGAGGAATGGCGAGAACATTTCAGAGCCAAAACCATCAGCCCAAGGGACACACAGCCTGGGAGCGACAGACCGCTGGAAATCTGCAAGTCTATCTCCAAAGAGGCCTGGGCCAGAGGGACAGATATGGGGACAATTACTGAATCACAGAGGTGGGCAAGATCAGCTCGAAGAGAGCCCACTATGGAGCCCTGGGAAACACTTAATGCTCAAAGAGGAAGGAGAGGACCAGAGGCCAAGACAAGAGATGGCTCGGGAGAGAGTGTCAGGAAGGAGACAATGCCAGGCTGACAAGAGGCAGAAGACCAGCAGTTAAGGAGCCTCAACCATGGGACAGCCAGGAGACCCCAAAATGTACAGCAAGAGATGCTTTCATCCTGGGGGGGGGGTAGAATTGGGGAGGTTAGGGAGACACAGGCTGAGAAACACCCTGTGGAGAAGGCTGGTGGTGACAAGGAAGAAAGAGAACATGGGGATAGAGGGAGGCCTGGGGGAGAAGGAGGATGGGTTTGTACGTGGGAGGACCTGTGCCCACGCTCAGCATCTAAGGGAGGGAGCCGAGGAGGGAGGTGGCCTGGAGTGACAGAACAGAGGCCAGGTCAGTGGAGGAAGCGCCCTGCGCAGGAGAAGGTCCTGGGCTGGCTCTGAGAGGCCAGGAACGGTACCCAGGAGGTCAGGTGAGAGAGGGAGGGACAGAGGTTGAAGGGTGTTCAGGCAGGCATGGAGCTCATGTGCCAACAATGAGGGCTCGGTGGGAACACAGGCCTGGGAGCTAGAGAGACAGTGGAGAGGGCTCCAGCTGGCCACTGTGGGGAGGAGGATGTGAATAAAACCACAAACCTCATTAGAAGATCCTTGCTAGGAATTCCGGCCCAGGAGGGGAACTGGCTCAGAAGAGTTAGGAACACAGCTTAAAGAGTTTCCTCTAGGCTGGGATTTGTAGTCCCGTCCCTACGTCTTTTGATCCCTTTGCCCTCAATACTAATAGGGTGCATCTGCACATGGAGAGTTTTCACCAGAGAACTCCCACCCCCCTCCCCCCACACACACTCCCTGCACATCACGGCCAAACCCCTGGTCCAGCACAGCCCACATCTGTTTCTTGCTCTCGGCGACGCCCCCAGCCGAGCACCACATGCAGAGAAAAATGGGACAAGCAGATGAGATGGACACTAACCCAGAGGTTAGAAAAACCTATAACTTTCCCCCTCGCTGACCACAGGGTCAATCAACTCTCCCAGAATAAGTACTTCACTGTCCGTGGCTCTGAGCAGGATCAACTCCAAAGGAAAGTGAACATGACCTAAACCTAATTTAACGGAGAGTACACAGATGTCCAAGCAGGCCTCTGAGCCCCAAGAAACAAAGGGGACAGAGCATGCTGGGGAGCCTGGCTGGTAGGGAGCTGCAAATGGCCCTGTCCTTCCTCAAGAGCAGCGGGGAGTACGGGTGGGGGGCCGAGCCAGAGGGAGGGCCGGGGAAGTGGTCCTGCTCAGGGCTGCACATGAGGGCAGAGCAGGTGGCCCTGGGTGACAGGCGGCTGCCAGTCCCTGAATCATCAAGATTCTAGCTTTGGTCGCAGGCTGGGAAGTTGGACGGACACTTGGAGTCATCAACTCAGAGGACAGACCCCTGGCTGTACCCTACTACGCTTTCCTGGCAAACACAGCTCACAGCCGGGCCCGACTTTTATCATGGCTTGTGGCAAAAGGGGGAAAGAAGAGGGAGCTGGTGGCCTGGAAGACTGCAATTAGGACAGGTGCACGGCAGCCTTCGGGGTCCGCTAGATCTCCCAGTGCTGTGCCAGTCTTTTTCTCACCCTCCATGCCCTCGCCCTGCATCTTCAAAGCCGTCCCCCTCCTGCACACGCTGGTGGAATGGGCCACAGATGGCCAGCCTTGCTGTGTGCGATCTGGTTAGCAGGGGCTCTAACTTAGGCATGCGCAGGTGGTCTTCAGGAGCCCAGGGCCCCCTAAGATGGTTTTGAGCTTTCTCTGTGTGTGTGCAGAGGTGCCTTTCCCTACAGGACGGGTTTACAGCTTTCGTTTGATTTGCAGAGGGGCTGAGACCCAAAGGAGAATAAAAGGTTGTTTTAGGGGACTCAGAGGTGCCATGGAGTAAGGAACAAAGGCTGGGTTGGGCTCTGGTGGCTGTGGGTGAAGCCACAGGGCAGTCCTGGACCTGGCAGCTGGGCTGCCTAGTCACGTCCCCAGAATGAACTCATCCTGCTCCTTTCTCCCCCTTCACCTGCTCAGGGTGGCAGGCTGAGGTCTGTACCCCTGAGGGCTCATCTCTGTGGTCTGTCCCCCAAAATCTCCAAATGAGAAGGGAGTATTGATTCAAACTTCAACCAAGTACTACAAACAGAAACTCATGGGGGCAAGGTGGGCATTTTGAGGTTTCCCTCCTCCCTGGAATGAGGTGGCCAAAGCTGACTTCAGAAAACCAGAAGCAAACACTACCAGCACACTGTGCTGATTCAGCCTTGGGCAGGAGCCAGCACACTTCCCAACTGCCCCTCCTGGAGCTCGGGGGCCACCCAGCGCACCTGCGCACGAGGCCCAGCTGCCCAAACAGACTAGCCAAGGGGTTCCCGGAAGCTCAAAGAATGTGCAGGCATGCTGATCCCTCCAGGGTGGGATGGGAGGAGATAGATGGGAAAGGAAGCAAAAGTGTGTGGGTCTGGGATGAAAAAAACAAGCTACGTTCTGAGAATCTCTAAGCATGTGCCATCCCCGAGGCTGTTGGGCCACTAAACTAGGCCAAACCCACCCTTCCTAGCCGGTCCATGGTGCTGCTGCCCGATGAGTGCAGACTGTCTAAACACTCCCAGATGTCCTTGAAGGCCATGCAGGAGACAGCAAGTGCAGCTCAGACAAAATAAAGTGAAAGATCATCTCTTGGGAAAGAGAGGCTCTAAATTACAATTATGACTTCCCACCCAGCAGGAGAGAGAAACCCCGGTGCTGAGGATGGAGGGTGGACAACAGCGTTGCCCTTCCTGAGAGGCAGCCCTCACCCAGTCAAGGAGGCCGAGAAACAATGACTCTCCGGGGGCTGATTCTGGCCATCTCCCTGCTGCAGCCCAGCTCCCACCATCTCCCCTTCCCAAGGTCCCAAGGCCCAAATGCCATGGGATGGAAACAGGACCAAAATAACCTCAGCCCACGAAATGTGCTCAGCTGTCTCCAGGGCCCAGGGCTCCTGTTAACTCCAAGTGGTGACGCAGGCAGTCCCTTGGGCCTTGGCCCACCCTTGGCATTGCACGACTCCAGGGGATTCATGGTGCAGACTATATATGCATGGCCTCCTCGGCAGGCTGGGGGGCTGTGAGCCACAGCCTTGCAGGCTAATGGGCGGTCAAGTCCTGGCGTGGCCAGTGGCCCTACAACCAGCTCTCCCAGCCATCTGCTCCCAGCCTCCAGACAGGTAGCCCGGTCCCTCCTCTCTGATCCCAGGAGCACCTGCAGTCCCCGCCATGCACCCCCTCCCTCACGGCTTCCCCATCGCGCCGAGACTCTGAGGCCAAGGGCAGGGCCCTTTCCAGAGTCCCCGACAGGAGCACTGCAGCTGACACAGGCCACAGGGGGTCTGCCTGCTCTGGACAGGTGCCTCCTCTGTGCATCTAATTTACTTCACGTAATTAAGAAAAATTCACTATGTAGTGGCCGGAGTGGGGGAAGCAAGTTACAAAACAGTATATCCTATATTATACTAATGTTGGTTTTAAATGATTAGAAGGACATTATAGAAATGTCATAGAATTAAGGGTGATTTCAAGCCACTCTGGAAAACAGTATGGAGGTTCCTCAAAAAGTTGAAAATAGAGCTACCATATGATCCAGCAATTGCACTACTGGGTATTTACCCCAAAGATACAAAAGTAGGGACCCGAAAGGCTACGTGCACCCCGATGTTTATAGCAGCAATGTCCACAATAGCCAAACTGTGGAAAGAGCCAAGATGTCCATCAACAGATGAATGGATAAAGAAGATGTGGTATATATATACAATGGAATATTATGCAGCCATCAAAAGGAAT
>NW_022589711.1:45129135-45261921 GCF_004348235.1 Phoca vitulina
TTCTTAATCTCAGGAAACAAACTGAGGGTTGCTGGAGTGGGGGGTGGGGTGGGAGGGATGGGGTGACTGGGTGATGGACACTGGGGAGGGTATGTGTTCTGGTAAGCGCTGTGAATTGTGCAGGACTGTTGAATCTCAGATCTGTACCTCTGAAACAAATAATGCAATATATGTTAAGAAAGAAAAAAAGAAGAAGAAGAATGTAGCAGGAGGGGAAGAATGAAGGGGGGGAAATCGGAGGGGGAGAAGAACCATGAGAGACGATGGACTCTGAAAAACAAACTGAGGGTTCTAGAGGGGAGGGGGTTGGGAGGATGGGTTAGCCTGGTGATGGGTATTGAGGAGGGCACGTTCTGCATGGAGCACGGGGTGTTATGCACAAACAATGAATCATGGAACACTATATCTAAAACTAATGATGTAATGTATGGGGATTAACATAACAATAAAAAAAAATTAAAAAAAAAAAAAAAAAAAACAAGAATTAAGGGTGATTTCAGTTTCTCCTTTATACTTTCTAATTTTCCAGATTGTGTTTAAGAGACGTGTATGGCTTTTATGATCAGACAGAGAGAGCTACAAATGCAGTAAAGATTTTTTTTCCCCTCAGAGGAACCTTGAATGGATAGCTCTGTGAGCTCGGAGGGGGGGAGGGAATCTGCCAGGTGTTATGAAGTCTGAGGAAAAAGTTGAGATGGGCTGGTGTGTGTGGGTGAGGACATGCTCCTTGAGGCGCTCATAAACCCCACTTTTAGAGAACAAGAAGCCACCTCCAACTCTCTTACCTCAGGATGGCGGCCTCAGGCCCGGAGGACAGGAAGCTGGCCTCGGCCTGTTAGCCAGGGGCTAGTGGCTACGCTGAGCCTGAACCTGGCCTCTTGACCCACAGGTACAGGGCACTGATATTTCCCTCCTCTGCATCTCTCTCTGTGCCAGTTTCTCTTCCTCCCCCCCCCTCACACACACACACACACACACACACACACACACACACACACGGACACACACACTGCCCTTCTGCGTCCCACCACCTGCCCATAGGACAAGCTATTTTTTGGAGAGGGGAGGATACCAGCATCCTCAGGGAGGTCACCACAATCTCAAAGGACAGGTGACCCTGACTGCCCTGGGCCCGACAATGGCACCCAGGAGGAAGGCTATGGGCACTTCAGTGTCTGCATGAGCACACGGTCCAGGTGAACATCTGAGCTGGCACAGACACCCAGGTCCCCACCACCAAAACCTCCGCCCACCAGCACAAGCTACACCAACACAGTTGTCCCCCAGAGGTGCAAGCGACCACACGGTTTAGGAGTAGGAAAGGCCTTAGTTCAAACCGGTTCACTCAGAGCTGAGCTCTGCAGCCATGGGAATGTTATTCCTCTTCTCTGAGTCCCCATGCAAAATGAGGACAAGGACGTTAACTCCTAGGGGTGGGGTGTCACATGAGAGCGAGATAACATGTGCAAAGTGCCCATTTGGGCTGGCCCGGCCAGGTGTTCACTAGCTGGCAGCTACTGGGGCCACCAACAGGGATCCTCTGCAGACCAGCGCCAGACTCCAATGGCTCACCCCCACTCTAGCTTCCCCTCCTTCCCTCCATCCCCGACTGCTGAGGACCCTCGCCAACTATGTACAACAACAGATTTTAAGATGGTAACGTTTTAAATGTTTTTCTAACTTTGAAAATATTTTTTCATTCTCTTAACTGAATTTGATTTAAAAATTGTTTTCTTATCCAAATCAAAGATAATAAAATTTTCCCACCTTAACAAATCGACTATTTTTTAGTTGATTTTAGATCCTTCTGGGGATCTGATTATTGTTGCACAAAAAGAATGTGTATTTACAGTGGTATCTCATCCTTCCATAGCACAGCTGAGAACCCAGAAATAACCCAAAAGGCACCATATGGGACAAAACAGAGGTCACTTAAGACTGTGCACTCACATTCATGAACTTTACCCACAAGTGATAATCTCAGGTTATCGCTAAGTACCTGATAACTGTTAGTTTCCGCAAATTCTAATAATACAGTTGCCAAGCTTGTGCAGTTTAGAAATAGCAAATTAGAAGTGGGGGAGGGAAAGGTGAAGAGCTGCTTGGGCAGGCACTGTGATAACTCTGAGAAGTGACAAGGGACAGTCTATTAACCAGAAAGAAGACAGATCATGATTTTTTTAAAGCATGCTTAAGTGATCCAAAAGATCCCACAGCTGGGGCTATTTAATACAGGAGCAAACATCCTCACCCCCACCTGCCTGCCCTGTTCTGTAGCAGAAAATGGTAATTTACTCACACAAGGATTCCCCAAATCACACAGAAAAGGTTATATCAGGGACTACTTAAGGAGGTGGACAAAATACATAGTTTAGGAAGACATCTATCAAAAATAGTTATAATAGGGGTGCCTGGGTGGCTCCGTTGGTTAAGCGTCTGCCTTCGGCACAGATCATGATCCCAGGGTCCTGGGACGGAGCCCCGCGTTGGGCTCTCTGCTCAGCGGGGAGTCTGCTTCTCCCTCTGCTGCTCCCCCTTCTTGCGCTTTCTCTCGGTCTCTCTCTCGCTCTCTCTCTCTGACAAATAAATAAAATCTTTTAAAAATAATTATAATAATAAATGCTGGCATAAATTCTTAATTATCTAGAAAAAGCAGGCCACACAGAATGGCCTGCTCCCTAAAGGTTCTGGGGAGCAGCAGAGTTACTGTGCAACTTCATTTCTTCGTTTTTTTAAGTGAAATTTGCCCTTTGGACTATCCCACCTTCCCTGGGCCGTGTGTGATAAGCAGAAGGGCTTTCCACTCTCAAGGACACAGACTTCTCTCCACTCACGGGGCCCATCAGACCCATGCCCAGCGTCCAGACAGCAACCTCAGTCCAGCATCTCCAGGGGCCAAACATCTAACACATGGGCCACCCAGGGCATGCAATGTCCCCAAAACTGGTCTCCACCATGGCCCCAGGACATACCCAAACTCCAAGCCCATCCGGCTCCTCTCCCCCAAACCCGCGCACCCACCTTCACGCTGCCTGGCTTCGTTCCCTTGGTGCTCCCTCAGCATGCCCCACAGTGCAGGGCCTGCTACCTCTCTCCCCTCAAAACCCTAATCGGCCTGTTGAAATCCTCTTCACCTGGCAGGCCCTGCCTGGGCCTTCCCTTGAGCGCCCTCCCATCCTGTACTGAGTACGGCTGCTCACACACCTGCCTCTCCCACTTCGCTAGATGGTAAGCTGGGTGCAGACAGAACCGGCCCGTGTGGTTCCCTCCAGGAACAGCACGGCATTCAGCACTTCACGGGCATTCAGTAAACTTCTGCTGGATTTGAAAACCCGTGTCCACTGCACAGCAGATCAGGGGCCCTGCTTTCCAGCGCACACATGGGCGTGCACGCCCGTGAGCACCCTCGAATGCGTGCCTCACCCTTCCCACCACTTTGGGGAAACTCACACATGATGTGATCTCCCAGAATTAGGAAGGAAGAAAGGAGATCCAGCTGGGACGGAATTCCCCCTTGCCCAATAAGGACTTTATGCTAATGTTTTTCTCCATAAACTCTAAAAAATAGAAGGACTAAATTTGTCTCTGTCCTGGTGTTCTTGAGAATGGGTGGAACTAGGTGTAAGGGAAAGGGGCTCTGCCAACAATTTCCTCTGTGCCTTGCCTCACTGACTTTTTCCTTACTCTTTGTTGTGGCACGCAGGAGGGTGAAGCACAGAAACATCCAGAATCCCTAGGTCCTTCTTTTCTCCCACTTCACCAGGCAGCAATCTCCCCCATCCTCAAAGACTGCCATGAAAAGGAATGACAGACTCATCCATTTCAGCACTTAATCTTCAGATCTGGAAGTTCTTCCTGATGTCTAGCTTAAATCCCTCCTGTTCTGGCTGAAGGATCTTCTATTCCCACTCTCAACCATTTTCCCCCTCTGATCGTACGTGAACTGGATTTTTTCCAACCAGAGGGGAAAGAGGGATGAGGAAAAGGGCTTATACCAGTGCTGGCTCAAGCTCTGTTCTGTCTTAGGGATAAAACAGTGAGGGGCACCTGGGTGGCGCAGTCGGTTGAGTGTCCGACTGTTGGTTTCGGCTCTGGTGGTGATCTCAGGGTGGTGAGATGGAGCCCCAAGTCAGGCTCCGAGCTCAGCACAGAGTCTGCTTAAGTTTCTCTCACCCTCACCCTCTGCCCCTCCCCCACTCGTATGCATGCTCTCTTTCACTCTCAAATAAATAAATCTTAAAAAACAAAACAAAACAGTGAAGGGGCCCATGTTGGGGAGACAGCCCGAGAGGCTGCTGGGAAGAGTGTAGGGGACAGGAAAAGAGTAAGAAGGGAAGTTTAAGGGTTAACCTTCCTGTCGCAAAGTCCAGCCAGCTGCTGGGCACTTCAAAGCTGCTGACAGGTGCCTGGGCTTCAAGCACCCCCTTGTCTGGGATGCCCTACCCCTCAGCCCTGCAGCACCTAAGCAGCCGTGGGCTGCCCTCCTCCTCAGAGCACTGGCAACAGGTGCCCATTGCCATGGCAACCAGCTCTCCAAGCACCTGGAGACACGGTCTCACCAGCAAGGAAGCCCCCAGGTGACCTCTAACAAAGCCTCCTTCCTCCAAAATCAAGGGCTCTGCCAAGCCCTGGGCTGAGACACGCCATCTGGCTACAGATTGACAGAGAGGCCGGTGTGCGCCCTGACTTGGACCAGTCGTCCAGGCCATCACAAGGTCTGGAAGGGTCTGCTGTGGGGATCCCAGGGCTGAGATGACACAGGGACACTGGAAGGTGCTTACTTCTTGAGATTTTGCAAGGATGAGTCAGAATATGCCCCATCCATCATCACCACACCACTAGACCTTCATCACCTCAGGTCTGGATTCCGGGCCAGTCTCCCTCCCCTACCCCAAACCATCAAACTCACGGCCTTCTCTACCAATTTTCCTGTTCTGCCATGTTTTCTCTGCTCGTGCCATCACGGCCCCTCCCATCATCCCCCCTCCTGCATGTCTTTGCCTTCTGGTTCGCATTCAGATCCACAACAAGCTATGCTGTAGTCTGCCACTGTAACTACTCGTCCACCACGATGTTGCTGTAAATGACCATCCGATGGTGGGCTCCCAATTTCTAACTTTATGGCGAATTCCTCAAGCAGGAAACTTTCTCTTTCATTAGGCTGAGACTCCCCTGTTAGAATGGGAGTTCTCAGAGGACCCACAATGTAGCTTCCTCCATCAGACTAGCCACTCCCGAGGGACCAGCAGCACAGCTTCTCCATTAGAATTCTCCAGGGACAGGGCGCCTGGGTGGCTCAGTCGTTAAGCAGCGCCTTTGGCTCAGGTCATGATCCCAGGGTCCTGGAATCGAGCCCCGCATCAGGCTGCCTGCTCCACGGGAAGCCTGCTTCTCCCTCTCCCACTCCCCCAGCTTGTGTTTCCTCTCTCGCTGTGTCTCTCTCTGTCAAACAAATAAAATCTTTAAAAAAAAAAAAAAAGAATTCTCCAGGGATGGGGCTGGGGGTGCTATCTCTACACCTGCCCCCGGGGCCTCAGCCCCTCATTGGCTTCTCCACACCATAGCTGTAGCTTCCAAGGCAAGTTGAAGGGTCTAAGTCCAGGGCAGGGCTATCCATGGGAACTTTCTGCAACACTGGAAATGTTCTATATCTGAGCTGTTCAAAATACTGGAAGAAGCTGCTGGTGGCTATTGAGCACTTGAAATGTGACTAGTCTAAAATGAGATCTACTGTAAGCATCCAATAGACACCAGATTTCAAAGACTCAGGAAAGATATAAAATATCTCACTGGTGATTTTTTTTTACCTTGGTTATAGGTTAAAATGATAATACTTGCATATTCTGAGTTAAATAAAATACCGTGCTAAAAATAAACTTAACTGTTTCTTTTCATTGTTTTAAATGTGACTACTAGAAAAATTTTCAACTATACGTGTGGCTCCCATTATGTATGTTTCTATTGGACAGGCCCATCTAGAAAGCTTTGAGTATGTTCACCGGCTTGTACCTTTCAGTTACAAGAGTCTCTCTTTGACCTATGAAGGGTGTCATGAGTGTCCCTTCAGAAGTATGTTCATGACTCACCTTTTTTTTCCCCCCTCTCCATATTGCTTATTGTAGTAAAAAAAGTATCACATGAAATCTACCCTCTTAACAAATGTTTAAGTATATAGTACAGCATTAGTAACTTTATGCACATTACTATGCCCCATCACTTTTCTTAGTTTTATTTTATCTTGATGCATGCCTCTCTGATAGATGCCTTAAATTTTCTCTGGAACAAAGTGGTATTACAAATCAGTTACTTAACTTAGACCTCCAGTGCCCTAATGCTGAGTCTCTCAACCCAGGTGTGCTTTAGGAATAACCACCATGCGGACAGCACATTTCCTTTATATTGTTCCTTACTGTATCATGGTGCATTGGGCACGAGCTAGTTCACACACTGACCCCATGAAGCAAGCAGGCCAGTCATGAATATTAATATTAACAGGTAAGAGAACACACGGTCGGGAGGTGAAGTGAAGCATGCAAAGGCCGTGCCAGGATGAGACGTAAACTCTTGACACCCAGATGCTCCCCGCTGTGCACAGGCAGGCAAGGGCAGTGGCCCAGCAGAGTTCTAGCTACGCTCTCCTTGTCCCTACGGAGAGGCTGCGACAGAGCTCAGAAAGTGGAAATGTTATTTAAGTAGGAGTAGGTGGTAAGGACAGTGAATAGGTCTAAAATGGGAGCCCGTAGACCTGGGTTCCAGAATCACCTCCATTCCCCAGAAACTGTGCATCCTTGGCTCACCAATCCTTTCACATCTGTGTGCTTCGGTCTCCTCATCTGAAACATAAGGAGCTGGATGCTTTGAGACGCATCCGGATAGGCACCGCTCACCCAGCTAGTGGGAGTGCCCCCCAGCACGATCCTTTTGTACAGCAATTTGGCAATATGTGTCAAGAGCCTTAGAAATGTTCAAACTCTGACCCAATAATTCCACTTCTGAGAATCCTAAGGAAATAATCCTAAATAAGGAAAAAGCTTTATGTGCAAGGGCCTTCATCTCAGCACTCCTTAAAACATTAAAATACTGGAAGTGAGCGAATGTCTAATAATAGGAGAATGGTTAAACCGATATGGTAAATCCACTTAATGAAGTTATACAGTTATGTAAAAGAACACAGTATCAACCAAGAATGTGCTTTGGGCCATGTGAAAAATGCAGGGTACCAAAAGCCTCGTACTGTATAATTGTAATTAGATTTTAAAAAGAAAAAGAAGGGACGCCTGGGTGGCTCAGTCATTAAGTGTCTGCCTTCAGCTCAGGTCATGATCCCGGGGTCCTGGGATCGAGCCCCGCATCGGGAGCGGGAGGCCTGCTTCTCCCTCTCCCACTCACCCTGTTTGTGTTCCCTCTCTCGCTGTGTCTCTCTCTGTCAAAAAAATAAATAAAATCTTAAAAAAAAAAAAAGAAAAAGAAGTCTTGCGCCCCTACGGATGCACACATGTACATATTCACAAAACTTGAAGGAAATTCACCATACTGCCAATAGTGACTATTTAGAGTGATGGGACTCTGGGAGCTTGTTTTTTTCTACTTTTCTCAGTTTCCAAATGTGCATAAATAATTTTTGGAAAAATGTATGTAACAAGGATTCTGATTTGAAGTTCCCCAACATGACTTATGGCTCTGGAAGGGGCAGACAGATGGTGAAGGGGACACTGATGTTAAGCCCAGGCCCACAGCTAGGTCAGTCAGGGAAGTGCCAAGCACCTAAGGACTCCTCTACAGGAAAAGCCAAACCCCAGAAGACCAGGGACAGGTATAATTCATATCCAGGTGAGGAATGATCATCCCCCTGCCCCATCCCTCTTCCAAAAAAAAAGAGATCGGTTTTGTGGCTCTGGCACTGAGGATAAAGCCAAGCATACGTCTGACCCCCCTATATGTATCCTAGAGCACACAATTGTCAACCTGGGTTCACTGGAGGCCAGTTAGTGGCTGGGGTCAAAGTGGGGAAACTGGCCATGGCAGGGGAGACACCCACCTCAGGGACTAGTAACTGTTTGGCCCAGGGACACCTATGTAAGAGTTCACTGAGCAAACAGTGGAAAGATAAGGTGCCTGTTCTTGCAGGGTGGGGAAGAAAGCCGGGACCATCCTGAGTCCTGACCTCCTTTCCCTGTCAGCATTCTTCATGTCAGGAACAACATATTCCCAAACTTTCCAGCTTTTCTCTGAGGTCCCTGCTGTGACACGTAGCCAACTACCAAACCGACCTAGAAAACCTGGCCTGTCTCAGAAAGGGCCTTAAAAACATATGAGGGGACTCAGATGACCCCTGGGTGACCTCATGGCACTTGCCCCTCCCAGAATCCTCAGGCAACAAGTGGCCACCCAGGTCACACCTCAGACAAAGTCTGGCCAGGCTAAAGCAGGTCATAGGTGGGGCCGGGGGGTGGGGGGTGGGGAGGCAAGGACAGGGGCCCTGAAAAGCCAGAGTTGTGCACCAGCTTCTCCAAGACCAGTGTTGGTGCCCCTGAGGGCTTAAAGAAAGCACAGTTAGGACACAAAAGGGAAGTGCATTCTGCTAAGCTGGATGGGAACCCCTGACCCCCATCTGTCTAAGAGCTGAGAAAGGCTGAGGACAAAACAGACTCAGGGAGGATTCAGATAAATTAAGATTGGTTATCAAGGGACACAAGGGATGCCTGGACCACAAGCAGGACCTTTTAAGGTCGATGGCAAGGAGGACAGCCCTCCCTCCACTCTGCAAACATACTGGCTTGGGCCAGGCCCAGAGGTGGAGTGCTGGGGCTGCGGAGCATGGCTCCAACCCAGAGCTACTATTCTTGGGACTGAATCTGGCTGCCTGACAGCGCTGGGCTGCCGGGAAGCCTGGTGGCAGCGTGGCTGACAATGTCGGCAGGATGGTGAAAGGGAAAAGGGGACCCTTGTCGTGCAAGCGAGGGTTTGTTCTAACCTCCGCATCCCAGAGCAGAGCAGCTCTGAGGACCACGGTTGGGGAACGAGTTCCGAGAGGACTCTAGTCATGTCTACAGTATTTTCCTTTTGGCAAAGAAAATGTACGTACGTTACATTGATTATACAAAGATTGGCAATAAAAAGTAAGAAAGGAAACCATGAAAGCATCTCTCAATACTGATGAGATGGACAATGAAATCAAAGGATTTCTTTACCAGGACCACCACATTTTGCATTGTCTTGAGTAGCACGAAGAGCACAGATTTAGAGCCAGAAAGACCTGGATTTGATTCATGGCTCCAACACCTACGGCATGTGGGACCTGGGTCCAGTTTCCTCGTCCATGAGATGGGGATGGTAATAAGATCCACCTACCAGAATCACTATGAGAATAGTTCAGGCGTGTTCCTGAGAGGCTCAGCACAGTGAGGAATCGGGTCTCACCTCCATCTTCCGAAGGATGCCTCCTTCTCCTTCCCATCACTCCCATACCACTGCCATATGCGAGAATCAATCACATCAATCAAGAGCTCCCAAAGGGCTCCTGCTGACCATGAGATTAAGAATGAACCTGTGAACGAACCAGCCTTTCCCAGCCGCCGGGGGGCCTCTGCTCACACAGTACCCCTCATGAACCCTGGGTCCCTCCTTCCTTTCTGTCTCTGTCACAGTCTTCCTTCTACCTCTTCTGCTTTCAAACCCATCTCACTTTGGAATCCATACCCCTCCAGAGGTCTCTGACCCCTCTAGCCACAAAGGAATTCTCTCTCTCCCACCACCTTCTTACATGCTGCGCTGATGACAGTCTGCGGCATGAAGGTGTCCATCCTCCTGACGAAGCAAAGATTTCGAGTCCGGTTAGTTTATGAGAAAGGAATTCTTCCCTCAAAGACCTTGGAATCCAGTGAGGAAGAAAAGAGATATGCCCACCCAGGAAACACTGAAGAAGACCGAACATTCGATTGCAAAGTACCAGCAGAAGGGGCACAATCAGCGCTGTATCTGAGTCACAACCCTGCCTGGGCCAAGCTCCAAGACACTACCTGCAGGCTTTGGAAAGGACTTTTAAATGCAGCATGAATGTGGGTTAACAAGCACCAACCAAGCACCCCAATGCTGAGAACACAAGACCCAAACAAAGACACAGATCTCTCTTCCCATAGCTTCCAACCTTGAACAAACACTGTCCCAGACATAGGGGATGGACAGGATTATCCTTGCGCTGCTGGCCAGGTCTGAGCATCAAGCAGAGGGCCCTCTGGTACGTTTGGCCTTGCCTCACCAGCCCCCCACCCAGGACTTCCCGCTCTGGCGTAGCCGGCGGGATGGGGCCAGAAGGCGGGTAGTTGGCCCATGTCCCTGCCTGTGTTTGGGGCCTGGTTCCTGCCTTGTCCCATCTCTCCAGCTGTGCACTGGAGAGAAGAATGTGCACTATGCCCAGAACAAACACTCACACAGGCCTCCTGGGTGGGAAGGCAGCTCGGGGAAAAGAAGTGGGAGCCTCCACCCCCATCAGACCAGGGCTCCTGGCAGCTCTGTGGGCTGTGTGTGTGTGTGTGTGTGTGTGTGTGTGTGTGTGTCCCCAGAGCCACTCTGAGTTCAGCATTAGGGAATTTTCAAGTCAGAGGGAGCATGCTGAGAAAGTCACAGAACCAGGGCTCACTACCTGGGCACTAGGAGGAATCAAGCTGAACATAGACAAGTCTGAGCTTCAGTCCCCCTGGCTATGAGGGTAGATGACTGACACACAGATTTCTGTCTTATTCCATCTTTTCATATCCTATCTTCAATCAGCTCCCAAGAGAAACCCTGGCAGAGTAGTCTGGTAAACACGTTCAGTTTGGGGTTTGAGCCCCTACCTCTGGCCTCCTCTGAGCCTCAGCGTGCCTACATAGCACAGACAGAATGAGACCTACCCTCCCTGCCTCTGGAGGCCTGCGGGACAACACAGAAGGAAGGCAGTGGGAAGCGAGCATGCTAGAACGGCTGGGAAGTGTTTCCTATTGGTGCTGCGGCTGTTTGGCTGGAACGGCCCCGGACAGCAGAACAGCTCGGTGAGGGCCTGCCGGCCAGCCAGCACAAGCTCCCCGCGCCTGTCTTCCTGGCCGCTGTGGTCTTGATTCCGCAGCCAGGAGACCCAGGCCCTCAGTGGCCCGCAGCAGCCCCACCCCTGCATGCCCCTCCCTCGGCCCCTTGGCGAGGCTCTGAGCGCCAGTCTGGAGCTGGCAGGCAGGGACAGGCAGACACGAGTCATCTCAGATCACAGCGTGTCCACCTTCCAAGTCCTCCTTCCAGATGCAGAGTCCAGGTAGGCGGAGAAGCTGGAACTCCAGCTGTGCTCGCCTTCAGGACCTGAGAGAGCGGGGAGGCACGGAGGACCAGTAGGACCCAGCTGAAAACAAGGTCCTTGGCATTCCCCACCATACCAATCAGGTCTGTTGATTTTTCTGTATTTCAGAGGCTTTGACATCTTGCAGCCCAGTAATTCCTAGAGATAGCAAATGACTTGCCTCTTACCTGCTTGCAAGCCTTTTATATACAAACCAACCAATCCAGAGCCCAAAAGGCCAAGCACCTCCTTTATCAAGCTCATTACAGGCCTACACTCCAGACCACGACTCGCCTGCCCTAATCACCCCAGGGACTGGTACCAGACCCAGGACAGTTCCTACATCCCAGAGCCCACTGAAATGATTCAAACTAACCCATCCCAAGCCGGCTTACCCTGCCTCACCCATTCCTTCCCTCAGAAACACCAACAAAATCTCTTGTCCATGATTCTGCCTCACTCTACCTCCTGACCCATCGCAGCACTTCCTCACGGGGCCCCCACAGTGTGGCACCCCCTCCCAGGGAACTGTGAGGAACAACAGATCTTTCCAAGGGAAGTCATCTCCTGATCTGCTGGCCTCACCACGCCTGAGTCATAGTAACACCTACATTTGAAAACACTCAAAACTAGAGTTCTTTTGTCAGTTACAAAGGTAATTGTCAGGTACCACTGACCAGCAAAGTGGTGTTTTCATTTGAGTTGGAGGCAGTAAAGAGGAGAGGAAAGGGGTTTTTACTCATGAAATCGTGCTCTTGAGACTCAAGATTGTTTCCTTTCTGTCTCTCCCATGATCACTCGAATGGCACAAACAATGGTTTAACGAGCACCCACTGCTGTAAGGATGGGAGGGACAAGGACACGCGAGTGACATGGGGTTGAGCAAGCTGGCGTTCCCAGCACTCCACCCAGCCGGGCTCCTTATAAGGCTCTTGACAGTGTCCAGGCCCTCTCTCACCCCGTGCCCCGGGGCGGCTCCTCTCGGGGCTGCACGGCCATCCTCCGCCGGCCTGTCACTCGCACACCTGCCCACAGGCTAGGCCACAGCTATTGCTCCTGTTTCTCAGGAAATAAAGGACCTTTTCCATCTGGGCACCAGGTCACCCCTTGGTTTTGGATCAAAATTCCTCAATGTGAAGCCATTCACATCCAGGCTTGGGGACATCCTTGGAGTTCAGCTACCACATTTCTCTGAACTGCCGGCTCCTCTGTTCTAGGAATGTGACACCCCCTCAGCTGCCCCTCCCTGCCGGGCGTCATCATTCAGCTCGGCCCACTTGATCCCTCAAGGCCACATCCCCAGCCCCAACTCTGACCACCAGCTCCAGGCACCCTCCCACTCTCCCACACAGCTCCCCATCTATAAACTCCTCTCCTAGCTCCCCTTTCGTCTCCAACATTAGCCCCCAGCATTGGCCCTTAGGTTCCTCAGGTCACCAACAAGCTTGGCACCGGATAAACAAAATGTGACCTCTCCATGGAACTGAATATTATTCAGCCATACAAACGATTGACATACTGATAAATGCTACAAATGGATGAGCCTCAGAGACACAGTGCTGAGTGAAAGAAGCCAGACACAAAGACACACGTTACATGATTACATTTATATGAAATACCCAGAGTAGGTAAGTCCATGGAGACAGAAAGCAGACTAGGGACTGCCAGTGCCTGGGGGAAGGGGAGGATGAGGACTGCCTACTCACGGCTCTGGGGCTGGGTTTGGAGGGGACAGCAACGTTTGGGACCAGACAGAGGTGGTGGCTGCACACACCGTGAATGTGCTACACGCTCCTGGATTCATGCGCTTTGAAATGCTTAGCTTTGTGTTCTGCCAATGTCCCCTCAATTAGAAAAAAGAATCAGGGGCGCCTGGGTGGCTCAGTCGGTTAAGCATCTGTCTTGGGCTCAGACCATGATCCCAGGGTCCTGGGATCGAGCCCCGCATCCAGCTCCCTGCTCAGCGGGAAGCCTGCTTCTCCCTCTGCCCATTTGCACTCTCTCTCTCACTCTCAAATAAATAAATAAAAATCTTAAAAAAAAAAAAAAAGAGTCGGATTGGATCATCAGTCAGTTCTTTACAGTGGACACATGGGAATGTAAGAGGTGGTCTGGGACAGCACAGAGAACACCGGACCCACAGCGGCAATGTTAAACCCCAACTTCGTGTGCTGTGCTGGGGAAACATGAGGCAAGCCACGGAACATCGCCTCCGTGGGATGTTCTACAGCAGGCGGACGATCAAAATACGTGCCTTCAGTGCCGCGGGGAGAATTAAATGAGATAATGTAGGGACATTCCACGAAAGACACTCATTGGTACACTCAGCAGGAAAATGAGTATACAAAATGTTAGGTTGCAAAAAACCAGCAGACACAAAACTCTAGCGATACAGTCTCCATCCACGTACGTAAACGTGTATCTCTGTTGGTATAGGAAAGACCTCGTGAACTAGCTGGTGTTTTTAGCTTACGGAAATTTTTTTTCCTATAAAATGGTCTGTACACACAGTATATCGTAGGAGTCCAGGAGGCCAGGTTCTAGTTTCTGGCTCTGCCCCTAACCAGCCTGGGAGACCTCTGTGAAATCCCTCCCCATCTAGACCTCCATTTCCTGGTTTTGAGAATGGCTTAACCATGACGACAGCCCAGCTGAAGCAGACCCACTCAGCCCCCAGTTCCTCCATGTGCCAGGGGCCGTGCAAGGTACCACAGAGCCCCCCGTTAATGAGAGTGACTCCCCAGTCCTCAGGAAGTGTGCCACAGCACTAGAAACCCAGGCAGAATGAGAAAAAAGAGGACAGATGGCCCAGCACGCATGGTTCTGTGTGGAAGTGTCCTTTGAGCCAGGGCCTAAAGGCAGGACGTGGCTTTCTCAGGTGGAGAGGATGAGTTCCCGGCCACACACCTGTCCGAGCAGCAAGGATGGGCGAAGGAAGAGGCACCATACATTCTCACTTGGTCGTCTAGCATGACGGTTCTCAGAGAGGGCTCCCCACACTGGTGGCAGCAGCGTCACGGGGGACCGGGTTAGAAATGTGAATTCTTGGGCCCCATCCCGACCTTGTGATTTAGAAACTACGGAGTGGAGCCAGCAAGCTTGAGCACCCGCTTCCATCACGGAGGCCTGGCAGGAAGAGTGTGCCACCTGCCCCAGCCCCGCCCACCTCCAGGCCCCAGCTGGCGGGGCTGAGAGAGTGTCCTGTGCCCGGAGGAGCTCATCTGGCACGCGGATATGGATGACCTTTCCCTCTCTTCACCAGCCCACTGGCCTGGGAAAGGCAAACACCTCAAGGGGGCAGAGCCTAAATCAATCTGCCCGCGGCTGCTGCTGCCCTAGCTTTTCCCACACCCATTTCCCCTGACCTGAAACCTGTGCCTCCCAGGCCGTGGCCCCAGAACCCGGAGGTCCCCGGACAGAAGGAGGCGACTGGGACCTCCCTGTGCTCTGCCCACACAGCTGGGATCCTGTCAGCCCAGCGGGAGGCCCCCATCCACCCCCAGGGCACCCTCCAGAGCTGAGAGGATGAAGGAAGGAGAGATGAGGGCTAGAACACAGCTCATCACTCCTAAGGACGGCAGAGTGACTAGGAGTTTCCTTTCTAGAACTCTCCAGGAAACAGCTCACAAAGACTCCCCCCAGGGCAGCTCCGCCCCTGGAGCGGTTCACCTCCTTTCCTCCTCCTCCTCCTGGAGGGAGCACCCCTACCTCCCAGGTGTCAGAGGACAGAAGGGGCCAATTGTCTGTTTGGGGAGGTTCAGCCCCTATTAGTCCAAAGCCCCTGGCCACTCCCTGCAAGGGTCTGGCTTTGGAATCACACTTCCACCTCCCGCTAGCTGGGTGACCTTTGAGATTCGGGTTTTCTGGAAAAGCAGGATAACAATACCCTCCTTAGAGGGCCTGCAGTGAGGATGAAATCAGAGGACATAACACATAAAGTACACACAGGAAAGACTCAATAACGGAAGCTCTTATATTCATTACCACTATCACGCCCATCCTTTATTCAAACTCCTGCAATGGCTAATCATCCCCCACTGGGTAAAGCCCAAATTCCTAGGAACTGGTTTTTCTGGCTCCCACTCATCTCCAAACCAGCAGCAACAGGAAGACATTCTTGATTTGTCAATTATGCCCTCCAGCTATCAAGCCGGACCCCCACGACCGTCCCACACCTCCACGACCGTCCCAGTTCTGTCTGTCAGAAGCTCTCTTGCCTGCCCTGTGTTCCCCTCCCCCACTCCCAGCAATCCACCTGCGCCTCCAAGTGATGAGTGCCTGCTTTGCAGAGTGCCTGTCGTCCATCATGGGGTCCCCTCACAGAGGGCTGAGCAAGTCCAAGAGCAAAACAGATGTTTGGAAAATTGAATGGAATCCTTCCAGGTTCAGAAGAGAAATCAGAGCCTGAAATCAGCAGAGAGCAAATGGATGCTGGCTGACCCTCTCCCACCACTGTCCTAGTCATCATTTGTGTTTGGGGCCTGTCCTGGGCACTTGCGGGAGGTCACGTTCTGAGAGACTGTGTCCTCTGAGTTCCCAGCCTGAGACAGAACTCTCTAGAGGCAACAGATGCTGACCCAACCCCAAGGGGAGAGAGGACAAAGGCCTGAGCTTGGCCAGGATCTCAGCTCCTGCCTGCTCTCCTCAGCCTGCCTCCCACCCTCGGGCTGAGACCCATCATCCAGACATGCCCCAAGCCCCGGCTCCCACAGAGGAGCAGCCCAGCACTACAAGTTCAGCTCAAGTCCTAAAAGCGAAGCCCAGTGGGGGTTTTAAAGCTGCTCCTGAACTCACAGTCTGGAGGCCAGGGCAGCACAGGGACGCAGGGACCCAGGCTCTGGCATGCACACCTCAGAACAGCATAACCTAAGGGGACAGCTGGGCTGACATGTCAATACAGGTGAGTGGGCCCATGCAGGACTTTCTGCCTGTGTTGACTGCACAACAGAGTCCCAGGTGGACAGACTGCAGCCTTCACCACCCTGCTCCATACACAGTCCAGTTCCTGTCCCCACATCCTGTGGGCCCGCTTACCAAACCCACCGAAATAGAATGTCCCACCTTCTGGACCATGCCCTCCTCCTGCAAACAGAGCTTCAGAACCCCAGGTCTCTGCCCCAGCATCCAGGAGTTCAAGACATCTGCCCTCTTCTCTAGAAGGCGTCAATGAGGTTCCCATTCATAAAATCTTCCTCCACATAGGGGAGGATCAGAAGAGACAACAGGAAGGAAGGGGGCTAACCTTCAGGGAGGCTTCTTGATTGGAAGGGAGATGTCACGGCCGGAGAGAAAGCATCTTCCCCCATGGGCCTTACTGGGCCCAGCCTGAGTGCCCTGTCTCAGTTCAGACTGCTGCCACCAGATTGCCCTTAGAGAAGGCATTCTCCCCACTAGGAAATAGGGGGGATGGGAGAGAAAAGAATAGAGTGACAGAGAAAGAACCCAATAGGACCCTCCCCACACGTCTCCCCCCGGCTCTGAATAAATGTCAAATAATGCAACCATAATGTCTTCTGAAAGTCCAGGCACTCCTCAAACTGTGATTCCCAAAGGGGCCAGGGCTGGTTCTTCGGGTGACATGTGAAGGGTATTAGGACAGCAGTTACAGTGCTGGTGACGGAGAGTCTCAGAGAAGAGAAAGGTTGGAAAGGTTGGTGGGCTCCATGGAGAATTCTCGTCCAGCACGGAAGGAATCTGGACCCCCACAGAAGACAAATTATCAATTGGTTCTCTGTTATGTGGAAGGCTCTGGAACCCACCTGCCCCGCATCCCTCATTTCCTATCTCTGCTCTTCAGCTTTACCACAAAAAACATCTGGAGAAACAGAAACATCTGGATCCGTCCTCAGGCTAAAAACAAAACAAACAACCAGGAAGGGCAGTCACGGTTATGTGCTTGTTTGATGAGGGCCCTAACTAGCCCCGTCCGTCCGTGAACACGCCCGTCATGACAGCCCGGGGACCTTCGCTCACAGGGTTACAGACACCCGGGCTAGCCTCACAGAGCAGGAGTCACAGCCCAGTTTGGGACTTTGTTTCAGGTGAAAGTGAGATTTGTCAGACGTCACTAACCCCCCAGAGACATAAGGCTTCAAAATATAGACTCATCCTGAGACGAAGAGCCTCTCTCCCCTGTTCAACGTTTTCTCGGTTTCATCTTGGAAATGCTGCCAGTTTGTGGGAGAAGAACACAGACCCTGCCAGTCTGTTTGCTTAAGTAGTGTTTTCTTAAGTAGTGACCTTTCTGAAGGCAGGCGCTGAAGTTTGCCTAAAACACGTAACACTTCCCCAAACCCTAATCTCAGGCAGGCAGGAGCACTTCCCGTCCCTGATGAGATCGCTAGGCTCTGAGCTCAGGCCCATGGGTGGGCTGGGGCCCAAGGAAGGATGTCCATTTCTGGGAGGCCTCTGATCTCAGCCTGAGGAGGGAGGGAGGGAGGGAGATGCTCCCTCTCAGACAGAATTTCTGGAGTTGAACCATAGAAAAATGCACTTGGGGAGGGCTCCCCTCAGAAACCTGAGGCCTGAAGTTGGTCCAGACCCCCGCACCCCCCTCCCCTAGAAAACCCTAAACCGTGTGGCTCTCACCAGAGGACAACTGATGACACAGCTCCAGAGACTCGGGGCAGCTTGGCCACCACAGGAAGCTGCTCTGCCTGACCGTACTGTCAGTCTAACCTAAAACCCTCCGGCTGTAACTGGAGGCATTTCTTGTTCTCCCTTCAGAAAAGACAAAGAGAGAAAGCGGTTCATTTTCCCTTTGATTTGTTCAATAAGCATTTATGAAACCTGACGGTGCTGGGTGCAAGAGACAAAAGCCCCAGCATCTGCCCTGAAGGAGAGTGTACAGCAGCGAAGGCCAAGGGAGACCACGTAGGGGGCAGGGCTGTGCAGTGGACAGAGCAATGCCTGGGAGTCGCGTCAGCCCCACTGTGGACTGTGGGCCCCTGGGCAGCTCACTTCACCTCTGCGCACTTAGCCTCATCCTCAGAGCTAGTGGAGTGACCTCAAGCCAGCTCCAATTCAAAACTCAGAGGGCAAAGGAGAGAGAGAATGAAAAGGTGGTCCAGACAGTATGTTGTGAACTAAAGGCATATAAACTACTGCGGGACCTGCCTAGGATGGGAGACTGAAGAATGACTTTCGGGGTACACTGAATCTTCAAAGGCCTGCACCACATCTCAGTCCATCCCCAGCCTTCTCCACTCCCAGGTGGACAATCCTGGCCCCCCTGCCCCCCTGCACGGATCTCACCCACTAGTCTGTGCCTCCCTGAGCCCCACCTCCACACTTACTGTGCACCTATGTAAAATCCTCTTATCCTCTCTGGGCCTCATTTTTCTAATCTGTAAAATGAGGATGATAATAAATACTTCATTGACACTCCAGTGAGATAATGTATGGGAAACGCTCCTCAGAAACTGCACCAACAATGATTTTTTTTTTTTTTTTTGGCCAATGATTTGGATTTTATTTATTTATTTGAGAGCATAGGCGGTGGGGAGGGGCAGAGGGGGAGGGACAAGGAGACTGCCCGCTGAGCAGGGAAGCCCGCCGTGGGGCTCCATCCCAGGACCCCGAGATCATGACCCGGGCAGAAGTCAGATGCTTAACACACTGAGCCACCCAGGCGCCCGGCCAATGATTTGTTTTGCCAATGATTCCCTGTGTCCAGAAGTGAATGCCAGAGGGACATGGGAGCTGCAAATCAGGGGGGAGAGAGAGGAGCACTTCTGAGTACCAGTTCTGAGCTAGGTGCTTGACCTGACAACTCATCTTTAAAACAACCCTTTTGAGGATTTACAGATAAGGAACCTGAGGCTCTGGGAAGCTAAGTAACCTGCCCGAAGCCACAAGGCAGTCAAGGCAGGATGTGAGTGTGGGGCTGGCTGTCTGACTCCAAAGCTTCCACCACATCAGCGTCTAGGAGCCCCAGAGAGAAGAACCGAGGGGTGAGCCGCAGCAGGGCCTGCAGTCCCCTGCCGGTGACCAGGGAGGAGACCCAGAGGTTCTGCCCCAGTCCCCACTGGCCCTGGGGTCTGACAGGAACTGTTTATTCTAGATTCTCATATTTTCTGTAAACATGGCTTAGGTTGCCAAGAGAGAGACAAATTCATTTGTTAGAGAGGAATGAGACAGAATCATTACACTTCCCCTGGCTCAGGTGGAGCCAGGGAGACAGTGTGGAAGCAGCCTCGGACAGGCCCCTCACCGGCCTCTCCCCAAGCCCCACCACAGACTCCACACTACCACGCCAGGTGTCCTCGCACCTCCAGTCTCGTGGTCAGAGCACTTCTCACCAGAGCCCCGGGGAGGTCTTCCTGATACAAGATAAAATGACCCAGATTCTTTCCGAGCTGGGCCACTGGTCCTCCCGAGGGTGACAGTGGGCCCCTGGGAGGACTAATGAGCCTCTCTTCAGCGTCTGGGGGACCGTTTAGAAAATGATTACTTTTCCTGTGACCAGAGAGAGGGGGCAGCACGTCCCACAGAGCCTCTGGGGCCTCAGGGAGGAGCTCCAACCAGGGAGAACGCAGTTTAATTACAAAACCCAAGCCTCCAGGTATAACCGGATACACCTTACTACACCAATTTTCTTTTTCAGTTCTCCTTTCTTTTACCCCAACAGCATACCCTTGGGAAGAAATCACAGTGAAGAAATGAGCATTGGGAGCATCACTGACTGACTTGGGATGGCACAGAGGCAGAGGTCAAATTTGGGGGCAGATTTTTCCTTTTTTCAAACTACATACTAAGTATGTAGAGGTAAAACTGACATGATGGCTGGAATTTGCTTTAATATTCTTCAGCAAGAAGAAAAAAAAGGATAAATGAAATACATGTGGTAAAAAGCATGACAGTTGTTGCATCTGAATGATGGGTATGTATGTGGGAGTTCATTATTCTGTCTACTGTGAAATCTGTCATACTAAAAAGTCTGAGACAAAGGCCCCACCCAGGGGCGGGGAGTCATAATGCAGAAACAGATGAGGTTCGCAGGGAGGGCGCAGGAAAAGGAAGCCGGAGGGACAAGAGGAAGGAGGAGATGGCGCAGGAGGGGTTAGAAGGGATGACGATGCCCCACAGAGGTTGGCGTTCTCCTCCAGGACCTGCTGTCTTGATGGGGACAGGTCACCACCACCCCAACAGGTCTCTTTCTGAAATTTCATTCTTCAGGACTCACTTCCAGACTCTTCCCCAAAAGGGGCTAATGGCACAAATTTCCTTCTCTGGAACTTCGAGAACTAGAACATTTTGTCTAATTGAATTGAGGAAGACACCAGGCTGCCCACAGAGGGACAGCCTCACTGACCCCCCAAAAGCCCTCCGGGGCCCTGACCTGACTGGAGGGGAGGAAGTTCTAAAGCACAAGGCGACACTCTGACTCTGCCCCCTCATCTGAGGTAAACGATGGAACATGACAATTCGTTCACAGAAACTTGTAGAGACCTCAAGATTTTGAGCAAACTTCCTACAAGACATGCCTCCCAGGCTCACAGACAGGGCACCCCGATACTGGGGAAGATGCTAACCTACAGCTGTCATTTGCAAACCCTCTATGTTATGGATTGAACCATATCCTCCAAAATTGACAGGCTGAAGCCCTAACCCCCAATGTGACTGTATTTGGAGATGGGGTATTGGGGAGGTCACTGAGATTAAAAGAGGTCATAAGAGGGGGGGCCCTCATCCAGTAGGGCTGGTATTATAAGTAGAGGAAGAGACACCAGAGTCTCCTCTCTCCCTCTCAACAGCTCATGCGCAGAGGAAAGGCCATGTGAGAACCCAGCCAGGCGGCCATCTGCAAGGCAGGAAGACAGTTCTCACCAGAAACTCAATCTGCTGGCACCTTGATCTTGGACTTCCAGCCTCCAGAACTGTGAGAAAATAGATGTCTGTTGTTTAAACCACCCAGTCTGTGGTATTTTGTTACGGCAGCCCAAACTGACTAATTCTTCCCCTCAGAGCGATGAGGCGCACTGCGGTTCCATCTGACCCAGTCAGACCTGTCTGCCTCAAGCACCCCTGACTGCCGAGCATCCCTGAAGGTACAGGGTCCCTCCCCCTTCTTCACTCCACCTATACATGACCCAGGGCAGGAGGTAAGCAAAGCCCACATGGGGTCTGCCTTTCCAGGGAAGGAAAGGAGTTGGCACCAGCCAGAGGCCCTCACTCTCTCCTCCTCAGCCCTCCTCCTGGGCTCAACAAGGCAGTGAGGGAAACAATCACCTAGCCATCAAACCGACCAAAGCTAGGGAGTCCTCCTCTCTCACAGGCCCTGGACAGCCAGGCCGCCAGAGAGGACATTTCCTTAAGCCCTTGCCCTTGCCACTCCCTAAATGAATATTTGCATATGCTAGGCATTGTCCTTTTATTCAGGCAACACATTTTTATTAAATGTCCACTTAGCTGAGTACCAGAGATGGACATGTAGCTCCTGACTTTGAAGAGGCCAGAAACCCACAAATAAAAAAGGTGACATGGGAAAGTGGATAGTATCTCAATTCAGAAGACAGGTCTAAATCCCAATCCATTGCGAAAGGTCGAAATCAGCTCTGACTAGCCCCGTGACTTTGGGTGGTCACCTCACCTCCCTGGGCCTTCATTCATTCCACTAAAAATAAGAACTGGATACGATAGCTAACGTTCTTGGGACCTCTGACATTTCGGAATTCTATGCAGTAAAGCACAGAAAATGATACAAATGAAGATTTGCAGGGTAAGATAGCTTGAGATTCCTGAAATGTGCTGGGTGAAGAACCAGAGTGGCCCTCGGGCACAGGAAGACCCTGGACCAGCCATGGCTACCAACTCTTTTGTGGCAAGGAGACAGCCACAGGAATCAGAGTGGGCTCATTTCCCTGGGGAGCCCTGGCCGCCATGCCCATTGGCAGGTCTGAGCTACTAAAGCAGCCAGGGCCCTGGGAGCCGGGACCCACCTGGCTCGCTTATCCTGGAAAGGTAAATGGCATGTGTTCACCCAAGGATCCCACCTCACCACCTGGCCTATGTTCCCACCATCCCAGGCACCCCACAGAGGGCCCTGACCCTGCATCTCCCTCGCCCCATCACCATTCTCCAGAGACCTGCCCTCCACCACATCAGAGGATCCAGTTCTGACCCAAGCACACCAGCCCCTTCCCTCAAACGCCCACAAGCCAAGGAGCCACAGACCCCCTCTTCTCTTTGAATGGCAGCACTATTCCTTTCCCCTGGCTCGTCAAACACGCCTCCTCTTCCTTACTTGCCAAACCCTGTCAGCTGTCCAAGAGAAATGTCTCTCCCTTCATCCTTTCTTCCCACTCCCACTATGCTCCCCACCCGCCTCCCAGACCCGCTTCAGCCTCTTTCCAGGGCTGCGTGCTCCCCACCCCACCAGCTCTCCCTCCCCAAGCCCCTTCTCAAGCGCAGCCTGAACCATGCACTCCTGCCCTCAAAGGATCCCCTCCTACAGCTCTATTACACAGACGCTCCGCAGCCAGCATCCGAGGCCATACTGGGTTACACTTCCTGTCTCAGCTCCCAGCCACCCCAGGGAGGACTCTGCACTTGGGTCACCAGGAAGGCTCGGTGAGCCCAGACACACCCTGCACACTCTAGCTTCCAGGCCTTTGCTTCTGCATTCCCCGCTGCAGCAATGCCGGCGTGTCAGAGCCCCCTTCGTGAAGACCCCATGTGCTCCTCCCCTCCCCCCACATCCCCAACTGCTGCTGAGCTGCTCCTCCTCGCCTCCGGGCCCTGTCCCCGCTCCTGACTCTCGATCTGCACTTCTCCATGCTCCTTATTTTATTCCCCTCAGATTAAGAGTTATTTGTGTGCTTGTCTTAGACGCCACCCACCCCTCCATCCTGCACAGATGACAAGTTCCCGGTGGGCGAGGCCGCTGCCTTCCTCATCGCTGGCTCCCCATGCCCTGCAGACAGAGGCACTCAAGACCTATCTGTTCCCTCAAGTGACATTGAACAACCAGTTCTTTGGAGGGAGAAGGCAGGGGCGGGCTGCCACGGTGCGCCGGGGACAGCCTTGGCGCTGGTTGCTACATCGGGAGCCGGCATCGGCCACCCCGGGGACAGGTCTCCTCTGTCCAGGCAGCCTGATGGTACGTTTCTGAGTCATGGTCACGAGGCCCACAGCAGCTTAATGAGGGACATTCTCTATACACACACTTACACGCACAGACACCCAGACACACCCCAGACAGGCAAGCCATTTCCCGCCTAGAGAACAGAGTTAAGCTTCCAGGAGACCGGTGAGGAGAGGGGCAGAAATGTTCAGGCCCAAACCCCACCTTGGCTTGCCCTCTCTGGGGATTTATGATCTCCTTTCTCCATTTCCTCCTGCTTGGAGCAGGGGTGAGGTGGGCAGTGCACTCAGAAGCAGAGGAGAGAGGCAGGAAGGCAGGGTGGCAGGTGAGGGGTGGGCTATCTGTGTCTCAGGCCCTCTAAGTGGCTTCAACTCTGTTCATCTGCAGGCAAGAACCTGGACCATCTGAGAGAGATGCCAGAGGCCCAAGGCCAGCCAAAGCCTGCCAGCGGGCCCCAGACCATGGCCTGCTCCACGCCAACCCCCTTCCTCTCCCCTGAGGGTGGCAGGTAGCTGAGGGTGGCAGCGGGAGTTAGGGAGCCATACCCCCATCGGACCCTGCACTCGTTTCAGGGACTGCTCTAACAAAGTACCACAAACTGAGGGTTCAACAACAGAAATTATTGTCTCACAGTCTTGGAGCCCAGAAGTCCAAAATCAAGATATCAGCAAGGTTGGTTCATCTGGGCTGTGAGGGAGAATCTGTTCCAGGCCTCCCTCCTAGCTTCAGGTAGCCTCAGGTATTCCTGGGCTTGTAGATGGCCTTTTGTCTGTATCTCCAGGCCATCTTCCTTCAGTGCATGTCTATCTCTCGGTCTGAATTTCCCTTTTTGTAAGGACACCAGTCATATTGGATTAGGGCTCCCCCTGCTATGACTTCATCTAACTTGATCATCTGCAAAGACCCTATTTCCGAATAAGGTTACGGGTACTGAGTTAGAACTTCAACATCTTTTAGGAAAGACAACTCAACAAAAACAGAACGCACAGGTGGGAGCTGCTGAAGGTACTTTCATTGTCCCTACCAAAAGAATAACTATGAAAGAGCTGACCCTCGTGGGCTTACCATGTGCCACATGCTATTGTAAGCATGGACAACAATACTATGAAGTTACCTTTATTATCTCAACTTCCTGATGAGAAGGGTAAGGCACGGAGAGGTGAGGAAACCTACCAAGATCTTACAGCTGATGCATGCCAAAGCCAGAATTCGAACCCAGGTGGTCCTTAGCTACTGCACTATCATAATCATATCAGATGATGTGAGCATCTGTGCCAGTTCTGGGCAGCAGAGATCCTATGTCACTATGACACCTACTCCTAAATCCAGGGCCTGGCTATGGTCCATCCTGACCATCAGACTGAGCTATGGAGAGAGCTCCCATGGGCAACTGCCCCCCCCACCCCGGCACTCTGGCTCAATTTGCCACCCAAGAGTGGGATCAGGCCTGCAGTGGGCAATGCCTAGGTAGGAGATGTTCTGAGTGGGCAAGTGAAGAGCAGTGGGCAGGGGCACATAGGACAAATGGAGCTCGCTGTGTCCTTTTGTGGGACTCCCCCCTTGGCCCGAGATGGGCACAAGACTATACCCTATCAAACCCCCCTGCTGTGCTATAGTGGGAGGGACTTACCGATTTGTCCAGAGGCTTGTATTTAATGAGGCAAGACTATGGGAGAGAGATGTGAGCATGAAAAGCCTGAAACCCAGTGCCTTCCAGCCCCACAGCCATCCCTCGTGCACTAACCACAGCACTGGCCCGGAGCCAAGTCCTCAAATCTTGGCCTTCTCCATAATTGTGTGTGCTTGTTGGTGTTGTTGCTGTTATTATTACTGTTGTAGTAATCATATTACTCGATGTTTCTTCCCTGGGCACTCCGGGGACAGCACAGACATTAGCTCATAATACTGCAGTCTTGCCTGGGAGGCAGAACAGTGTGCAGGCACTAGGAATGCCAGCTTCCTTCTGGGCAGGAAGGGGCTCTCACAGGGTTCTGCTCAGCTCCTAATATGGCCACACTTTCTCCCCTTCTCTCGGCAAAGTGGCACTAAAGCTGAGGCAGGATTTAGATGCGTAGCTAAAGCAGCCAGAAGTTAAAACACACACGAGACCATGGAGAGACTCGGGTGGGCAGAGTGGTCAGAGGAGCTAGACATTTAAATGACTGCACTCTTCCTCTCGGCCTGTCTCTGGCATTTCCATGACCAGGGGGGAAGGTCAGAGTGTTTTACACAGATTAGCACACAAGGCTTGCAATAGCGCTGTGGAGTAGATAGCAACAGCCCCAAGTGGTCAGATGGGGATCCTGAGGGTCAGACGTGTGGTCACTCGTCCAAGGTAACTTGTACACAGGTAGGTGGCGGAGGTGGGTTTCAAACCCAGAGATGCCTGACTGCAAAGCCCAAGGACCTGTCATTAAACCACATGGCAACTGAGTCACGACTGCAGCTCAAGGGCAGTGAACTCAGCTCATGACTGGGGGGTGCTGCAAATAATCCCCCTCCCGTAGCCCCCACCAGAATGACCAGACCATAGGACAATGGCTTCCATGCCAGGCCCACCAGCAGCAGGCTTGGACCCCTCCTCAATGAGCCCCTCCTCATGCTCCTGAGAGCCCTTAGAAGCCATGGTACTCCCGAAGAGTCCAAGGGCCGTGGCCATTCCAGGAGAGGGACATGCACACAAATTAATGAGACAGTTCTTTCTCAAGTAGGGGAGAAAGATACAGACACAGATCACAGTCTGACAAGAGCCTGGCATAATCTAGATGCATAGAACAGAGAGGACCTCCCAAATGTCCCTCCTGGGGGAGGGCCGAGCTTGAGGACAAGGAGGGGCCAGGACAAGTTACCGGGGCTGCTGCAGCCCTGGGCTCAGGAGTAGGTCACGTGAGGCAGCAGTTCAAGAGGGTAGTTGTCTTGCCCACCAGAGGTGCCAGCCCAGGCCGCCCTGACTGCCCACCCATCCCACACCTGCACCCACGCCCCCTGACTCATGCCCTGAGCTTAGCACAAGCCCTTAGTGCTCACCTGGTATCACCTGGCTCACCTGTGAAATCCTGATAGTAAAACCCATCCCTACCCCACCCCTGGGGAGAAGGGAAACTGGAGGGAAGCTCCAGATGAAGGGAATGTCATTCTTAGCTCTGACTTCCTCCAGAAAGGTGGGAAATTTCTCCTCTTGAGCATCCCTGGCTATAACCGTGGAGCCTCCAGCATTTCCCCCCCACCCACTTTCCAGGTTTTCCAGGGGCCCGGGACTGAGCACCTTTGTGTCCCACGGCCAGAAACTAGGTCCTGAAGTGGCAGAGACCGATCCCATTCTCAGGGAGCTCCCAGTCTGAGTGGGGAGGTAACATCCCCTGCCCTCAGAGAGTTCCCAGTCTGGTGGGGACAGACTCAGCCCCTGGCCTCAGGGAGCTTCTCATCTGATAGGAGAGACATGGTCCTTGTCCTCAGGAGCTCCTAGTCTTGATGGGGGAGAGGCAGCCCCTGCCCTCAGCTCCCACTCTGATGGCAGGGGCAAGCCCCCTGCTCTGAGGGGGTTCCCTGACATTCTGAGAAGGGCTGGCACTGGGTCCCAAGGCAGAAGCCCTGCAGGACAGAGCCCAGCAGCCAGCAGTCCTGCCACAGTCAGGATCCAGGGCCAGGAGTGTGGGGTCTTCTCGAGGCAAAGAACCATCCCAGGCCCCCTGCTTAATTCTCTGGAAGGATGGTTCACGCATTCCCTCGGGGATGAGGAAAGTAGCTGCCACATGCCTCAGGAAGGGAAGGGTGGGGCTGGCCAGCAGAGTGGGAGAAAATAGGGAGCTACCCCAGGACTCGGGCCTGGTCACCATCACGGGCAGCTTCCACCCCAGCCCCTGATCTTGGGAGATGGCAGGAGCATCAGTCCCATTTCTCACATGTACAAGCCAAGGCCCAGGAAAAGGGCCAGAGAGCCTCAGGCGGAAGCTCTCTGCTGTCCATTCTGTTCTCCCGCTGGCTCCACGCTGGCCTTTGGGAGCCCCGGTGTCAGGGGCTAGGGGCGGGGGGGACGTGGCCAGGGCCCCAGCCTCAGAGCAGAGAGGCTAGCCCCGAAGCAAGGAGACTGGAAACAAATGTGGGGATTACCACACGTCGCTCTAGGGTCCGCATTGTACACCCCGTAACACACAGTGCCCCGCACGCAGGAAAGGCTCACAGGTCTGTGTGCTATGGGGCTTGGCATCTGTCCTGCCCCTAGCAACCTGCTCATAGAAGGATCAAATGCTGGGCGGGGCTGTGTGCACACGTCCCCTCAGTTCATGCCTGTTCCTTCGGATGCTCTTTGCTGTCAGGTGGTGGGGCTGAGGACTGTTCATCTCACCGGCAGAGCCCAGGGCTGCCCCCACCAGGCTGGGAGCTCTCTGAAGGCAGAAGCCACGTTTCCCTCCTCTGGAAGACATGGGCTTGGTGGAACCAGACAGAGAAATCCTACCAAGAGGGTCCTTAGTTCTCCCAGGCCCCCTGCTTATTTCTCCGGAAGGATGGTTCAGGCAGGACTAACAATCTTCTCCCAAATGAGCCCTTCCTTGGACTGAACACCCCTGAGGGCGAGAGAACAGGAACAGAGATGTTTTGTGGGGGTGGGAGGCATTTCTGGGGAATGATGAGCTTGGGGAGGCCGCTGCCTTCCATCAGCCCTTCCTCCATCCCGACTCAGTGACCATCCTTGTAATCACGTCCCCCTTCTGTGCACCACGTTCACCCTGGTGGGTGCAGGCTAGCTCTTCCAATGGGCTCTGGGTTGGAGGGCGTGTGTATGTGCATACACACACATGTCCGTGTGTGTGTGTGTGTGTGTGTGTGTGCCCATCTGTCCTGGAGAGCAATAATAGTTAATAAATAAGTGAATGGCAAAAATAGCCTCAAAGGAGCTGACAGGCAGAAGGCCAGAGCAGCCGGGCATGGGGCCAGCACCCTGAAATGCCAAATGTTAATTTAGCCAAAAAGAAAAGCGGTCCATTTCGAGACCGCCTACATTAGCCAGGGTCAGGGTCTGTTGTGGTTTCTGGCGCTGGCCTAGCCCCTCCCCGGGCATCCTGAGTGCAGCCCAGGCGTAGGGGGCCCCTGGCTCACCGAGAGGGTAGCAGCACTGGAGGGAAGGGGCCCAGTCTGGGGCACACGAGGTTATGAACAGGCAGGAAGCCGGCAGGCCGCTTCCCAGCAGTCCTCCAACAGTCCACCCAGCTGGCCAGCCCTGCGTTCAGCCCCCAAGGTCTAACCAGCTGGGGGAATGTTCTAGACATCATCGCCAATCTCTTGACCGGGCATGGGCCCTGTCCCACCTAGACACTCACTCAGGGGCAAGCGATGTGACTCAATGTCCTGGCTGTCCTTCGCCCTCAGACCAGATCCCTCTAGTGTCTCGTTTGGCCTCTCTCCGGCCTTCTCCCCAGCAGGCCTCACCAGCTCAGAGCACTCTCCACACTGAGGCCTCTGGTGGTCCGTGGGTGGTTTTGTAGTCCTTTGCTGCCTGAGTACGTGTCTTAATGAAGTTACAGAAGGAAGCACATCTGGGAGAAGCAGATGTGTGCCCCTCTCTTCCCCAGTGCCTCCGACTCTGGAAAACCATTCTCGGTTTACTTACTGGCCTCTCTCGGACGGTCCTGATGGGGGATGCTAGCCACACGCCTGACCTCCTCACAGCATCCCTCAGCGACAGCCACCCCCAAATTCATGGGGGACCTGGCCCAGCCCACTCCCCAGTTCACGCTCACCCAGGAAAGTCCTGCCCCATCTCCCAGACGGTCCCAGTCAGTTCTGGAAGCTTCCTTGCTCCTCGGGGTTCTGCGCTAGGCATCTGGCGGCCAGAATAAGGATGGGGCAAGGGTGGGATAAAAACCCCTGACCCAGCACCTAGCCCTCCTTCCACTTAGCCTTCTTCTGGGAGATAATGCAATTTTCTTCTACCCTGTTTACTACCATCCGCACTCAACGAGCATTTGAGAAAAACACTAGGCTCTCCTATGTGTGGGAATTTAAAAGAACAAACTATACACAGCCAGGACAGACCACAGGTCATTTATTCAGGGCATTTTACTTGGCAGTCCCTGTGCTAAGTGCTTTGTATATATCATCCCATACAATGTTCAACACAATCCTTGGAGGTAACAGTTCGTAGTATATCGCATTTTATGTAAAACAGGCTCAGAAAGGGCAAGGAGCCTGCTAAGGAGACACGGTGGGGCAAGGCAGAGCTGGGATTTCAGCATTTCAACCATGTGGGCAGAGGGAAGACAGTCGTAAGCATGAGGAGCCTCTACCTGGGGAAGCAGCCGCTCTCATGGGGGGCAGCAGGGGGAGGCAAGCAATGAACAAGGGAGTTCGATTCGCACTTTGTCAGGTGGCCTCTGAGAAAGGACAAGATGTAGAAGTCACCATGTGGGGCCTGTGGGAGTGCTAGGAGCTCTCCTGGGGGTCAGGGTGGCCAGGACACCAGGTCCCAGAGAAAGGTATCGTCCTCAGAGGCATGAGATCTCTGGGCACCTGGCTGGACTGGCTGCTACAGGGGGTCCCAGCATCCAGGGGGAGGAGGGGCTAAGAGCTTGAACGTTTGGGTGCTTAACATCCGGATAAAGGCAAAGCCCTAGGGATTTGAGGGAAGGAGGCTGACATGGGATATTTAAAGCCCAAGAAAAGGGAAGGAGGGATCCATCCCAGGTCTCCCCAGGAAGGAGGTGATATCTAGTTCCCCAGAGGCTGGAGAACCGGTGTCCTGGTTAGGGAGCGCGAGGGAGCAGCTTTGGCACCACTGGTAACCAAGGCAAGAAGAAACTAATAGGTAAATGCCCAGGTGCTCTCTGTGAACCTCCCTCTCTTGGCTGAAGGCCTCGACCCTCAACTCTCCACCCCGCCCCACCCCGCCCCAGGGCCAAGGGCTGCAGTCTCTCCACTCACCTCCCACTCTCCCTCTCCCTGGAGGCTCCTCCCTTCAGCTCCAAATACTAAAGCTACCTTTCTAAATACACGTGGGGCCACATCCACTCACACTCCATAAGAACCTTCTAGACATGCCCCCTGCCTCCAAACCAACCAACCTTGGCCCAGAAATCCACACTCTTCCCAACCTAGTCCCACCCACTAGCCAGCCTCCTCCTTGCTGCAGCACTCCCCATATCCATCAGGAAGAAGCCAGCACGCTCGGTCTCTGCTGCTGACGCTGCTGGCACCCCACTGGGCCTAGGGGTGCGAGTGCCTGTCTGTCCGTCTGTAAGAGCCTAGACTTGGAGCCAGGCTGCAGGTTCATCGGTTCAGCTTGATCTAGCCTGCCGCGTCTCAATGTGCCCATCTGCAGAATGGGGGTGACAACATCAGTGCTTACCCCATAGTGCAGCTGTGGGGATGAAATGAGTGAACACAACTGATGCACTTAGAACAGAGCCTGATGCACGTGAGACACTAGTCATAGGTCTCCTCTCAAGGGCAGGGTCTGTGGCTAATTCATCTCGGTTCCCAGAGCCTAACACATGGGCGATATTTGCTAAACAACTCAGTCCAGCAAACTGGACAGCAGGACCCAGGCAAAGAGAGAAATGACACTGATAACAAATAAAGCCAAGTTAGGGATGATGATGAATTTTGGTTTAGGACATGCTGAGTTCCAGGAGGCGGAAGGACACTGACAAGGAGGACAGGTGGATGGGGACCCATTACAGAGGTTAAAGCAGGAAAGAAGTGTCTAGGAACCCTGCCCTGTCTGCTGCGTGACTTTCAGTCCCCGCAGGGCTATATCGTTTTCTGTTCCCATAGCCCCTGAATTACTTGAGCGGCAGAGAGACCGACCTTCCTCCAAGACCACCAGAGTCTCCATTCCCCAGAGGGATGGGGCTGGCTGAGGGGGTGGGAGCAAGTGGGAGAAGTCAGGGTGTGGCTAGCCTGGTAGCTTCTCAGCTTTTGAGAAACCCAAGGTTCCTAGCCTTTGCACCCTACCCAGGGAAGAGAATGCCTCACCCCACACCCACACCTGCACCCAAACGCAAGTGGTCCTCCCAAGCTCACTTGCCCTCAGCCACTGCCCTGCTCCCTCCAGGCCTGAGCTGTCCCTATTAGGCTAATTCCACCTGGGGCTGTGGAGACCCAGTGGAAGTCTCAGAGCTGGTAGCTCTCCGTTTACTCGTTTACTCGTTTACTCGCCTGTAGTAAATGTGTAAGTGCCCCCACCCCATCATTCCGGTGCCAGCCTGGGGGCTGGGGAGGGGGCCCTCATAGCCCAGGGGCCCAAGACACCCTCTTCCTTCTGCAGTGGAACCTAAAGAGGACCCTAGGGAAAGTGGGGTGGGGCAACCCACATCTCTTTGTTCCCTTAAGAGAAACCAGGTCTATTCTTTAAATCTGGGTTTAGGGTGATTTCCCTTTTACTTCCAGAAGAAACAGAGCAAAATTAAAGAAAACAAAAGACTACGGGAGAATGCAGGCTGGAACCTGTCTTACAGACCTGGACACAGCCTCACCTGGATGCCACTTCTTCCTCCAAGGAGAAGCAAAGAGCAGCCCCAGGGGCTATTCTGCCAACCCCATAAGCTCTCACCTTTCCCACTGACACCCGCCCCAGGATCAAAGCAGAGAATGACACCACTCCAGACCCAGCAGGAGTTCCCTAGAGACCTGTTTGCCAATGAAATCTCCCCAGAGGCCTCAGAGGGAGAAGGTTTAAACCCACCCGACTGAAGGCAGGTGGGAAATAGGCAGAGGCAACAACACCCCACACAGGGAAGATGTCAGCTGGTGACTAACTGGCTTTTCTAGGCCATTGCCACCAATGCTGGAGAAATATTCCACTTTAAAAATAAATGTAAAGCAAAATCCAAAATTAACTCTCCCCAGATAACCCCTTTCCAAAAAAGACCACGTCGTAATCCACATGTGGCCATTCGCGTACAGTTTAACCCAAGGACATCGCTCGGTCCTGGATAGGGGTACTTTCTAGGCCTCCACCCCACACATCTGGTGCACTTCCATCGTCCCAGTCCTCAGATGGACCCCAATTTCCTGCGCTTCTCTAGCTGTTCCCAGAGCAGGAGGGCTGCAGCAGAGCCACTGTGCGCCCTGCCCTGATCTAAAGGTGCTAGAAAAGAAGTAACTTCAAGGTGTCTTCGCCACACAGGCTGGTAACACCAATATCATTCCTTGCTTTTCAAGAAATCAGGAGTCAAAGGAGAAGTAACGGTAGTTAACAGTGCCGGACGAACGTCGCTATTTACCTGCTGTGTCACTCGGAGCAAATTCATTCATCCATCCCACAAATATTTTTTGCGCGTCTACTACAGACACTGTTCTCGTTTACAGTCTAGGTGGAGGGACTCACAGAGGACAGCGAACACCGCTGACGGTGGGGAGCAAGGCCACCACGGGTGTTTGCACGATTTCCACCCACTCCAAAGTGAAATACCACGTATGAAAGACAGGAAGGAGTTAGTGCCGATCAAAAGGTCCTTGGGTGTCGCTGCCAGGGGGCTGCAGCACATTGAGCGAGACCCGCAGCCCCGCCAGGGTGGCTTGGGCGAGCACACAGTGTAGCAGTCATTTCCAGAAATATTCCTGTAGTTATTATAGCACCGTGCACAGCCATGTATCAAGCCATGTTCGAGGCTAATTGCTGGTGATAAGAGCAACATAAATACACCGAGCCAAGCCACAGCCTTGCCTGACAAGATTTTATACACCAACCACCAACCAAGTTTTCTTCCCATTACATGCCTGCAATAATTTTTAGTGGCCATCACTCTTTACTGAATCACCACAATAAACCCTTTCGATATAAACAACTCGCCTTTCAATATAGCCATGAATCAGACTCAGTGTCATCTACATGATCCCTCTGCTGAGGGAGGGAGGCTCAGGGCGGTAGTTCTCAGCCCTGGTGCATGTTGGGCTCACCAGAAGCATGACAACATGCGGATGCCCAGCGCCGCCCTCCCACCGCCCTGCGTGAGCCTGGGTACCGGGATTATATAAGACTCCTAGATGTGCCTTCACTTCCCACACATTAAGCTCCATTCGGTTTCTTGAGGTTAACCCACCCAGAGAGCTGAAGTCTTAGCCCTGGGAGTTTGAGATGAAAAGTGGAGCTGACACATGCTCGGTAGTACATGGCAACCAACTTGAAGGAAGTTGAGAATGTGCTGCGGGAACTGCGATTCCATGGGATTGCTTTCCAAAGAATGAAGAATACTTTCTGCAGTCTGTGTAGTTATCCATGCCCATATTTATTGTCCTTACAGTTAAACTTGACTCCTGGCAAGTCTCTGGGGGTCTTCCCAACACCTTACAGTGGGAAAGGCGGAGTCGGGGAGGACTCTGGGAGCAGGAAAGATGAGAAGACAGGGGATTGAGGATGGGGTGGGGTGGGGGGCAAATGGGTGCAGGGGTCCTGCTTGACATCACCAGACAGACCAGATCCAAGAGAGGGAAGAAGGTAGAAGAAAAGCAGTGCTTTCTAAGGCCACGACCCCAGGCACATGGTCCCCCGCCAGTGGAGGACAAGCCTGTCCTGGTTCAGGGAGGGAGCACCATGAGGGACTCCTCTCTGCCAAGGCAGAAATCCTGTGGAACCTGAGAATGGGAACTATCTGCCTTCTTCTCACAATGCTGGGCAAGTAGGGACCACAAAGTCAATAGCATTCAGTAAATATTTGGATATTAAAACAGACAGACACCTGCCCTCAGAAAGCTGACTGTCAAGTAGAAAGATAGATAAACCCGCCAAGACAAACTACAGACCAGCATAAGTGCTACAGGGAAAAAGAAGAGGACGCTTCTCATTTCGATCCACAGGATCCAATGTTGCAAAGGCAGGGCCCCTGGAGAGGCACAAGGCTGCCCTGCTCACCGGGGCTCAGCTCTGGCACCACTTCCCGGCAGCCTCCGCAGCTGAGATGTAGGGCCGAGACACTGCCTGCTTGTGGTACCAACTGGGAGCCAGTGAGGGGGCAGATGGATCCCTCCCATGCAACAGGGTAAAATGTTTATAGGAACAGGGACTTGGCCAGAGGAAGACTGGGGACTTGGCATGCTAAGTAAACAAATAAATAGCTTTCCCATCCCCAAAAGAAAATGTGAAAATAAAAATCTTGAAATTCCACTGAGCAAAAAATGGCACTTGGGAAGGAATTAACGTTTTCCTTTAGTCTTCTTGAGATGAGGGACAGGGAGAAAAGCAGATGTGAAGCAGGAGGTTTGGGGTACTTTTCAAGATGTTGATAGTTGTGAGGAGCTGTGCTTTGAAGGTATCGTAGGAACACTCTAGTAAGCACTAAACCGCACATCTACTAGATGCTACTCTCCAGAAAGACCCCGGTCTGACCTCCAGGGTGTACCAAGGAGTAGCCTGATGCATCCCCAGCAGATTCTGCCTTCCCCTCCCCTGTTCCACTTATGCCACCATAAGAGTGGATATGAGGCAGCCTCCCCCAAGCTAAGCTATCCTAGTGTCACTTCTGACCCCTCCCCTGGATCTCAGTCCCTATCACACATCCATAAAACCACTCAGGAGGGGGCGCCTGGGTGGCTCAGTCGATAAGCTTCTGCCTTCGGCTCAGGTCATGATCCCAGGGTCCTGGGATCGAGCCCCGCATTGGACTCCCTGCTCCATGGGAAGCCTGCTTCTCCCTCTCCCACTCCCCCTGCTTGTGTTCCCTCTCTCGCTGTGTCTCTCTCTGTCAAATAAATAAATAAAATCTTTAAAAAAAACAAAAAAAACCACTCAGGAGCTCTTCATCAGTAAGCATCTGATCCCAGGCACCCCCTGAACGCCTCAGGGCCGCCTTCCCTCGCGGCACTGCAGGCTCAGGAAATGACAACTCACTGAATGCCCATCTGAGCCAGACACCATGAAGGAAGGAAGGCTATCACAAATAAAACACCATGCATTCCAAAACCCAACCGAGACAACTGCCTGACAACAGCTGTGCCTTCTCTAGCTTCTGTATGCACCACCAAGTGGATGCAGGGCTGGGTCCAAATGTGAAAAGAGCACTGGATTTGGAGTCAGAGAACAGGATTTATGTTGCAACTCCTAAGCAAAATGACTAACTGTGTGACCTAAATGAGGTCACTTAACGTCTCTGAACCCCTACTTCCCCCTCTCCAACATAGTATCAGCAACACAGGTCTGGAACTAGGAGTGCGTTACCTTGTTTTGGCCATCCAACATCAGATCCTGTCAATCAGGAACCTACCATCCCCCACGAACAGGAAGGAAACACTGAGGGAGGCAGAGCAGCTCAGCTAGGGTCACGGAACCAGGCTTTTCTCCTAGACCTCTGGCCCCAGAGCTCACATCTGCCCCATCCGAACCCATCACCTCCTCAGAACCATCATGACTGGCAGAGGAGATCACACATGGTAAGGTCCTTTGTTATCTATAAAATGCTAATCAAATGGGAAAGTGAGTCTTTAAAAAAAAAGGTCGGGGGGTACATCTGGACAGCTCAGTTGGTTAATCTGACTCTTGGTTTCGGTTCAGGTCATGATCTTAGGGTCATGAGATCAAGCCCCACATCGGTTCCACACTCAGCGTGGAGTCTGCTTGAGATTCTCTCTCCTTCTGTCCCTCCCCACCTGCCCATCCATTAAATAAATAAATAAAATCTTTAAAAAAACAAAAAGTGAGTCTTTTGGCTGGTATTTGAGCCACTGTCTAGGCAACAGAAAGCCATACTTTTTTAAGAAGTAAAAATTTTAAAAATAGTTATGCAGATAGATAGATGAATATATCATATATAAATCATATGTGTATTTATAGAGAGTATTTCTTAAATTGTTTTTTATACTCCACTTCGTTCCTCTCACCCAGCAACAACCACTCTACTAGTGACAAAAGTTACCAGGTAGGAGTGAGGGGTCCAGGCAGGACTAAGTCTTGCACCTGATGCATGTTTACCCCAGTAAGCGGCCTCTCCCCCTTCCTGGGGTTCAAGTCAAACCTGGGTTAGAATCCCCGCTTCTCAACTCTCGCTTTGGATTCCCCACAGGAAAAGATCCTGAGACAAGGCTTTGAGTACAAGTGGTTTACCTGGCAGGTGACCCCAAGAAACACCAAAAGGGGAACGGGGGGGTGAGACGAGGATGGGAAGAAGGCCCAGAAAAGGGGAACGTCATCAAGCCTGTTAGCACTGTGGGCAACTAGAGCCGACAATTTCCTTGGGATGGGGAGCCGATGGAGAACACATGTCTCAGAGTGAGACTCCCCTCACCCCAGGGGCAAGGGAGCTGGGGTATTCCTCCACCAGTGCACAATGGTCATTGGCTGAGAGCTGCTCTCGGGCTGGAAACCCCCAGCACTTCTGACCTGCCCCACGGGCAAGCAGAGAGGCTCAGGGCCAGAGAAAGCCCTCGGGTATGGACGGCTGGCAGGAGGAGAAAGGTCCACGCCCAGGGAATATGGGTGCGTGCTGCACCATCTGCTATGTCAAAAGCTGTGTGACCTTGAGGAAGTTACTTACCTTCTCTTACTTCATTGTCCGAGCCCTGAAATGGGGATAAAAATGTCTTTCTCATAGGGATGACATTACAATTAAATGAGGTCTTATATGGAGGGGATTAGTTCCATGTCAGGCTCATGGTAAGCATTCAGTATACACTCATGGTTTCAATAATCTTTAAGGACTTCCTCCTTTTGGAGGGTTGAGGTGGGAAGAAAACAAAGAATATTTGGGGGAGAAGGATGATCCAGAATGGCCCATCACTCACTTCCCTGTGGGCAGCCAGGCAATCAGTGCCTGAAGTGAAAGTTCTGGAAAGAAATTCAATGGACCCCAGACCCACCAAAGGTCATTATACAGAAGCCCAACCTGCTCCAATGTCTAATGATAGCAAAAAAAAAAAAAAAAAAAATACAAAACACAAAACAAACAAAAACAAAAAAACCTAAAACAAACTAAAACTAGATTAAAGGAGGCATCTTCCTGGTCCCTTCCATCAAAACCCTTTATTTTATAAAGGATTTCAGACCCAGATGGGGAATGAGACTTTAAAACAGGCAGCCAGCCAGTGCGGGCTGAGAAACCTTCTTGAGGGAGGAAAGCCACCAAACAAATGGCCCCGTCTAGATTACCTTGCCTAGGCCTATCCCAGAGGCCCATGCCTGAGAAATTTCCAGGCTGCTCCCACCTCCTGAAGCAGTGTGTCCTAAAGTGAGTTCCAACAAACACTATTTTTTTAATTTTTATTATTTTAAGATTTTTCATCTATCTGAGGCACCTGGGTGGCTCAGTCGTTAAGCTTCTGCCTCCGGCTCAGGTCATGGTCCTGGGGTCCTGGGATCGAGCCCCGCATCGGGCTCCCTGCTCCGCGGGAAGCCTGCTTCTCCCTCTCCCACTCCCCCTGCTTGTGTTCCCTCTTTCGCTGTCTCTCTCTCTCTGTCAAATAAACAAATAAAATCTTAAAAAAAAAAAAAAAAAGATTTTTCATCTATCTATTTGACAGAGAGCATGAGACAGCGAGGGGGAGCGGCAGAGGGAGCAGGAGAAGCAGACTCCCCACTGAGCAGGGAGTCTGACCAGGGGCTCAACCCTAAGACCCTGGGATCCTGACTTGAGCTGAAGGCAGACACTTAACCAACTGAGCCATGCAGGCGTGCACAACAAACACTATTGACCCCTGTTACGTTCCTTAAAAAACAGATTCTAGGGTCAAATATGTTTGATGAAGGCTTCATGCGATATCCCCCCTTGGCAAATTTTAGTGCGTATTAACATATTCAGAGCTTTGAAGTCCTACAGTAAATAATTCTGTTTAAGCCAGTATTTCGAAAGCTCATCTGACACAGAAGCAAATGTGTGTAGGTGAAACATCTACTAACATCCCTCCAAAGGACAGAGTCTGAGCTAATGGCAGTCCTGGGTGCTGGGACCCAGGCTTTGAAACCCCCCCCCCAATGGCCTAGCGCAGTGCCCTGTATACAGTAAGCACCTAATACCCAGGTGCTGTCTGACTGAATGGGGAGAAGGTTGGAAGAATGACTTAATAATGGCTTTCAGATCTGTGAAGTGAACGGTATCGGCAGTGCCAGGCGACAGCTCTTGGTTTCCAAGAAGGCACACGTTTAAAATTGCAGCAGGAGGGATTTTGGAAGCCCTGCTCAGAGTTTAGGATTGCAATCCACCAAAATAGGCTTCCGAGCCAAGCTGCATCGCTTCCTTCTGTGGGGGTGTTGGTCTAGCACTTGGGCGCGGCAGTCTGTGTGCAGCCGTCCACCCACCCCACCACCCATTCATTCACTCATTCAAACCCTCACTGAGCACCTACTATGTGCCGGGCACTGAGGTCCCTGAAGACCCCTTCGAAAAGCCAACTGGGACTGCAGTGAGCTGTGTGAAAAAGCCCAGGGCCCCCTAAAGGGAAGGAAGGGGGACCACCCAAGTGTGAGGTCAGGCAGCCTCAAGCCCAGAAGCAATAACTCATAACCCACTCAGAGCAAGGAGGAGGTGGGAGGATCTCACGCGGACACATGAGGCTGGCCTGAAGAATAAAGCCACTACTGTCTCTCCCCGTGTTTGTTCGTCTTTCCCCCTTTTCTGGTAACTACATCCCATTGTTCCCAGACAGCATCCCTGCCCCCACTTCTCGGCCTGTCCCTATACGCAGAGTTCCAATCTCCTCTTGCTTTCCTGAAGCCCTACCCCTCCTTCAAACCATCTCCTTGTTCCCTACCTCTTGCCCCACTCCATGTTCTCCCCATTCTGTACATCCCTTCTGGACCGGGGTGTCCTCAGTATTTTTCGTATCCACTACCAGACAAAGGAATGAATAAACCAGGACTCAAACCGAGGTCAATCTCTCTGCTGAACACCCCCCTGGTACCACCACCAATGGTGAGCCACAGATCGCTTTGCCTCAAACCAGAGGCAGGGGATGAGAAAGGTTGGAGGAGAGTATGAGTCCAGGTCTGGAGCATCCCTCCCATCCTGTTTCACCACTACCCATCTCCATCCAGGTCTGCATCCTCCCATCAGCACATACTGGCCAGCCCCACCTGAAAGTCTCATCAGGTCTGCAATGATTTTGCTTCTTTTTAAAATTTTTTTTTAATTTTTGGGGCACCTGGCTGGCTCAGTCGGTTAAGCATCTGCCTTTGGCTCAGGTCATGATCCCAGGGTCCTGGGATGGAGCCCCGCATCTGGCTCCCTTCTCAGCATCGGGCTCCCTGCTCAGCGGGGAACCTGCTTCTTCCTCTCCCACTCCGCCTGCTTGTGTTCCCTCTCTCTCTCTCTCTGTCAAATAAATAAATAAAATCTTTAAAAATTCTTTTTAATTTTTTATTTTTACGTAATCTTTACACCCAACGCGGGGCTCGAACTCAACCCCGAGGTCAAGAGTCGCATGCTCCACCGACAGAGCCAGCCGGGCACCCCTGCTTTTGCTTCTTTCAAACAGAGCCTGAGATGGGCATGACAACAGAACCCCCCAACGGGCTTTAGGAGACAGTCACGCCGATGCCAGGCACTAAACCACAGGCTCCTAGGGTTGAGGGTGACCTGAGCAGTCATCTTGGTCAATGATCCCAAGCCTAAGAGTTGGTCAAGATCACCTGGAGAACTTTGAAAAGTAGATCCAAGCTGTTTAAAAAAACAGATCCATTCCTGGACCCCAAGCCAGACCTCTGAAAGCAGAGCCATTTCCTCAGTAACAAGCGTGGCTGAGGCCAGCCAGCCTCTACTTGCAAACCTCCCCTGCCCCGCTGCCTACCCCGGGAGGCATCTGCTTTGATGGCTGCAGCCCCAAAGGCTGGAAAGGTATCTCCTACCTGGAGTTGAAATCTGTCTATTGTTTTTACCCATTTGCCCCAACCCTGCCCTTGGGGACAACTAAAAATAAATTTAGCCCTTCTTCTAGTGTCTGGCAACAGGGGTCCTGGCAATAGCGTCTTGCCCAGGTGTTCTCTTACCCGGCTACAGCCTGCTCTCCTCCCAGCTAAATTTCTCCCAGCCTTTCAAAGATTCTCTCAGAAGTCAAGGTTTCTGGTCCCCTTCCCAAGCTGGTCACCTTCCTCTGAATTCCAGAATCAACCACAGTATTTCAAAGGGGGCCTGAATCTTGCCTTGAATTGGATATGTCCATTAACCTACGCAAACAGCCTGCTGCTCTTTTCAGACTGGCAGCCCCTAATGCAGGCTCACTTTGAGCACACAGTCCATTACCTAGAAACCCCCAGATTTTGTTCAACCTTGTAAAGAGAGATCTTCCCTGTCCTTGAGAAAAACTGGGGGGAGAGGGTGGGAAGTAGGGCTTTCTAACTATCTCCATGAAGTTTTGGGTCTGGGAGAGAACATTAATGCTGATCCCACCCTCTGTTAGCTAATTGCCCCCATCTGATAAGCACGGATGAAAGAAGGATATGCTAAAACATAACTTATGTAACGGCACCCAAAGGATTTATGGGCATGAGTTCTTGGAGCAAACTATTTCCAATCCCAACACAGGCTGCCCCCCTGGGAAGTAAACGACCAGGAGCTGGACCCCCCACAAGATACACACAGTTAACTGAGGTGCTGGGCGGGCATTCTGGACAGGACGCCTCCCATAAAGAGGCTGGTACAGCCACAGGAGCCTCCCATCTGGCCTTGCCCAACACCCACTCCATCTCTGGCTGGGACCAAGGTGGGCGCGCCTTTCATACCTCTTAGGAGAACACGAGGCCTGGCCCAGCAAGGACCCCAGCCCTGCTTCTGCTGCAGCCGCCCCTTCTGACAGATGACCTGTGGCCAGGGCCCATCTGCATGGGAAAGCTTCTGTCCAGGACTTGTGTACTGATTGTTAGAACTTCTCTGTGAGGTTGGGCACGTTCCCGCGATGGGGCTCAAAACATCATCTGTGTCCTCTTTATAGACAAACATGAGCACCCTGTTCTGTGTTCACAGCACACAGACTTCATGCTCTTGCTCCAGATCAAAACTTAGATTGAGGGGCGCCTGGGTGGCTCAGTCAGTTAAGCGGCTGCCTTCGGCTCAGGTCATGATCCTGGGGTCCTGGGATGAAGCCCCGTGTCCGGCTCCCTGCTCAGCAGGGAGCCTGCTTCTCCCTCTCCCTCTGTCTGCCACTCTGCCTACTTGTGCTCTCTCTCTCTCTCTCTGTCAAATAAATAAATAAAATCTTTAAACAAAACAAAACAAAACTTAGATTGAATTATTAACACTGAACATTCCCACAAATACATAAGCTGGTCATTTTGTTCCTCGGCTGGGTCTCTGCCCTGCCTGAAGTCCTCCCCATAGGAATCGAGGCACCCCTGGGATCTGGAACCCCCTACCCAGAAGCCCTGCTTGACCCCACGCCCAGAAGCTTCTGCTCCCCTCCCAACACGCCTGCCCTGTTGCACAGAGAAGGAGGCAATGTAATTGAAAACAATTAGCAAAGAGAACTGGCAAAAACAATTAGCCAAAAAAAAAAAAAAACGACCCAAGCAGACCCTCCTCGGCTCCAAACTCAGAGCCCACCACCAAGCCCAGACCGCTGCTGCTGCTGGAGTTCACTAAGGCCTGATGTCTCCTGTCCAGAAATGGGGGGAATAACGGGTGGCAGGCAATGCCAGCCATTGCAGGAGAAGTGCGTCCTCCCCCACAGCACCCCAGCAAGCCGGGGGGAGCGGCCGGCGGCAGCACACACGTGGCCAACACAGTGACCCACCACACAGGCCTCTGGGCCGAGCTCCAGGGCAAGGAGGCGGCCCTTCAGTGGGGCTCCCTGGGCAGCTGAGTCAGTGGGCAGCAGGAAGAGTCTTCGAAAGGGAAGGATAGGAGCCTTGTATTTCAGGGGAGCTGACCACTCGAGTCTAGCCCCCAACTTCATTAGGGAAAGTAGGGGATGTGCATCCAGGGTACTGCCCTGAGGAGCCAGAGGTGAAGGTCGGAAGGGCAGTCAAGGCCCAGAATCAGAAAGGCAAATGGCCACCCCTGGAAGCCAGCCACCAGCCAAGAATAAACAGGACAGAGCTGCAATGATCTCCTTTGGAAGTCAACACAAAGGCTTCCCCAGGCCCACCTCCAGTGCTGGGGTCAGCCCACACAACACACACACAACACACACACAGAGACACGTGTGTGTGCACACCACACGGGCAGACACAGCCGCACATACACAGCAGTCAGTTCGCGCTCTGCATCCCCACCCCCTCCATCCCAGCCTCCTAGCTCAGACACTCACACGTGCTCACAGTCACAGAACATCACCCACACAGCGCCTGTGCCTCTCTGATCTCTGGGACAACTGGTGACAGTTACAGGTTCAAACAGGCACAAAGGACGAAATGCAGGATATCACGGAGTTTCTCCAAAAGGGTCGTGGGGGAAGACAGGAAGGCGGTGAAGATGGGCGGGGGAGGAGGACGGGTCATCCCACACCAGGAAGCATGACCCATCCTTCTCACAGCTCTCTCAAGCTCACAGGGACCCGCACGGGGTCAGAATCTTCTCAGAAACCACGTCGGGCAGGCCTATTGTGGCTGCAGAATAATAATACCCCACATCTGAACAGGACTCTCTACTTTTCTCTCCAATCCATTATCACCTGCTGGAGTAACACCGGACGGCAGAGATGCTCATCTCCTCGGGCTGGTGCCCACCTGCCTCCACAGGGCCCAGAGATATTTTCTCCAAGATGATCTTTAATAGCTAAGCATATGTAACGGTTGTGTGAGCGTGCTTGTTTGTGTGTGAGTGCGTGCACAGGCTTTATGTAGCGGAGTGGGATACCATCAAACAAAAATGAGGTCGCCATGGCAACAGGCTCGGCATCATTGCAGCCCTATTAACACAAGTGAGGAATGTGTTTGGCAGATGCTCGAGTGTTATTTATGGTATGGGTGTAGCAGAGGGACTTCTAACAGGCAAAGAAGGAGGAAAAAAACAACCCCGTGACGCTCCTGCTGTATCCCACGGAAGAGACAACGGAGAGACAAGAGCACAGGAGACGCTGAGAGACTGCAAACAGGGAGTAGGAGATGGGGAAGCAGCACAAGCCGGCAGGCAGACGAGAGGAGAAGGAAGGTGGGCAGAGAGCAACAGGGGACTGGAAGGGGGGGCGGGAGGAGAAAGGAAGTGAGAGGGAAAGCAGAGGGGGAGGGGGATGGATACTGGGGGAAGAGCTAGAGCAAAAGATACAGGAAGGGAAGAAACACCATCCCCCAAAGAGGGCCACCTCTTGGTTATCTTTTGAGTAAAAACCCTCAGGAGGCACCGGTTGAGAAACCAAGTATTTCTCCTCCTAATTGGAGCAAAGGACAGAGCCCCAAACATAAAGAGGGGGTGGGGAAGAAGAAAATACCCAGGTCAGATAATGACTTTGAGGACGTGGGCTGTGGGAGCAAGAGGGTCAGCCCTGCAGGAGGAGAAATGAAGAACAGTTTACCAAGGGCCTACAAGGCACATGGGACGGGGGCGGGGGGGTGGGGGGAGAATTTCCAAAGCCCCAACATTAGAAACCATGCACTGACCCGACCCCCCCCCCCCCCCCCCCCCCCCCCCCCCCCCCCGCCCTTCATCAAAGAACGCACCAGACCATAGAGTTGGCGGGGGGCGTTGGGGGGGGTTGTACCTTTTTTTTTTTTTTTTTTTTTTTTTTTTTTTTTTCCCCCCTATAAGTTCCCTACCATCCATCAGGGTTTGGTCAAGAAACATAAATTTTCTATCAGGCATAATCAAATACAGACCCCCCAAAATACAGTTTTCTCTGAAGCCAAATAGAATGTTCACATTCCCTTGTCCTGGACCATCGCTAACAAGCTCTGCTGTCCTCAACGGAGCAGAACGGGAGAAGTAAGTGTAAATCCACCCAAAAGCCTACAGCCAAGTCTAAAGACTGCAATGGGTAAAAGCAGCATGGGGTGGGAGGTGGTGAAGGTGGGGGAGGGAAGGGGATTTGCCAGAGAAAGAAGGGGAGTCAGTCAGACAGTCACTCTGCTGTGGCCAGGGCACTGTCATGCTAAGGTGGGGTTGGAGCACCCCAGGACCAGAACTCCTTTCTTGGGATCTGACTCCAGTCTCTTGAAACCATACATCTAGGGGTGCCTGGGTGGCTCAGATGGTTAAGCGTCTGCCTTCGGCTCAGGTCATGATCCCAGAGTCCTGGGATCGAGTCCCGCATCGGGCTCCCTGCTCAGCGGGGAGCCTGCCTCTCTCTCTCTCTTTCTCTCTCTGTCTCTTATGAATAAATAAATAAATAAATCTTAAAAAAAAAAAAAAAAGAAACCATACATCTAGGATGGCCTGGGCTGTTTCAGAAAAAATACCCTGAATGATCCTGGAAATCTCTGCTTCTCCATGTGGACGACAAGCCCTTCCCTCTGCAGAAAAGCTACACCCATCCAGGCAACCTGCCTTCCACCCAAGCCAGAAACAACGCCCAAAGATACGACATCCGTATGATAGCCTGGGTCCTCAGGTCAGAAAGAGTCGGAGCCTTTATAAGCACTAACAATAGCAGCTAACTTTTTCTTATACCACCACCTCTCCATAGGTTCCTCTCTCAAGTTCAAAGCTGATCTCTAAAGATTTTTGTTTTCCGTCTGATCCCAGATCAGAAAAACTTTAACTAGGCTTCAACAGCCCCACCTACTCCACTCACTGGAACACAACCAAATTGGCAAGCAGTTATTAAATCCCTACTAAGTACCCTAAAATGTGCTAGACAAGGAAGAGAGGGTGGAGAAGAAAAAACATACACGTCAGGAATCCTGCATCCAAGGAGCTTACATTGGATGGGGAGCAAAACCAATGGGCACTGGAAAATAAGTAAGTGCTCCACTCTGTGGCTCTGACTCTCTTGTTAACCGTGCAGAAGAGGGAGAGGCCAGTGTGGCTGGAATGGAAGGAGGGGCTCCTGGTAGGAGGTGAGTCTTGGCACAGAGGGTGAAGCTTGGCACAGAGATTGGAACTGGAAGGAGCATACACAATTCTCTCATTCTCGAGAAAAGAACCCGGGGCCCAGAGAGGCTGCAGATCCTCTTCCTCCCAGTCACAGAATACTTTGGAGTGGCAGCTAGAGCCCAGCTCCCTGAAGCCCATACTGGTGCTATTCCCTGTGGCGAGAAGGGTACCACACCCAGGAAGCTGGGGGCACAGGAAAACCCCTCAAGGAAGATGCAGTACCCAAGAGGATCAAAGTCTGAGCAAAGGCAGAGGGAGGAGAAAGGCAATGCCAATGGAATCTGGTTAGAGGTTCTATCAGAGGACGCAGACACCCGGAAAGAGGTGTGGGGTGCAGTGGGGTCCATAGTCGAGAAACTAGCCTGCATCGAGGGCTCACTTGACTCTCACAGCTGAGCGGCACGAAAACAAGTAGGCTCAGCAGGGGTCAACGGATGAGGCCCATGGAGCTCCAGACAAGGCCCCTGCTAAAGGAAGCAGGTGTGCATGTCGGAGGGGCTGGTCTCACCTGAGATCAGGAGAGCAAGCACACCTCTCTCCCAGAAGCCTTCAGCAGCGTCACCAGTTAACCAGGCAGAGGTTTTAATTCCTCCAGAGCCCACCGTTGTGAGCGCATGGAACCAGTCTCAGCAGGAATAAAAAGCCCCCACCACAAGCAATAGCCAGGAACACCCAAGGAAAGGGGTCACGCCACCCAACACTAGCTTTCTGCTCAGGCCAGGAGGGGGACTACCACCACACACATGGCAGAGGCTCCTTCCCATCTTTGCTGAAGGCAGCTTTTTGGCTTAGGGCACTTTTGTAAACAAAACAAACTTGTCAGTCCTCCCTCAAGTTCAGGGATATCTCCAGCTCCCAAAATCCCAGCCTCAGACAACTGGCAGGGTTATCACTTCTCCTCCTTGAGACTGGGCAAGGGGTGCCCAGGGGCTCCCCTCCCCAACCCTCTATCCAGGAATCCTTAACAAACGAGGAGGGAGAGGCTGCTACAGGGTCCAGCCACTTTTGTGAGGGGCCTTTTACATACAGGGGCAGGGGAGGGAAGGGGGACCTCTCCATAGAATTTTCTGCTCCAACTCTCCTTCCTCACTCATATCCCCACATTAGTGGCTGCCTGTCTTCTCCGGCGCAAGGGCATCTTTCTGTAAATGAACATGCTGGGGCTCAGAGGGGGTTAAGAGGCTCTGAAGACACCACTAACTGGCCCAGCCAAGTCTTTCTGGCTCTTTCACCACTTTAGAAAGGGTGATGGGTTGCTTCTCTTTGGAGTCGGGCCGAGGCCTGCCCACCCCACAATCTACAGTCCCTACGTCCAGGTGCGCTCCTACCTGCTTGAGCAGGAACTGGTCCTGGGCGTTGGTGCGCAGGGCGATGGCCAGGTGGAGGGCCGACAGGAGCACTCCGCTGAGTACCGCGGCCCGCATGCGCACAGGCAGCAACGTGTAGATGGTGTAGATGAAGAACACGGTCCACCAGATGCCCTCGGAGGCGCTGCGCGGCTGGGGCAGCAGCAGGCCCACCACCTGGACGGCCAGCACCACGGCGATGAGCGCGTAGCAGGCCAGGCCCATGTGGTCCTGGTGGAAGGCGGCGCGGTTGCAGAGCACAGCCATGACGAGGATGACACCTATCGCAGCCGCCAGCACTGCCAGGTAGGGCAGCTGGAGCGGGGGCCGCGCCGCGTGGAAGGCCAGCATGACGAGGCACACGAGCACCAGCACGGCCATGAGCATGGTGAGGCTGCTCTGGTTCAGACGGAAGAAGTAGCGCTGGTACAGACGCTCCAGCTTGTCCGACGGGAACTTCTTGGAGCGGAATATCTGCAGCAGCGCCAGGCAGCAGGCACCCAGCGACAGCACTGCGCCGGGCCCCGCGGCTGACTCTGCCGAGCTGCCGCCATCCCCCGACCCTTCGTCGCCCTCGACGGCGCCGGCCTCCAGCTCGTCCACCGCGCGGCCCTTGCCCCGCCGCTCCTCCAGGCCCAGCTCCACCGAGCGAGGGCGCACCTCCGTCCCGCCCGCCGCGGCGGCCGCCGCCGCCGAGCCGCCACCGCCGCCCGCAGGGGGCGCCCGGGTGCTGCCCCCGCCGGCCGCGCCCCGCCGCTGCCGGCGGCTGCCGCGACCGCAGTCGTCGCCGCCGCGCTCCTGCCAAGCCGACTTGGAGCGGAAGCTGAAGCCGAAGCCCCCGGCCAGGGGGTCGTCGCCACTCAGCGGAGGATCGTCGTCGTCGTCGCTGCGCCAGCGGTTAGCCAGGCGCTGCTGCTGCTGCTGCTGCTGCTGCTGCTGCGGGGTCACCGCCCCCCCGGGTTTCTTGGTGCAGCCGCGGGTCGAACCCCCAGGGGCGTGGGGGTAGCCATTGGCGCGGGAATCCGCTTCCCCCCACGCCGAGCGGTGTTCCGGGCCTCCCCGGGACGCCGGCGCCGCCGCTGTCTGCGCCGCGTAGCCCGGGGGGCTCACGCTTTTGGAGCCGGACATCCCCCCCTCGGCCTCGTCGTCTTCTTCCTCCTCCCCCGGGGGACGGGCCGGGGGTCTCCAAGGGGACGGCGGACGGCCGAGCAGGGGGACCAGGCTGGGGTCACACGTCGGGGGCGGCCCGGGGCCCTGCGCAGCAGCGGGGCATCTTGGCACCCCCGTCCTGAGCGGAGAAGCAGGGCAGCAGGAGGGCAAGCGGGGAGACAGGCACAGCCCCGAGGTGAGAAGTGGCTGAGAATCCGCGTCTGGAGTCCCAGGTCCGAGATGGAGTTGGCTCCGAGCTGGAGCGGCGGGGACTGCTCGAGCCGCTGCGCCGCGCGCAGAGGGACGTCCGGACTCCTGGTTCGCGTCGAGCTCGACGAGGACCGGAGTTGCGGACGAGGCGGGACGGAGAGGTGTCCTTGCGGGCGGCGCCTCCCCGGGGCTGGCAATGCCGGGGCGCTGCGCTCGCAAATTCTGCCTAAGCGGGACCCAGCGGCACACGCGGCGAGCCGGCTGCTAGGGCGGCGAGGCAGGGGTCCCGGCGTGGAGACCGAGCGGGTACCCTTTCCTCGCGGCGGACTAGGAGCGACTGGGAGGTGCGGGCGCCAGGCAGCATTATTTTCTTACGAGGGGTGGGGAGGTGGGATGGGGGGTGGAGAGGACGGGGGAGGGGGCGGCGGGCGGAGCAACAGCTCCGGGGCCCTGGGGGGTGGGTCCTGGAGCCCAGGGGGGCCGTCGCCCGCATCCCTCACCTCCCGCAGCGAGAGTGGGAGCGAGGCCCCCGCGAAAGCCGAGCCGAGCTTTCAGCGCGTCCGCGCAGGGGGCGGGGGCGAAGACCGGCTCCTGCGGCGCGGCCCTTCCCCTCTCGCCTCCCCCTTCCCCCCAAACCGACCGGGGCTGGCCCAGACCCGCTGGCCCAGGAGGGCTGCCGCGCCGACTCCGTAAGCCCCAGGCTCCTCGCCGCCGGCTGCGGGCCCACCGCGGCCGGGCGCAGAAGGACTAGGCGGAGGGCGGTATCCGGCGCAGCGCCGCCGCCGTTGTGCCCCAAAGCAGACGGGCTTCTCCCGGGGAGTGCGGCATCCAGAGATCGAGGGCCAGGGCTCAGATGCAGCCGGCCGAGAGGGGTCCGCCCAAGAGCTGCTGCGGCCCGGGGGCGCTCCGGGGAGGCCCGCGGGAGCCGGGCTCAGGGCGCGCCATGCACGCCTCGGGCCCTGCGCCGCTCCGGCCGCTCGCGCCTCTCCTCCCTTCTCGCCCGCTTGCCGCCGCCGCCGCCGCCGGAGAGCCCTCCGCATCCCCTCCTCCCGCCGCCTCCCCGCCCCCCGCGCCGCTCCGGCCTCGGCTCAGAGCGGCGCGCGGCCGCCTCCGCCCCCGGCCGGGCCGCGGCCCCCGCCTCTGCGCCCCGCCGGCATCCTCAGGCCAGGCCCCGTGAGGCGCCCGGGGCCGCGGGGTCCCCGGTTCCCCTTCCTCACCTAAATTTCTCGCCGCGCCCCCTCCCTCCCAGGCGCCTGGAGCCTCGTCCAGCCGGCGGTCCCTTCGCTGGACCTGGGTGGCGTGCACTCCTCCCCCGCCCCCTGCTTGGGTTCTTGCGCCCCTAGTCCAAGCTCCCCTCTCTTGTATCCCCCTTTAATCCCCCTCCCCCATTCAACCCAACTTCAGCCCCCGCGCTGCGCCCCCCTTTCCTGGCCCGGCTCGATTGGCCGCTTCCTGAGCTGTCAGACTTGAGTCCCGCGCTCTTATTGGGCGATTCTCTGGCCGGGCGGCCGTGCCAAAGGAGGGCGCACCGGGCTGGGGGCGCCGGGGCAGCGGCTGCCGCAGGGAGCGGGAGACCAGAGTCCCCGGAGGGGCCCGAGAGCCAGACCCGGAAATGGACGGGGGAGATGGAGAAATTGAGGATCTCTGAGACGCAGGAAGGCAGTGACGGAAAAGATGGAGATGCAGTGGGTGAGGCTGATGCAGCCAGGGCGGGGCGGGCAGGAACGCTTTGGTGGGTAGTTAACCGAGAGGGAGCCCTGCAGACAGCTCTAGGAACACCTGGCGTTTGTGAAGAGCTTTTGCCTGGTCACACTTTTTCTTCCTTCCTTCGTTCCTTCCTTCCTTCCTTCCTTTCCTCTCTCTTTCTTTTGTTCTTTCGTTTTTTAAATCTTATTTGGCTTCCTTCAATAGCCCTGGGGTGTGACAGAGAACAAACAGGGCGCATGTGACTATTCCCAATTTATAGATCCGAAACCGAGACTTCGAGAGTGTGATTAGCTTGCCATGGTCACACAAGTTCCCTAACTTGTGACCGAAAGATCTTTCTTCAGCACCAAACTACCTCCTGTACACCTAGCAAGCTGTTAACCCAGAGCAAAGTGGGATTCCCGCTGGACCTCGAATGACCAGATACTCCTGCACAGCACCAGCCACAAAGAGTCAGGAGTGGAGAAAGGGACTTAACTGCCGGTCTATGAGGACCTTGATCTGTGGAATGATGTACCTACCCAGTTCTCAAATAGAGGAGAATTGCTACCTGCTCCTCTGGAAGTCTGCTTCTCCCTCTCCCTCTGCCCCTCCCAAATAAATTTTTAAAAATCTTTTAAAAAATAAAATAAGCATCATCTTACCAAAAAAACCATTTATGATTAAGTGTAGAAAAACTAACAAAAAAAGACAAAAGCAAACACATTCATAATCATACCGCCTAGAAAGAACCATTAGCATCTTAATTTTTTTCTTAACAAAAAATAGGGCTAAAAATAGGGCTTTTACTGTACAAATAATTTTACAGTCTGCATTTTTCTACTTAGCTAAATATAGTGTTTTTTTCATGTCAGTAAGCATTCATCTACAATATTCATTTTATTGTCCAAACAGAATTCCATTGCATGAATATGGCATAATTTATTTAACTAATCCCCTACTGTTGGGTATCTTTCACTGTCATAGCAGTTTATAAAAAGTTTCCACTGTTTTACTGTTATAAACAATGAGCATTTTTGCAGATAAATCTTCACACACATCTTTATATCCTTAGAAGAAATTCCTACAAGGAGAATTGCTGGGTTAAAGGATAAATTTTTTTTTTCCTTAAGGTATTTCTGAAATGTCTGTCTTCAGCCCCTGCCTTCCTTCTCAGTTCCAAGCTTAGCCCTGTCCACTGGAGAGCCTCCCATGGATGCTCCTTGGTACCCACCAGGGACAGATTCAGTTTGTCTAAAAGTAAGTTCAGGTTGTCTCCCAAGAAGCCTGTTCCTCCCTGTTTTCTCACCACTTGTGGAATCACCGTCCCCCAATCTCCCTGACCTTTGAGTGGTGAACCCTCCTCCCCTCCTATCCCTGTCCCAAAGCCCTGCTGCCACACCCTCAACTTTTCCCATCTGTCTTCCGCATTCTCTAGCTACTACCTTCCCACACATCCTCCCTGCTCCTTGCCTGGACACTCTCCAGCTCTCTCCTTCCTCCTTCCTCCTTGCCCTCAATCTGTCCCCCACTTTGATCCTGCAGGTCACAGCCCCTAACTGAAAACTGTCCACAAAACAACCTCTCCCCCCCCACCTGTTTTCACTGCCCACCACTTCCCCATGTCACCCAACCACCCTGAGTTGCCCCTCAAGCCTCTGTAGAGAGCACCTTTCCTACTCTGCACAAATCACATTTGTGGCACCTCTGTGAAACCCTCTCTAATGCCTCATCCAGGCTGTGAGGTGCTCCCTCCTCCTCAGCTCCCAGCCCACCTTGTTTTTATCTCTATTATAGTACTTGTCACATTGTATTTTCTTAACTTGTTTTCAGAACAGTCTCCATAGTCAGCTGAACTCCTTGAGGGCAGAGTTGGTATCTTACTCATTCTTGTGCCCTGTGCTTAGCCTGGTGTCTGGCACATAGGAGGTGCCCCATAACTTTGTCGATAAACAAATGGTACATCTGAGGAATAATGAGCAGAATGGAGTCTGCTCGGGGGGCGGGGAATGGGGAGTGTTGCAACTGGCAATGGGAGATGGAGATGGAGAGGTAGGTCGGACTCTTGAACACTGTGTAGAGGGAGGGGGGCTTCAGTTTAAAAAGTCACTGAGGGGCGCCTGGGTGGATCAGTTAGTTAAGCAACTGCCTTCGGCTCAGGTCACGATCCCAGGGTCCTGGGATCGAGCCCCGCATCGGGCTCCCTGCTCAGCGGGGAGCCTGCTTCTCCTTCTCCCTCTACCTGCTCCTTCACCTGCTGTGCTCTCTCTCTCTCTGTCAAATAAATAAAAAAATCTTTAAAAAGAAAATAAAATAAAAAGCCATTGAATTTGGGGACAGGAGTGTTCCGGTCCATTATGTTTTGGAAGGCAAACTCTGGCAATGATGAAACTAGACTGAGAAAACAAGATCCAAGAGCTTAGGGGAGGGGTAAGGAAGCTCTTGCAGAGCGCATGTAGACTGAGCCCGAAGTGATATGATGGGAATGATGCCATGGGCTGGCAGACATCTGTGCAAGGCTGAAACCCAGGAGTCAAGCCCTGGGAAGAGGAGGAGTCCTCGAGGTCAGAAGAGAACTAGGAAAGGAACGAAAGGCAGAAATTTTGAAGACCAACTCCCAGATGTGCACCTGGCTATTGTCATCAGATAGGGGCTGACCCAACGCCACGTCAGGACTCTTTCTGGAATGAGTACTTGGTTTACAGAGGTGAGGTGACCACACGCCTCAGGATTCTGCAGGTCCTTTGGGAGATCTGCTAATACCCCCTCCTCCCTCCAGTCATCTTCCCTCTTGTGCCTCAGTGACACTTCGGGATTTCATTCTTCACTCTCCTGGGCTTCTTTTTGGAAGAATATTTCTATTTCAGAAATTATAATATTAATATTTTAGAATTTTTAGAAATATTGGTACAAGTGGGTATCAGTACTACTCCCCTACCCAAAAATACCTTCCCTCACACTGCTTAAAATTCTACCATTAGATAGTCATGCTTTGGGATGACAATTATTCCCTAAAAATGAGACAGAAAGTAGAGCCAGAAAGTAGATTAATGGTTACCTGGGCCTAGGGATGGGGAGGAATGGGGAGTGGTGGTTCATGGGCGCAAGGTTTCTTTAGAGGGGTTATGAAGATGTTCTAAAGTTAGGTTATGGTCATGATTGCACAACTCAAGAAATATACTAAAAAACATTGAATTGCACAGTTTAACTCACCAGGTGAACCTTATGGTATGTAATTATATCTCAATAAAGTGGTTGAAAAAAAAGAATGCAGATACCTCTTGGAGACTGAAGGATTCACGCCAGGGCTGTTAGTTGTTATCAAGTCAATGTGAATGAGTCTGATCAGCAAGCTTCCCCCACTAATGCCCAACCAAGGCAGGGCACTAAGGGAATGGATGCTTGCTGCTTAGGAACAGGGATAAGTGAGGGAGAGGAAGGAGAGAATGCCTAGGACCACCGAGCATTTCCCAAGACAAACGGAACAGAAGAGGGCTCAGGTGCCTGGGAGCGGGAAGGAAGAGGGCAGAAATAGAAGCCAGTTAGGATTTGAGGGTGAAAAAAGAACTTTGCCCTGCCCTGTAATGTATTCTTCACATGGAATTAAGGAACTCTAAGACCCCTTGGGCTCTCTCTAGGGTGAAAGAATCTTCAAGATCACCCCATTCCCAAAAGTGTGTCACTCTCCCCCAGACATTTGCATTTTGAGATGAAGCCCCACCCTTCAAACTAGATGATTTACCTTTCCCACAGAGCTAACTCATTGTTATCCCCAAGTCAGAGAGTCACTAACAGGATGGAGCACGCAGTGTCCTGAGGGTGGGTCATCCTTGGAGGCTTGGGGCCCAGTGTCTTAGCCACTGGGCATGGGTGGCTGAGGTCCCTGGGCTCCCTAGGAGCGATTCACCACTCTAGCCCATCCCCCACCAGCAGTTAGGAAGAACCAAAGATATCAGCCCTCTCTTTCACTCTTGACATCTGGTTTCCTTGCCTTGGAAATCAAGGATAGCAAGAAGTTTGCAATTGGCCGTAGGGAACCGGGCCCTAGATTTTTCCAGACCTACACTCTTCCAAACCTCTGGGCCTCAGGGAACAGGAAATATTCAGAGCTCAGATTGTAGCTGAGGTGGAAATGGCTGATAATAGCTGGATCTGCCACTCTCCCAGGTGTTGACATTTGCATTTTAATGGAGGCGGTTAATGCCTTCAGCTGAAGGAATGACTAATATGTTCTTTCAGTTTCTACTGGAGGTAGGGTGAGAGACCCTTTGCTGCCCAGGGGGCCTTTTAATACCTTCCAGTCAATTCAAGTTTGCACCTGATCAGCAGCTGCCGACCCTTTGGACTCTAATGCCCACGTTCCATGCTTTATCTTGGTTCCTGTTCTTGATTTGCTTTCTTTCTTGCGCTTTATCCTAAAAGTCTGGAAACATCCCCATGAATCATTTATTCTTTCAACACACATAAACTGATTATCCATTTCAAGCAGAAAACTATGTTGGGCACAGTTGAGTTGGGGGGGGAGGTAGAGCTCAAGAAGTGTGCCAGCAAGATGGCACCCTCAAGAAGTCAGAGGTGTGGGGATCAACAGAACGAGCGGCACAGCAGTGCCACGTCAGCAGAGAGCATATCCTGCAGCTTATGCTGGGTGCTTCTTGAACACTCTAAACAAGAGGCTGTGAACTAATAGAAAAATATTCCTATAGGCTGGGGGAGCAAGAAAGGCTTTTGGGAGAGGTGAGAAGGGCCTTAAGAATACGTAGAGATTGGGGGCACCTGGGTGGCTCAGTCGTTAAGCGTCTGCCTTCGGCTCAGGTCATGATCCCAGGCTCCTGGGATCGAGCCCCGCGTCGGGCTCCTTACTCCGCGGGAAGCCTGCTTCTCCCTCTCCCACTCCCCCTGATTGTGTTCTCTGTCTCTCTCTGTCGACTAAAAAAAAAAAAAAAAAATCTTTTAAAATTAAAAAAAAAAAAAGAATACATAGAGATTGGGTATCCAAAGACGGGATGGAGTTCCCAGGATTCAAAACATTCCTCTAGTCACAAAAGACCACCTATTGTACCATCCTATTTATATGAAATGTCCCAAAGGGGCAAATCTACGGAGGGAGGAGAGTAGATCAGCGGTCGCTTAGAGCTGGGGGCTGGAGGAGAGGTGGGGACAACTGCTAATGAGTACAACAGGGTGGGGGAAACTGTCTTCACATTGTGGTGATGGTTCCACAACTCTGTAAAGATACTAAAAACCATTGAATTACACTTTGAATGGATGAACTTTATGGAATGCAAATAATATCTCAAGCAGTTAAAAAAATGGGGAAAAAGAGTGAGGTCCAGAAAGACCATTCCTTCAGTAACCCTGCTTCACAGTTATAGAAAGAATATCCTAGTTTTAAGTTCCTAGTTTTTTCCTGTGTGAAGGTCCTTTTTTTTTTCTTTCGAAGCCCATTTGTAAGGTAAAAAATTGTCAAGGACCCCACTTTTAGTTAAGAAAATGCTTAATGGTAAAGTCTATTTAAATTTAACAATTGATTTAAGTGAATTAATACTTTATTAATCCCAATAGCATTTACACGTTAGAAAAATGGTTCTGTATCTGTAGGGGGAAGCATGTTTATTATACCTACAGACAGGACTTTCTGTGTGTAGACAGACCCTTCTGGCCCTCTTTCAAGATTTCCTCAGTCCTTCGAGGTCCTCAGACCACAGGTTTAGAATTCTGGTCCATGTTCTACCAAGGTGTTTTTGGTTCAACTTCTCTGTCAGGTGAATGCTAATGGATGGAGACCCATTAGCAAAAAAATGTGACAAAATCTTCACCCATTGATGTTTCTGCCTCTTCAAGTGCTCAGCCAAAATGGCACCCTTTCTTCTCCCAAACCAGTGGGCTTTGCTGAGAGCAGATCCAGCAAAGAAGACAGCCAGAGCCATGCTGGTTGGCAGACACTTGTCTCTAGCAAATGTAATTAAAGGCAGCAGCAAGTAAGTGCCTATTAATTTTTCATTAGAAAAGTCAAAGGCTACCTTCTTGGAAGGCAGCATCACTAAACTTCAGCCTTGTACTTAAAGCCAGGCTTTCCCCCGCTGTGTATACACCCCTTTCTATGAGTACACACACACACACACACACACAGAGTGAGTCCACAACCCCTTTATTGAGTGTAAGAGAGAAAGCATCAGAGACAAACACTCCTATACTCTACAGAGATCATTTTGTCCCATCTTGACTTAAATTACCCCAATGGCTATCTGTACATGTAATTGACGATGTATATGAACCTTAGACAATATAATGATATCTCCCCAAACTGGGTTTACATACCACTTTTACAGTTTGAACCTTTTTTTAGATGCCCTTGGGGAGAGTACTATTCAAAACTCTCTATGGCAAATCCTTTTGTAAAGAAAATACGCTGTTTACTCCCGAATGCGTTTGTTTTATAAGCCAGAGGCAATGCTGCAAGGTAAGAAGAGGGGAGATGGCAGTGGGGGGGGACCCCCATCTGGCCCTAACAGCTGTCTCTTTATTGGTAGGCAGAGCCAATTCAACTAGGGAAGAGCTCTAAGCTTGGTGTCAGAAGACCTGGAGGTCTCACAAGTCACTTCACCTCTGTGAACTGCAGTCCCAGCCAGCAAGTGTAACAATGCTCTCCTACCCCCTTGACCACTTGTTATGAGGATCAGGACAAGATGAGAAATTCCTTCTCAAATTATTCACCCTTAGGTAAAATTGGAGTCATTCTTAATTATAGCCAATTAATAAATTGATTCTTAATACATCCAGATGTTCATTTAAGAGGTAAACATGGAATGAGGTACGTCTCCGGGTCTCAGGCTCTTGCATACATTTATGGATGACTGTGATAAATATCTTTATGTCTGTGCTCCGTGTGTACCAGCCCCTCTCGTATTCTGGGAGATTTGCTCTTTCATCTCTGCTGTGTTCAAAGCAGGGCCCCCAGGGCCATGCAGATGAGGTCTCTGTTCTTTTTTGTTTTTTACCCTTAAAGATTTTATTTATTTATTTGACAGAGAGAGATACAGCGAGAGAGGGAACACAGGCAGGGGGAGTGGGAGAGGGAGAAGCAGGCTTCCCGCTGAGCAGGGAGCCCCATGTGGGGCTCGATCCCAGGATCCTGAGATCAGGACCTGAGCCGAAGGCAGACGCTTAACGAGCCAGGCGCCCCAAGGTCTCTGTTCTCAAAGACATTCCCTCTTTCAGGATTCTGGCAGACTGCCACTTGTCTGCCGGGCTGACTGGAGAGCTGGGCCCTCTTGCAGGCGTGGGTGGTGATCGCAGGCGTGTGAGGAGCTTGTGGTGCTGAGCGTTTTTCTCCTCTCAGTGGCTACTCTGTCTGGCCTTGGAGTGGTCTCGTCCAGTTTCGGTGTCACTGACTTTGGATCTGCGATTGGGGATGGCACAGCAAGCCAGGCTGTGTTAGAAATCTTGCTGGGGCTGGCTGACCTTCCCCAAGCTGGGATAATCTTTCTCCCTGGCAACAGGCAGAGGCACCAAGGGACAGTGACAGATTGCGAAATCCTGAGGTTGGGCTTTCTAGAATTACTTAGAGAGAGAAAATAGTAACAATACCTTGCATTTGTATAGTGCTTTTTTAAAAAGACTGAAAGCAGTCTTTAAAAACTATTCAAGGAGGAGGCAGCTTTGGAATTGTCTGGTAAAGAATGAACCAGGTGGGTAAGAAATGTATTGTCTTATTCTTATCTACTCAATAACATTGAAAGTGTTAGGAGAAATCTCCCCCACCCCCAACACACACAGATGGGGATGCAGAGGAAGGACACGTGGAGGGACTTGATCAATATCACACAGCATTAGGGGGCAGAATTTGACCTAACCTTCTTGACTTTTTTTGTTAACCCAAAGCAGGCAGGGAGGATGAAGTTGAATGACTTAATAGTTTGCTTTGTTTGGCATGTGGACAGCTCTTCCTGAGTCAGATTTTTGACTTGGTCCTCTGGGGCCATACAGGAATATGCCCCTAGTTATTGGTCGGAAAGCAACGAAGAAGTGTAGAAGTGGAGCATGAAAAGAATTGTCATTCTCTTGCGAAGTACCTACCTGCGGTGAGGTCACTAAGGATAGTTAAGCAAGGCAGGACCAGACCCAACAGATAGGTGGAGCTGCTTCTATTGCCAAGGAGTTTCAGTGGTGTTTGAAGAAGGGGTCAGCAAACTCTGGCCAGTGGGCCAAATGTGGCCATTACCTGTTTTTATAAATACAATTTTAGGGCGCCTGGCTGGCTCAGTCTGTGGAGGCTGTAACTCTTGATCTCGGAGTTGGAAGTTCAAGTCCCACTTTGGATGTAGAGATTACTTAAAAAAATAAAATCTTAAATAAATAAAGTTTTATTGAAACACAGCCATACTTATGTATTTATTCTCTCAGCCTGCTTTTACACTACATGACAGAGTTGAGTAGTTACGACAGAGATCAGATGGACCACAAAGCCTAAAATCTTTACTATTTGATCCTTTCACAAAAAGTTTGCCAATCTCTATCTTAATACCAAAAAAATTAACGCACAAAAAATTAACACAAAATTTATCATAGACCTAAATGTAAAACCTAAAACTGTAAGAAGAGTACACAGGAAGGAGCATCTGGGTGGCTCAGTGGGTTGGGTGTCTGCCTTCGGCTCAGGTCATGATCCTGGAGTCCTGGGATCCAGTCCCATGTTGGGCTCCCTGCTCAGTGGGGAGCCTACTTCTTCCTCTCCCTCTGCCCCTCCCCCCCCTTGTGTTCTCTCTCTCAAATAAATAAATAAAATTTTTTAAAAAAAAGAGTACACAGGAAAAAATATTTGTGACTTTGGGTTCAAAGATTTCTTTGACGTAATACCAAAAGTCAAAATCATTCTTTTTCAGCTTATTCAAAAATGTATTGATAAATTAGACTTCATTAAAATTAAGAACTTTAAAAAGACATTGTTAAATGAATGCAAAGATAAGCCAGAGACTGGGGGAAATTATTTGCAGATCACATTTCTGATAAAGGATTTGCATGCAGCATCTGTAAAGAACTCTAAATTCAATAATGAGAAAACAACCCAATAAAAATGTGCAAAAGATCTGAACAGATACTTCACCAAAAATGGGCGAAAATATGTAGATAACAGATAAGGACATGAAAAGATGCTTAGTCATCAGGGAAAAGCAAATTAAAATCACAAAAAGATAGCACTACACATCAATTAGAATGGGCTAAAATTCCAGAGGGACCAGACCAAGTGTGGGACAGGATATGGAGCCTGGAACTCTCACACCCTGCTCACGGGGATGCCAAATGGTGCGGCTACTGGGAAACATCTTGGCAGTTTCTTAAAAAGCTAAGCATACACATACCATATAATTATCAATTTCACTTCTAGGTATTTACCCAAGAAAAATGAAAGCATATAAGCATATGTCTGCACAACGTCCTGTACGCTAATATTTATAGCGGGTTTATTTATAACTAGAAACAACCCAAAACCCATCAACAATTGAATAGATAAATTTGGTATATCCATGCGATGGATTATACTCAACAATAAGAAGGGATGAACTATTGATATATTCAACAACATGAATAAACCTCAAAATGATTATAATTATCCTGAGTGGGAGAAGCCAGACAAAAGAGAGTGTATACTGTATTATTCCATTCATAGAAAAATTCTAGAAAATGCAAACTAATCTATGGAGATAGAAAGCAGACCAGTGGTTGCCTGGGAATGGCAAGGAGGCAAAGAGCAGGAGGGATGGATTACAAAGGGGCACAAGGAAACTTTAGGGGGTAATGGATATTCATTGCCTTGATTGTGGTGATGGTTTCACAGGGGTGTGTGTGTACATATATATATCAAAACATCAAATTGTATACTTTAAATATATGCAGTTTATTCTACGTCAATATATGTAGCCATTTTAATAAATTAGCTGTTTATAGCTAATAAGGCTATTTTTTAAATTGAGGTATAATTGACATATAACACTACATATAAAACTTTTTTTAAAAGGAAAAGGGGGCAAAAAACCCTGAGGTTGTTATTTCTTTCTTTAAACACTCTGTGCAGTTTGAAGTAGCCAGCCTACTCCCCAGGTTTTATATTCCTTGTTCTCACCACAATGGTTTATCTCAGCAGTGGTTTTGTCCTGCAAAGCCCTGCCTTCATCAGAGGTAACCACGGAGGTTAACTGTATTGCCACTGTGTGATATAAACTACTGACTGCTATCTTCTAATGCTAATCGGATCATTGTTGCCTTCGAATCCAACTAGGTCAGATATCCAATCTCAGAGAACAGCATCCACTCTATAATCAGTTGAAGCAGAAAGAGATGTATTCAAAGATGCTGGAGACAAGTTCAAGGAGGAAGTTATCAGCCATTTCTGCCTATAGGAGTTACCTCGGTATGTGGGGAATGAGCTGACTGTAGAATAATCAAATCTACATTAGAAATCTAGCTTTTTAATGGTGTTTTCCCCCTAACATGTCATAATTTCCCAAATCCAGGGCTCCTGGGTGGCTCAATCATTAAGCGTCTGCCTTCGGCTCAGGTCATGATCTCAGGGTCCTGGGATCGAGCCCCGCATCAGGCTCCCTGCTCTGCGGGAAGCCTGCTTCTCCCTCTCCCTCTCCCACTCCCCCTGCTTGTGTTTCTTTTCTCGCTGTGTCTCTCTCTGTCAAATAAATAAATAAAAATCTTAAAAAAAAAAAAATTTCCCAAATCCTCTTCTTGTGAAACTGCTAGCAAAACTCAACTTAGAACCAGGGATAAATGGCTTATTCCAGGGATAATTTCGTGGGGTAGGGAAAGGACAAGGTGAATCTGGAATGCATCCTTGGGCTAGAATGCAAAGACGCCCTCCAAGATCAATGGGGACATGTCAAAAGCATACAGGACACTGCACATCTATTAGAATGGCTAAAACAAAACAGAAACCTGACAAGGCCCCGAGAAGTGATTCCATGCCCGTTCCGGACGGCTCAGGGCTCCAGAGGCCTGATGTGCAGTGAGATACCTCTGAGGACCTACGTATGGAGCAGAGACACAGTATCAGCCTCCCTGAGAAATCTTTGAGGAAGCCACCAGGAGAGTATGCTGGTAGAAATCAAGAGCTGCGGATTCTAGTCTGGCTCTTCTGCTAATCTGCCTTGTGCCTTGGGCCTTTTCCTCTTCTGAGCTTCTATGCCCTTGTGTGTTTATTGGGGAGGTGGAGAGGGGAGTGGACCCTAAGTGTTTTCAAACTGAGTTTCCTGGAACCCTCGGGCTCCTTAGGGGAACCAGGATTGGGGGTGAGCTCCACCCAGAACAGTCCTTTCATCTGTTTTATGTTTGGCAGATATAATTCTCAGCTGACAAACTCAGAAGGTGCAGAAAATATCAATTCCTTTATTGTCTAAATTTCTAAATTAATCTCTGACTCCCAGGACGCCCTCCCAGAAAGTGGATGAAATTTTCACCCCAATTATTCTTGGAATTCTCCTCTCAGGCCGTGGCTCACTTCTGGGACATGGGTGTCCACTAACAAGCCACGTCTCTGTCCGTGTCCCCTGCGGGTCCAGCTGCTTCTGCTGATTCTGTGTCATCCCTGGGACATGGGTGCCTTTGGAAGCTGCTCAATGTCCCCTGTCTGCCTTTCTCATCCTCATCCCACAGATCCTCCTCTCTAGCTCACCCCCCACCCCAGGAAAACCCTTCGGAGCCTAGAGAGAATTTCCTTTTGTGTTTTTTTTAAGACGTTCAGTCAGTCTATGCCAGTGATCCCTGTGATAGGTTGAATTTTGGTGGTGTCCCCCACCAAAAAAGGATATGTTGGAGTCCTAACCCCCCAATACCTCAGAGTGTGACCTTATTTAGGGATAGGATTTTTACAAAGGTAATCGAGTTAAAATGAGGTCATTTAGGTGGGTCCTAATCCAATATGAGAAGGGGAAATTTGGACATGGGCAGGCTTAGAAGGAAGATGATAAGAAGACCCATGGAGAAGATGTGACCATCTGCAAGCCCAGGCGAGAGGCCGGGAACTGACAGATCCTGCCCAGCCCTTAGACAGAAGCAGCCCTGTGACATAGTGACCTCAGACTTCCAGCCTCCAGAACTGTGACAAATACAATTCTACTGCTCCAGCCACTCAGTGCATGGTATTCTGTTAGCAACCCTAGAAAACAAATGCAGATTCCTTCCCCCTCTTTTCTTTTTTAAGATGTTCTTTTTATTGAGCACTAGTGGGGGGGAAGGGGCAGAGGGAGAAGCAGACTCCCCGCTGAGCAGGGAGCCCGATGTGGGACTCAATCCCAGGACCCTGGGATCATGACCTGAGCCGAAGGCAGACGCTTAACATAGTGAGCCACCCAGGCGCCCCAAGATTTGATTTTTAAGTCATCTCTACACCCAACATGGGGCTTGAACTTACAACCCTGAGATCACGAGTCGCATGCTCTACCGACTGAGCCAGCCAGACGCCCCCTCCTTCCCCCAACTTTCACCTCCCTTGGGAGCCCTTTACTTTCTCCTAGGTACTGCTAGTTCTCCTAACATCTGCTTGAATGGGAGAAAGGGATAGGGAAAACACATAAGTAAATAGTTCATAATTTCATTCAGCTACACACACATAAGAGAGCAGAGAATCAGGGGCTAAAAACAGCTTAAAAATCACTGGGCTGATGAGTTGGTGACTGTTGTCATTGTGTTATGAGTCCACGGGGGATCATTGTACTATTCTGTCTACTTTTGTGTATATTTGAAAATGTCCATTGTGAACCATTAAAAAGGAAAAACAAAACAAAAACAACAGAGAGAGAAAGCATCACTGCACATCACTGGGCCAAAAGATGACTGGGACACTTGCGTGTCTAGAGCTCCAGCATGGTGGCATTGTCCCCTCTCCTTGTCTCTAGAGCCCCACTCTGCGGACTGCATCAGGAGCTACCCCTCCCCCACCCCCAACTCCTGCCACTGTCACCAGAGCCCGAGCTGACTCTTAGCCTGGACACTTCCTTCCCCGGCCTGGCTTCAGCACTGAGGCCTTTGCAGCCACGGAGCAGAGCAAGGATGGCCGGCAGATCCTCCCAGATCCCAAATAGCCAGCAAACCTCCTCACCACCCGCAGGCTCCTCACTCTAGCTCCTCCCTCTCCTCTCTGGAGTTGTTCCCCCTAAAGCCTGCTAGCAACACTTAAATTACCAAATAACTACTCAAATACTCCTAATGGTCACTCATATTATCTTTTGGGACACAGCTACAGTGGCTCTTGCTTGACGGATGCTCCCCCTCCTCAAAAGCCCTCCTTGAACCTCGACTCTGGGTCAGGGCGAAAGAACCCACAGACACAATATTATTCATGGCATTTTTTAATAAGTGACTTTATTTTATTATTATTCTTTTTTTTTTTTTTAATTTTTTTTTATTGTTATGTTAATCCCCATACATTATATCATTAGTTTTAGATATAGTGTTCCATGATTCATTGTTTGTGCATAACACCCAGTGCTCCATGCAGAACGTGCCCTCCTCAATACCCATCACCAGGCTAACCCATCCTCCCAACCCCCTCCCCTCTAGAACCCTCAGTTTGTTTTTCAGAGTCCATCGTCTCTCATGGTTCTTCTCCCCCTCCGATTTCCCCCCCTTCATTCTTCCCCTCCTGCTACATTCTTCTTCTTCTTTTTTTCTTTCTTAACATATATTGCATTATTTGTTTCAGAGGTACAGATCTGAGATTCAACAGTCTTGCACAATTCACAGCGCTTACCAGAACACATACCCTCCCCAGTGTCCATCACCCAGTCACCCCATCCCTCACACCCCACCCCCCACTCCAGCAACCCTCAGTTTGTTTCCTGGGATTAAGAATTCCTCATATCAGTGAGGTCATATGATACATGTCTTTCTCTGTTTGACTTATTTCGCTCAGCATAATACTCTCCAGTTCCATCCACGTCGTTGCAAATGGCAAGATCTTATTCCTTTTGATGGCTGCATAATATTCCATTGTATATATATACCACATCTTCTTTAGCCATTCATCTGTTGATGGACATCTTGGCTCTTATTATTCATTTTTTGAAGCAAACTCTACCCCCAATGTGGGGCTCGAACTCATGACCCTGAGATCAAGAGTCGCATGCTTTATTGACGGAGCCAGCCAGGCACCTCGATTTGTGGCATTCTAAAGGAGTCCAGGGTACTGTCGGTACCGGGGTCATGCTACTCTTGGTGCTACGATAAATGACAGTCCAGGAGTTCTCAACTTTCCCGTGTTCCATTTCAGGGGTCACTCTTTATGTTTTCCCTTTAAATTCCTCTTCTAAACTCACTTCCTCCTTCAGAGCCCACTAGTGTTGAAATTCCCACTAGCAAAACAGGAGAAGGAAAATGGGCTTTTCATGGGACTGATTTAATGAAATTTAAGAAACTGTCCTTTTATTTAGGATTTGGTTCTTCCTATTTCTTGGTCTTAAAAGATCTTTTCTTTCAAGAAATGGCTGTATCAGGGTATCACAATGTATCAGTCAGTCAGAGTTTAATTGCAGGTATAACAATCACTCTAGCTATTTTGAGCAGAAATAATTAAATACAGGGATTCAGGACTTCACAAAATCACTGGAAGGGCTGGTGGAGCAGAGGTAGACTGGGCTTCTGGGAATGCCTCCCAGAAACACTGGCCTGACCAGGGCTCTACCATCTCTGCCACGATCAGGAATCTGGGGAGTGGGAAGCCACTGGCCCCATCTGCCAGCTCCGGGACCCCATCCCCTTGGCAGTGATCCAGCTGCTCCACATCAGCGAATGGATGCCATTTGTCTGCCCTTGACACCCACGAAGCTAGAGCCTGGGCCTCGGGTCTCTGCTACTGCCACCCCGGGAGAACCAAACGTCCCCATCCTCACGCTAGCCGGGAGAAACAGTGGCAGCAGCGAAAGCACACGCTTGGCCACACTTCTGCCTTCCCAATCATACCGGCGTGTCTGCCAGGCAGAGGGCGGGTCATGCACGGACCTGGAGCTGTAGGGCCTGCTACAGAGGGGACGAAGCTGCTTGGAGCAGTCTGCAACATCTATCGCAGATGGTAGCTTGTTTTGTTTTAATTGGCAATTCTGTGGCTGAGCCACAGAAATCCAAAATCCCCCTTGGGAGTGAGTAGGGTCAGTCCTCCAGAGCAGCCCCATCAAGGACAGAGATTAAACTATGTAGATTCACACCCAAATATCCAATAAACGTAGGAAGAGATGGCCCTCCCCACTAGTCATCAAGAGAACGCACATTACAATCACAGTTGTCTTGACTAAAATCACCACTACATACCCACTAGGATGAGAAAGTAAAAATACAAGTGTGTACAGGGATGTAGAGCAAGGAGGGCGCTCGTTCATTGCTGGGAGTTTACATTAGTAAAAACACTTTGGAAAATTGTGTTTAACAGTTCTTACTGAAGTGGTAAGTCTGGGTAACCTCTGACCCAGGAATTTCACCCTTAACCCGTCAAATAAAAACAGGTATAAGAGGGGCGCCTGGGTGGCTCAGTCGTTAAGCATCTGCCTTTGGCTCAGGTCATGATCCCGGGGTCCTGGGATCGAGCCCCATGTCAGGCTCCCTGCTCGACCGGGAGCCTGCTTCTCCCTCTCCCCCTCCCCCTGCTTGTGTTCCCTCTCTCGCTGTGTCTCTCTCTGTCAAATAAATAAATAAAATATTAAAAAAAAAAAAAACAGGTATAAGAATGTGCATGGCACCACTGTCTTTAAGAGCCCCAAACCAAAGACAACCCCAAAGGCCCATCATCAGTGGAATTAATAAATAAACGAGGGTATATTCACACAATGGAACACGACAGAGCAATGAGAACCAACAAACTACAGTCATGTGCAACAACATGTGTGAATATCACACACACACTCTGTGGAGCCAAAGAAGACAGACACAAAAAAGGGCATATCATTTGTTTTTATTTAAGTAAAGTGCAGGGGTTCCTGGGTGGCTCAGTCAGTTAAGCGTCTGCCTTCAGCTCAGGTCATGATCCCAGGGTCCTGGGATTGAGCCCCATGTCAGGCTCCCTGCACAGCGGAGAGCCTGCTTCTCCTCCCTCTGCTTCTCCCCCTGCTTGTGCTCTGTCTCTCTCTGTCTCTCTCTCTTCCTCAAATAAATAAGTAAAATCTTAAAAAAAAAAAATAGATAAAGTGCAAAAGCAGGATCTTAGAAGTTAGAGGCATAGTGGTTCTTCCAGCAGGTGGATAGGAATCGGGAGAGAACATGAAGTGGGCTTCTGAGGTGCCCATCATGTTTTGTTTCTTGATGGGGATGCTGATAACACATGTGTGTTCCCTTTGTGAATATTTGTCTTGCCCTACACTTACGATACGTGGGGCTTGAACTCACAGCCCACATGCTCTATGGACTGAGCCAGCCAGGGTCCCCTCCTGCACTTTTTAATGTGTATATACACTTCAGTAAAATTTAAAAAACGAAACAGAGTAAGCTTTCAATCTTTGTCTTTCTCTAAGCCCCTCGCACCCTGGTAATAAGGGCGGCTCCGCAACGGAGCGCGTACTGCGTGCCGCGCACTTCACATCCGCCCTGCGGGGGCTCGTCGCCTCTGTGCCAGGTGGAAGGTCATTTTGTGGATGGGGGACCAGAGATGAAGGGGAGCTAGGCAGCCGGTCCAGAGTCATCCAGCAGACAAGTGGGGGAGCCACGGGTCAAGCGCATGACTATGCCGTGCGCCCTCCCAGCACAGCCCCAGCTTCTCTGCGGGGCTCCCGCCCCCGCCCCCGCCCCCCCTCCTCTGCTCGCTTCCCTGAGCCCCACTTTGGTTATGGTGAGCCACTGTCACCAGCGCCAAAGCACACAGAGGGCAACCCGTTGCTCCTTGATGACAGGCCCAGGGGAGCCACAGAGCGTTACTGTCGCCACTCGTGGGTGGTCTAGCCTTCGGGAACTCGGCCTCAGCCTTGTGCCCGCCCTTCCTAGGCACGGTCCGGTCAGAGTTTGGGAATCTGCCAAGCCAGAGCCCCCAGGAGCAGGCAGGCAGCATCACAGCCAGGACTGCTTACCCCGTGGTAAGCGGCATTGCTGACCGTCTCTGAGTGGAGTAGGCTGAGAGCCAGCGGGGGCCAGGGCCGCAGGAGACTCTCAAAGCTCACGCCCTGGCTGGCTCGCAGGGGACGCTCCCGATGCCCTCCTGATTCCTGACCCACGGGCCTTGAGAGCGCCGTGAGCGGGTGCTCCCCGAGAGCGGGTGCTGTCTCATTTTGCCCCAGTCCCGCGGCGGCCGGGGTGTCTGCACCGTGAGAGCAAGTGCCGGGGCCTGGGCCAGCGAGGCATTAGAGGACAGATGTGATCAAGAAAGATGCAGTGTCTCTGCCTGTAAGTAATTTACAGCCTTGGTGACAGCAACTGATATTTATGGAGCACTCTCTATTTGCTGGGCACTGTTCTGGTGTCTCTCTCTCTCTCTCTTTTTTCTAAAGATTTTATTTATTTATTTGAGAGGGAGAGAGAGCACGAGCAAGGGGAGGGACAGAGCGGAGAGCCCGACTCGGGGCTCGATCCCAGGACCCTGAGATCATGACCTGAGCCGAAGTCAGACACTTAACAGACTGAGCCACCCAGGTGCCCCACTGCTCTGGTCTCTTTATGGGCATTGTCTCACTGAGGCCTTAGAAGAATTCTCTGAGGTAGGAACTCTAGGATTCCCGTTCTGTAGAGTTGGGGACTGAGGCTCAGAAGTTTGAGTGACTTGTGTGGTGGGCCCTCTCCACTGGCCCAGTCTTGCCCTCCCCCTCATCTTCGCGCTCCTGTGTAATCCCCTGCCATCTGAGTGTGGGCTGCACTCACTGCCCGTTTCTAACGAACAAGATAGGGTAGAAGTAATGGAAAGCCACTGCTGAGACTGAGTTACAGAAAGACTGTGGCCTCCATCTTGGGTACTCTCTCTCCCTGTCTTAGATCACTCACCCTGGGGAAGCCAGCTTAGGGCTGCAAGGGAGTCCTCACACGTATGGAGGTGTGCAGAGGTCCGTGGCAGTGAACTTCCAAGCAGCTCCCGCCCCAGCTCAGCCTTGAGATGACCATAGCCTCAGATGACATCCTGACAGCAACCTCATGAGAGGCCCCGAGCCAGAACCGCCCAGGGAAGCAGCTCTCACATCCCCGACACCCAGAATGTGAGATACTAAATGTTTCTTGTTTTAAGTAGCCAAGTGCTGGGGCAATTTGTTACATAGCAATCGATGGTTAATCCACCTGCCTATACTCACACAGCCTGTCTGTGAGGGAACTGGAATTTGACCCTGCGTGTGTCTGACTACAGCTCTTAACCACTCCCTGTGCTGTTTCCCCTGAATTGTGCAAGGAGCACAACCCATGCTTGAGCTGAACTGAGACTTCGTGGAACTGATGATGAGGCTGAGAGTGGAGTACCCTTTGGCAAGATGCTCAACCATTCTGTGCCTCAGTTTTCTCATATATAAAATGGGGATGATTGGGGTACCTGGGTAGCTCAGTTGGTTGAGCATCCGACTCTTGATTTCGCCTCAGGTCATGATCTCAGGGTCATGGGATCAAGCCCCGAGTTGGGCTCCATGCTCAGGTCGAGAGTCTGCTTGAGATTCTCTCCCTCTTCCTCTCTCTCTGCCCCTCCCCCACTCTCTCTCTCTCTCAAATAAATAAATAAATAAATAAATCTTTAAAAAAATGGGGATGATAATATACCCAATTTCATAGGGTTGTTTTGGGGATTAAACAAGTTTATACATGTAAAGCTCTTAGAAACATAGTGAACAGTCATTAAGAGTTAACCATTATTAGTATTAGAGTAAATAATATATGCAAATATTAAATGAAATAATATTTGGTTCAGCCTAAGCTCCTCTGAAAAATCAGTATTCTCATTTGCAAAATGGAGATAGCAATATTGCGATTCCTTGTTGTCAGAATTACAGTTCCTGGAACATACTAGAAGCTTAATAAATGGCACCCACAGTTTGACTATATGGACTAATGTTCTTTTTTTTTTTTTAAGTTTTTATTTATTTATTTGACAGAGAGACACAGCGAGAGAGGGAACACAAACAGGGGGAGTGGGAGAGGAAGAGGCAGGCCTCCCGCGGAGCAGGGACCCCGATGTGGGGCTCAATCCCAAGACCCTGGGATCACGACCCGAGCTGAAGGAGACACTTAACGACTGAGCCACCCAGGTGCCCCTGGACTAACGTTCTAAGGGCAATACGTGGAAGATGTCCCACCAGTAAGTGCGGTTACCATCCAGTCCCTGTTAGCCCTACTCACCTGAGATACTTCATACTCCCCTGCTCTGGGGTCTGGGAGCCGGCTAGAGGGGGAAGGCAGGGTGAGAGCGTGGGGTAGAGAGCCTGTGGGTCACGGGGAGATCCAAGAGGAGGCCTAGACCTTCCTCCCGGTCCTTAGGAATGTGCTCCCTTGGAGCACTGAGCTGGCTGCTAATAGAACCCTCAATGCTCCAATTAGAGGATTATGTTAACAATTCCAAGAAGGAAATTGGTTCCATGAAAATCCCCAGGTCCCTGGGGCTGAGAGGCTTAATGAGTCCCAGCACAAAGGACGCCACAAATTGGCCTTCCAGTTGGATCTTTCTTGTAATCGCATGGTTTGTGCTCCAAATGCACTCCAAAAGAAATAAATAAGTAAATAATACAAAAAAGATGGGCTTTGCTCTGCAGCCCCATGTGGAAATGTTTGAGAAAATGTGATGACCATCTTTGTTCAAAGATTTGGAGATTTGTGAAACATGTTTTTATAACTTTCTTTGCCAATTTCTTGTTGAGTTTTTGGCATATTTAAGTGCCAGATATCATAGAGGAGAAAACACAAAACACATAGCCCCCAAATGATACTGGAACATACTCTTATTTTTTATATATTTTTATTTTTTTAAGTTTACTTTTTTTTTTTTTTAGTAATCTCTACCTCCAACATGGGGCTCAAACTCACAACCGCGAGATCAAGAGTCACATGCTCCTCCACCTGAGCCACCCAGGCTCCCCTGAAACATACTTTTATTTTTATTTTTATTTTTTTAAGATTTTATTTATTTGACAGAGATAGACACAGCAAGAGACGGAACACAAGCAGGGGGAGTGGGAGAGGGAGAAGCAGGCTTCCCGTGGAGCAGGGAGCCCGATGCGGGGCTCGATCCCAGGACCCCAGGATCATGACCTGAGCCGAAGGCAGAAGCTTAACGACTGAGCCACCCAGGCGCCCCTGAAACATACTTTTAAATAGAACAACTGCAGAGTACCCCAAACGTTGCCATTTCCACTAAGGTCCCACAATGTTGGCTGTGGACTTCAGGCAGGAAAGAACTGGGTTGTGGTTCTGGCTGGGACAGATCATTTCCCTTCTTTGGATTTTCTTGTCCACGAAGTGTCAGGCTTGGATCTCTGTCTCACTGGTTTTCAAATTGGTTTCCAGGGAGCTCCTGAGGTGCCCCGGGAGGGTCCCCACACCCTATATCAATCAGAGCTTCTCCCCTTTTGTCAGCCTCACATTTTAGGATTCAGATTCTGATTGTTTGTTTCCTGTTAGAAAAAAGAAAATGAATGGTGTCTGGGTGGCTCAGTCAGTTGAGCATCTGCCTTTGGCTCAGGTCATGATCTCAGGGTCCTTGGATCGAGTCCCGCATCAGGCTCCCTGCTCAGCGGGGATCTGTTTCTCCTTCTTCCTCTGCCCTCCCCCCTGTTTGTGCGATCTCTCTCTCCCTCTGTCAAATAGATAAATAAAAATTAACAAAAAAAAGAAAAAAGAAAATGACTTGAGAGCTACTTTCTTAGATCATCTCTAAGCTCCTCTCTAGTTCTGATATTGTTGGAGTCTGTGTACAAGAGGACAGGGAATGGGGGATAAAGATGGCAGAGGAAACATAGGAGTCAGACTCTGAGAAGAACTTCCCTAACATCACCATCATGAGGAACATGGGAGGAGAACTAAGGAACTTGCATTTGCAGGGATCTCTGAGAACAGCAGACAAGCTAGGATGCAGGCAGAAACTGTCCTATCCAGGGCTGGGGGGTAGATGATTCCACAGCCCTGTGAAATTCCTATGTGGGCTGAGCAATTCCTGGATGGGGAAAGGCCTGCAAACTACACGGTAAAGTCTATTTTCCCCATTTCTCTCCTTTTACCTGAGCTTCTTCCTCCCAGCTTTCCACCCAGAGTTGCGCATTCAACAGCTATCCCCGAGTGTCTACCACATTGCAAACAGTGCGAGTGTTGGGGATGCAGCGCGAACAAGGCCAGAATCCCTGCCCTCTCAGAGCTGACATTCCAGAGGGGGAGACAGACGCTGACCTACGAGTCGCACAGTCATGCAGTGACACCTGTACCAGGGCCCCGAGGGAGAAATGTCAAGAGCCATCGCAGGGGACCGGGACCCAGGGGTTCCTGGGGCAGGCTTCCCTGGGAAGTGATGTTGCAGAGAACACCTGGAAGGTGAGAATTAACCAGGTGGGGTGGGAAGGATGCCTGTGGCAAGTGAGGACCCCATCCCAGGGAGGGAGCCACGGCGACGGTGACGGCGTTTCCCTCTGATGCACACACATGGTGGCTGGATGCTGTGAGCTCCTTTCCAAGTTGTGGTTAATGAATTCGCTCTCTTGGTTATCTCTCACTGACTGGATTAGCACCCCCGCCGCATCCAGATTGTCAGATTGTCGGTGAGGCGGATGCTGCCGCCTCCAGGGATAACCGCCCTTCCAGAGCCTGGCTGGACCTCCACTGCCAGAGAGGTGGGTGGCTCCGGCCTGGCTGGGAGGGTGGGCCAGAAGTTCCTGCCATCCTGGGACTGTGGTTTGGGGGAGAACTGCCCTGGGAGCGGAGCAGCCCCCCATCATGCAGGGTGGGGATATGGTGGGGATACGGTGGGGGTGTGGACCACACGTGAGCCACTACCTTCTACTTTGGGGGGCCCGTCTCGCAAGGAGAATACATACTGGGTTTTCTCTCCTTTTCTCTCAGGAGTAGGGAGGCCTCCGGAAGCTGTGTTCTCCAGTCCTGGCCCCTAAAGGAGGCTATCTGACGTGGTGGAAAAAGGTGTTGACTTTGGAGTTAGACCTATTAGAACTGTTGTTTGCTCTCTGTGTGACCTCAACAAAATTACCTCACCTCTCTGAGATTCAATTTCCTCATCAATGGAATAAAAACATCTCTTCTCCCAGGCTAAGTCAAGGGCCTGACACACAGGAGTGACTCTAGGACAGGTAGTCCTTTCTAGCTAAGTCCTCCTCAGGGCTGAGCCAGGGCTCCTCTGGGGAGGGCGTCCAGCCTGGTGCTTCTCTCCCCCGCCCCTCCCAGGGAGGCCTCAGGCTGGGTCTGCAGAGGCATGGGGTCAGCAGAGAGCCCCTGCCCTCCCATGGGAGCCCTTCGGGCTGCACCAGGTGGCTCTCGCAGGGAGGTAGCATCCCTTCCCTCCACCCGACTCCCCTGAGCTCCTCTGCAGGGATGAAGGGGCTGTCTGGCCAGGGCCTCCCAACGTTTCTGTATGCCTTTCATTAGCTCACAGATGTAGTCTTGTTGACTAGTGAGTTTCCCTCAGGTGAGATGACATCAAGTAGGGAGTTGGTCAGGCTTGCAGGCTGTTCTCCAGCTGGAGCAATGGCTGGTTGAAGGAGCCAAAGAGAAGGATGTTGGGGGAAGGGTGCCCCTAGGAGGGCCAGCCCAGCAGGAGGAAGGCCCAGCTGATGTTCAAGCCTGGGGTATGGGAGAATCCCCAGGCAGGCCTTGAGGTCCAGCAGCAGGACCTGGCTCAAAAGTTCCTCCGTGGCATGCAGGTCATCGTAAATAACGTGCCTCTTTGGCTGGGACTGCTTCCCATCCCACCCTTGGCCTATGTCAGGCCTCCCAAAGCCCCAGGAGAACAAAGCTTGCACACAGGTACCAGGTGGGCCTGGATGTAAGCTCCACGAGGGCTCATCCATCTCTGCCTCGTGTGTGGGTTCATCCTCAGCATCCAATACACGGTCTGCCTGAAGAGATGTTCAGTAATATTTGTTGAATGAATAATAGGAGAGAAGGCGTTATAATGTAGCGGGTAAGAGCATGGGATCTAGAGCAGGACAGGCCTGGTCAAATCCCACCTCTAAACTTACCAGCTGTGTGTCAGAGCCCTTCCTCTTCATCTGTGGAACGGTGATGGTGACGACAGCACCCACTTCACGGGGCTTCTGGAAGAGCACGTGAGACTGGGTCTGAAGTTGTCAGCGTAGACCCTGGCTATCGTGCTCAGCCAGCATTATCTGCTCCTGTTGTTGCCGTGGACTGAGGGCATGCCGTCTTGGTGTGTGCTGGCCGGGGGCAGGGCTGGCCGCTGACCCGCTGTGAGGAGAGAGACCAAGGAAAGTGCCCTATGAGAAGAGTGAGGCTAGATGAGAGAAAGAACTTCCACAGTGGGAATGGAGCGGAGGGCTGACCGGACCCCACAGAGTTCTGGTGGGGCTCCCACATGGGTCTTCGCTGTCTCCTGGAAAGGTCAGGGTCCCAGGTGTGCTGCACAACTTGCCTGGCTTTTCTCTGTGGCCTCCTGCCTCCTCCCAACTGGGCTCTAAGGCTGGAACCTGAGGAGTCCATCAGCATTTCTGTGGTGCTCGGTGCTGTCACCATCACCGTAGAAACCAGGGACAGGAGAGACAGAAAAGGAAGAGGAGAATGTGAGGTAGGCGGGGGGTGAAGAACCAGTGGGGTAGTGGCCAGGCTGAGCTGGGGCTGTGGGGGATGGGCAGGAGAGACCCTCTGGGAGTGAACTCACACCCTGCAGGAGCCCCGAGGCCATTCCAGCCATCCCCCAGTTCTGGAGCCAGAAGACCCCTCTCCCAGCCTAGGTAAGTAGAGGGGACTGAGCCCATCCTAGGCCTTCAGAGATGCCCGTGCAGTATGCATGCTGGACACGAGCCCCTTGGCCGGGGACAGCAAGGGCCCAGCACAAGACCGTAGTTTTTAACAACAGCCAAGAGGATGACTCTGGTCAGGGAGTGGGCTTCCGCTGTGGATGTTGGGCCAGGTCCCACCTACCTTCTCCAACTAGGAAAGCAGAGCTGAGCAATGGGCCTTCCAAGTTTGTTTTGTTTTGTTTTTGTTTCGGGGGTAGTAGAGACAGCAAACAGAGTTCAGCAGTATAATTAAATAAAGCTTATAACAAATTAATCTGCCACATAATTATATACATAGCTGTTATTATGCTACATGGTAATTAGTCATCCATAGTAAATAGTCCACACAAGCAAAGGTAACTGCTCTGCCTTTTACACAGCTGAGCCAGTGGTCACAGTGGGCCTCTTCTCCTGCTTGGCTCGCCGGGCTCTACCATGGCTCCGGGCTGAGCTTCCCTGGATGCCAGGTGCCATTCCATCAGACTCAGCTGCCGACACTCACTGTGCCTCGGGCGCTCCAGGCCTTCCTTCCATCCTCCGTCACCCCTCGGGACCCACCTGTGTCCCCCAAGGCGAAGGGTCCTTGGGCAGTACATTCAGCTGCTCCTTAATTTCTGCTTTGACTTCAGGCTGCCCTCCTCCTTCACTTCAGTAGCTGATAGAAGGGCCCCAGCCCCACGTGGCAGCCTCTGCACTGGCTGCTGGTGAGACAGAGGTGATGGGGACCAGTCAAATGGTCGCGAGGAAACTGGGAAACATTTGGGCTTACGATGACGAGATATGTTCTCTCTATGATGTCTCTATACACACATTATTGCTTGTGATCAAGATATTTTCATATGAATCAAAAATGGTTGTTTTTGTTTTGTTTTGTTCTGTTTTTTTTAAGGAGCTGAATAAGATCCAGCTTTTCATAAAAGAAGCCAATGGGCTGGCCGAGGAAACCAGCCTCCACCCACTCATACTGAGCCCTGGGATAAAGCTGGAGGGGTCTACTAAGGCCGAGGAAGCTTCTGTGTGGGCAAGGGCTTTTGTCTGGGTGAGGGGAAAGACACGGTTCAGAGCAGGTTCATGGAGTGGCATCTTAAAGGATGAGGAATGATAGTAACAGCTAACGTTCTCTGAGCGGTTCCGACGTGCCGGGCCCTGCTCTGAGCGCTGAGCTTGTATTAACCCAGGTGATCCTTACAGCATTGTGAGGCCGGTGCTGCTGGTGGCCCCATTTTATAGAGGAGGAAACAGAGTGTAGTGGGTTGAATGGTGTCTCCCCAAGAGACATGTCTGGACCCTGTGAATGTGGCCTTATTTGGAAAAAGGGTCTGCAAATAAAATTAAGGCATTTAAGATCTTAAAATGAGAATTCAATCTTATCTCAAGATGAAATCATTTTGGATTTAGGATGGGCCCCAAATCCAGTGACTGGTGTTCCTATGAGACAGGAAAAAGGGGAGGATTTGAGATGCAGGGGCACAGAGGAGAAGGCCGTGTGAACACAGAGGCAGATACTGGAGCTCTGCCGCCATAAGCCAGGGAAACCTGGAGCCACCGGAAGCTGGAAGAGGCAAGTAAGGATTCTCCCCTAGAGCCTCCAGAGAGAGCCTGACCCTGGCTATAGCTTGATTTCAGCCCGTAATATAAGAAGCCCTTCGCTGCACAATTACTGGCTTTAGTCAGTGCGACTGATGTCCCTTTCTTCCCCCTGACCTCCCAGAGGTCACGTCCGTGTCAATGGCGGCTATCAGCCGACACAGGGAACCTGGTCCCCTCTGGCATATGCCCAGCCCACCAGCTGGGCCTTGTTTCGAGAGTGAGCAGGGCCTGTGATCACTGTGTGGGGTCCTACAGGCCAAGGGAGCCCCTACGTGGAGAGTCTGGGCTCCTGCTTTGGCGAGGGGTCTCGGTGCTTTCCCTGACAGCAGCAAACCTGGCTGGCTGTCCTGTGGGGAAGAAGAGAGACGCACTGGGCAGCCTGGCCTGGCCCTACCATCAGCGAGCAGGCTACTTCTGGGCCATGCAGAGGGACTGAGCTTCTAGTGGGGCAGGCCAAGTCTTCTGGGGAGTTTGGCAAGGGGCGTCGCTCTGTGACGCCACCATGCTCTTGTTCCTTCCTATATCCTGCTTCTCAGAGAGGGCTGGGGGAGTGGGTGTCTTCTTGTGAGTAAGTTAGGTCTTGCTGGAGCAGGAAGGGGACTTTGGTGCTCTCAGGGGAGACGGGAGCAGTAACCAAGTGCTGGGGAACCCGCAGGATATTAGAGGAGGGCAAGGTGTTGGGAGGCTTGTCTCTGGGCCCCTGAGGGCGAAGGCTTGAGAGATAACACACAGACACAGTGGGCTCAGGCAACCCCTGGGCGTCCCAGGCAGCACCACCAAGCTCCCAGTGGGAGTTAGTCCTTGGTATGTGGAAGGCCAGCTCAGGGGCTCTGCACGGCTCAGGAGGATTGTTAGACTCCTAGCAAGGCAGAATCCATGCAGACTTTCTCTTGTCTTTGTTCATATTCCCCGTCTACTGGCTCCTGCCTGGCACGCTTTTGGTGACTACTAAACTTCCTCTAGGGTCTAAGCAAGAAGACAATGGGGCTCCGCTGGGTCAGGTTCTGGGAATACTCTTTCTGTGAGCATGGGACCGATGTCATTGCCCCTCGGGGGCTGAAGGAGCCTGCCAGTCTCCAGGGAAGAGGACCCAGGCTGTGGGGGCAGAAGGGGCTGTCTCAGGCATTTGAGTGAAATCCTTTTGGCAAGGGCTGAGCAGGGTGACGAAAATGGGGAAATTCCCCCCATAGTCGTGGGGAATATGTCATTTTGCAGGTTCTTGAATGGGTTGTCTTGTTTCGCTCTGACAACAAAGGGAAGAGATTTCTGTGTTGGGCCCTTATTTCTCTGTGTGGTGCAGATTGACTTGAAAACGAAAGAGGGTTCTTCACGGCACTTGCCTATTGTTGGTGTTCTTGGCCGGTGCCATCAGGTGCTTGTGGTAACCAGCTCAGAGCCAGGCTGGGTGGCTGCAGCTGGACATGATTCCAGATGGCAAGCAGCTGGGGGCTCAGCACCGGGCACCCTATGGCCTTAGAGCTAAAGCAAAAGCAATATAGTTAGTGTAGTCACAAAGGGTGTGGGTTCTGGAATGTCCTCTGGGTTTATATCCAGCCTCAATCAATCACCTGCCAGGTGACCTGGGGCCAGTTACTTAGCCTTTCTGTGCCTCAGTTTCATCATCCATATAACGGGATTCTAACAACATTAACTTCATAGAATTGTTGGGAGAAATACATGGGTTAATATATGTGAAAAAATAGAAATAGTGCTTGGTACCTAGTAAGTGCTGCGCATTATTAGCTCCTGTTACCCTTCATGGGTCAGTCTTGCCTTAGGGGCCTGCACATGGGTGAGTCACTCTGCATTGGAGGATGGGCCTGTGTCCCCTGGGTGGGCCTGTTCCATATCCCCGGGTCCCCTGACACGCCGTCAGAAACCTGCCCTGGGGTAGTGTTGCCTGAAGGCAGATGACGTCATGGGGAGACTGAGGGCTGCTGAGCATGGACCATATCGCTTCTGCCCCAGGCCTCTTTCTGTTACCTCAGAGCCTCAGGACAACCTTCCCTGACCGCACCTTTGGTTCCAGCTTCTACTCCTGCACTGTGGATTTGCTATCACGTGAGCACCCCTCCAATGTTAGAGTCCCCCTCTCCGCCTCACGACGTCACATGGTGTCAGGGCCAGAGGGTGCCTGAGAGGTTCCAGAGCTCACCCCTTCATTGTCCTGAGGAGCCAGTGCGTGGGGGCGGGGTGAATACAGTGATATAGCGGGACTGTGACGCAGTCCTTTACCAGGCCCAGTGCCCTTTCACCATGCTGGTGCCTCCCAGAAGGAGGAGAGGTGGTGACCATCACCCCTGGACCCCCTGATCGGGCTGGCTCCGGCTGGAAGGCCGGGGGCTGGTAGGTAGGAGGACGGAGGGGGCGACAGGGCCTGGAGAGTACGCCCGGGGACGAGGAGCGGCCCCCTCCCCCTTCCCTCACCGTGTGCCTGTCCTACAGGACTGGGGCCCAGGGCTGCCGGAACTCCAGGTCTCTTTTTCAAGAGAAGCAGGAAATTAATTTTTTAAAATGTGAACTCTCTTAATTTAAAAATGTTAGTAACCAAAACAATTTAGAATATCATTTTAGAGAAAGAAGAAGAAGAAGAAAAAAGCCATGTTCAGCTTGCAGGCTGCCCGGGTGCAACCCCTGCCCGATTGCGCTTGTTCCCACCAGGGGCTTACCACCAGACTGTGAGCTTCTCTGGGCTTCTAAAGAGCACAGGACGAGCAGTGTGCCGTGGGGGTGGGATTGAGAATTGAGGGCTGTGAGGCCACAAGGAAGAAAGCATCCAGATTGCCAGAAAGAAAGTAAATAGGCTAAGACCCACGCATTGCTATGAAAGATGCAAAAGAGACATTCTGCTTCCAACCACCGAGGGGCCTTCCACCTGGCCCTCCAGGTCACCGGCCACCAGAGCCTCCAGCTCCACGTGGGGCCCAGGAGGGCTGAGTGGGGCAGGGAGGGAGGGTTGCTTGGAGGCGGTGGGAAGCAGCTCAGCTTGGTTGCTGAGAAGTGAATCACATTTCCATGTGATGGGTGCAGTTCACACTTTGTAAGGGAACAGGGAGCAACTGGAGCCTGACTTTTCTAAATATACCATGCAAGCCAACAGCCGCCTGGCTCTGAATTGAGATTCCTGACAGGAGGCTGGGTGAGCCCTTGGATTCCACTTGTGCAGGCTGCATGCTGTGCTCCTCCAAGTGGGGGGGTGGGGGTGGGGGGTGGGGGAGGAGAGGGGCTGATGTCGGGAGCTGGGACTTCCAGAAGGAGCCCACTGACTTCCATTCCTGGGTAACTACAGGTAGGGACTCTGGGAAACCCTCACAGGCCCAGGTTAAGCCCAACAACCACAGGGTTTCTGTGGCCAGAGGGGGCCACTTGAACCCCACTGCAGACTTCCCTCCCCCCTTTACAGAGCTGCCTGGCACAGAGACCCCTGGTCGTGTCCTCCAAGCTCCCAGGGATAGGCAGTCTCCAGGACACCCTCCCCAGGGAGGGGCGGTCTCCCCTTATTCTCTGATCTCTTTGCAAGTCTATACCTGAAATCACAGTATGGGCCGCTGAAGCTGGGCCTTCCTTGGTAGGAAGCTCAGGTTGCTGGAGGAGCATGAAATCCTCTGATTGTACTCCCAGAAGTGCCCTGCAGGGCTGTCCTGCAGGCTGGGAGGTAGGGAATGCCACTGACCACCTGTGTCCCTTTCTCTTCTTGGCATCAGTTTCCAACTCTGGACAAGTGGAGGCTGGAGGTGACAATGCCGGTCTGAGGTCTCATCCAGATCTGAGAAGTCATAGTTCCCTGGCATGCAACGTGGGCTTGAGATGTGTGGTATGGGGGGGTGGTATTTAGTGACAGTCTTCCATGGAGCAGGTGGGGCTGCTCACCTCCTTACTTTGCATAGGGAGTGAAGCAGCCCCAAGCTCCTGGCAGGCTGTGATCAGTGCCAGAGCTCTCAGCTAGGGCTTGATTAGCTGTCCCGAGGCTGGGGAGAAGCGGCAGAGACCATCAAAGAAATGGAGGCTGGAGGCTGTGGGCAGAGACGCCCATGGCACGTGGGCGCACACTGTTGGCCCGGCCTGGCCCAGACTGGGGGTGGCTCTGGTCCTGGGCTGCCGCAGATCTGCAGCCACCAGGCCTGTGGGAACTCCTTGTCCCGAGATTCTCAGCTGTCAGCAGCTTTGCTAATGAGAAGTGCCTGAGGAAGAGGCTGAGGCTCGGGAAAGTTCTGAGTGCAGACCAACTCTGCAGGGTGCCGCAGTCTGGAAGAGAGGAGGTGGAACCCTCCTGAGATCTCAGCTTCCCATTGTGCCCCCTGGGCTGCTCAGAAAGCCCCGTCCAAGAGTGCCCAAGGGTACAGGGAGAGCTGGAAGTCTCTAAGGAGCTGGCACCTGTGCCCTTTGAGAAACTGTCTGGTTGGGGTCCCCACATAACATTCACCCTAAATGAACGCCCTGCCCCCCACCAATGTCCCTGTGTTCCAGGGAATAGGGAGGCAGCACTGCAGGCTTTAGGGGTCTGTGGGATCAGGATGAAATGCCGCATCTATTAGTCCTCAGAGAGGCCATGCCGAGTACAGGGCCGTGGGTCCAGCGTCTGCCTACACGTTGCCTTTCCAAGTTTCTTCAGAGAACTTATAGTACCTGGGGGCACCCGGGTGGCGCGGCCAGTTTAGTGTTCGGCTCTTGGTTGTGGCTCAGGTTGTGATCTTATGGTTGTGATCTCAGGGTCGTGAGATTGAGCTTTGCGTTGGGCTCTGCATGGAGCCTGCATAAGATGCTCTCTCCTTCTGCCCCTCCCCCCTCCACTCGCACATGTGCACATGTGTTCTCTCTCTCAAAACAGAAAACCAAAAAAATTATGGTCTCTGAAACGACCCTACTAAATATCTTGTTTGTAGGTACGGTCGCCTGGCTGGCTCAGTCGGTGGAGTGTGGGACTTTTGATCTCGTGGTCGTGAGTTCAAGTCCCACATTGGGTGCAGAGCTTACTTTAAAAAAAAAAATCATTTGTTTGTAAGGTTCCTGCTGGTGTCCTAAACCCCAGTGGAAGGCTAGGACTGAGACTACAGTGGTACATGGGCTTGGGAGGAGTCCCTACCCTCGTGAAGCCTACAGTCTTGAGGTGGCAATAAGGACCTCGAGGGGTAAATCTGGGCCCCATCACAGTGATTTGGCAAATAAAAATGTTGCCTGAGACATACTTATACTAATAAGAGATTCACTGTTTTTTTTTTTTTTTTTAAAGATTTTATTTATTCATTTGAGACACAGAGATACAGAGAGAGAAAGAGCATGAGCAGGGGCAGAGGCAGAGGGAGAGGGAGAAGCAGGCTCCCCGCTGAGCCAGGAGCCTGACACGGGGCTCGATCCCAGAACCCTGGAACCACGACCCGAGCCGAAAGCAGACGTTCAACCATCTGAGCCACCCAGGTGCCCCAAGAGTTTCACTGTTACCTGAAATTCTAATTTATTTTTTTATTTTTATTTTTTAAAGATTTATTTATTTATTGAGAGAGCGCGTGCACGCGCGGGCATGAGTTGGGGGAGGGGCAGAGAGAGGGAGAGAGAATTCCAAGCAGACTCCTGCTGAGCGCAGAGCCCGACTGGGGGCTTGATCCCAGTACCCTGAGATCATGACTTGAGCTGAAATCAAGGGCTGGAGCCTCAAGCAACTGAGCCACCCGGGCGCCCCTGAAATTCTAATTTCGAATCTTTCTTCTGGCCCCCCTGGCACTGTGGGAGCATCCTGGAGGAGCACCAGAGCCAGTCCTAGGACCTCGGGGCAGGTACTTCCTGAAGGACCGGCAGGAACTTGCCAGGTAGAGGGAATGGGTCTCCCAGGCACAGGGAATGTGGTGCACAAAGGCCAGAAGGTGAGAGCCAAGGGCCCTGAGGGCCTGGTCGCCTTTCGTGGAACGTGGGGCATGGAGAGGCTGGACACATCAGCAGACATACGTCCCAGAAGGTCTCTGGGTCATGCTCAGGGGTCTGGACTTCACACCAGGAGCAACAGAGAGTTACTGAAGGACTCACCGAGGAATAACATGATAATATTTGTGTTCTAAAGAGGCTCTTCTGACTGCTGTGTGCAGAATGGCTTTGGGGGAGGGCAAGAGTGGGAGTGGAGAGCCGGGTAGGAGGCCGCTGTCCAGAGGAGGGGGTGGTGGCTTCGACAAGACAGGAGGCAGTGGAGGAGGGAAGTTGATAGATTCATTTGATCCTCAGGAGATAGAATCAACAGGATTTAGCAACTAATTATAAATTAACTGAGGGCCCGTGAGGGAGCAGAAAAGGAAAGATGACTCTCAGGTTCTTGGCTTGAGCAACAGGTGGCTGGGGTGCCATTCAGGGAGGCGCGGCCCACTCGGAGGTGGGAGGAGGAAGAGGTTTGCAGCAGGGGGAGCAGAGGATGATGAGTTCTGTTTGGCTAGGTTGAGCTCAGGGTGCTTGTGGGATAGCGGAGCAAAGATGTCCAGTAGGGCCCTGATATGGATGCAGGCTCATGGCAGAGGGAGCTAGAAACCATGCGGCCATACTCCTCCTCTCGAGCTCCTGCTTCAGATGCTGGTGGGGCATGGCCGGTCAGGGACAGGCGAACTGGGGTCTCTGGCAGGCGGCATTGGGGCCTGAGCTCTGTCCAATGGGGCAGCCCTCCCTGTTTCTCGCCGATGCCCAACGTACGGGAATGTGGACTCCTGCTGCCTCCTCTTCTGATTTCTCGTAGATGGCTCACATGACATCTATCCATTTTAAGGTGTTGGCAACTGATTCAATTAAAAAAACAACAACGTGGGCCAGATAGAACATGTCCAAGGGCCAGATCTGCTCCAGGGGCCTTGGGCTGAAGTGAGGAGTTAGGGTAGAACCCTCAAGATCAGGAGCCCCTTAAGGCAATGTTCTGCAAATAAGCCCTGCATCACCCTCGGGACTTGTGTAAAAACGGACCCCCCACCTCTCTCTCCAGTGATTCAGATCTGATAGGTCTGAAGGAGCCCAGGAATCTGATCTTGTCAAGCACCCCGAGTGGTTGTTGATGCACTCAAGTTTGAGAACCTCTGAGCCGGGGGTAGCAGAGGGGACAGAGCAAGGCTGGTCACAGGGGCAGGAGAAAACCAGAAGAGGAGGCTGTCCAGAGCAGAGACGGTCTCAAGAATGATGGGTGGCTTCCTACGAATGGTTCCTAGGTCTGTCCTCCTTCTCCCCACCCCCCCACCCCTGCACGTTTTGGCTCCTCCCCAGGGAAGGCTGGGGAAGATCCATTTGCTAGCGAGAGTGAATAAGTCAGTGGGCATAAGGGATCGGTATGCAGGGGTGTGGGGCCCTCCTCTGGCTCCTCAAGCTGTAAGTGGTAAGCTGTCCTTCCCAGCCTCGGCCTCCACCAGGCTGAGCCAGCCTGCTGCCAAGCGTGGTGGCACATGCACTCAACTTTGAGTGTTTCTTTCCTGGAGCTGGTGGGGGGTAGGGTCAGCTTCTCTGCCTGTCCCAGTGAGGAGACCGAAGTCTGGGGTGGAGAAAAATGAGATGAGTGGGCTGGGAGGTGAGTTGAGCAGGCCTCACAAACTCCTTCAGTCCCAGCTACTTACCACCTCTTGCTAGTTTAGGAAGCAGGAGTGTTCTGTGAGGTTTGCCCAGCTTCCCAGAATGCACTTCTGGGGGCTCATGCCACAGTTAACCATTACGTGTTTTGTCCTTGTTTCTTTTGCCTACACCTTCATTAGGGATGCATGGGGGAGAAATGAGTTCAGGCCCAGGATATGGTACTGCTGGACCCCCCAGTCTACTCCAAAACCATACCATCATTTCTAACATCCAGCATGATGGCACCCCAATTTCAACCAAAAGACAAGGACTAAAAAGTGTGCATTGGGTTTCATAACAAGGTCACAAGTGACCATGAACAGAGCTATGGCATAGTAGGAAGCACCAGGCAGTAGTGAGAAGAGAAGAGAGTGGAAGGTGAGAAATAGAGAAGTGTTTGTAGCCAACCCTTCCAAGGAGCAGGAGGAGAGGGTGGGTGGCCGTGGAGTGCACGGGGGTCAAGGCCAAGATGGGGAGGCAGTCGATGGGAATTGCTGGCAAAGAGGAAGCACAGAGAGGGCTAGAGTCAGGTCCCGGAGGGGGGTGGGGAGTAAGTTAGAAACACCCAGAGCACAAGGAAGGGGTTAGCTTTGGTTAGAGGGTCACCCTTCCATTCTAACAGTAGGACAAGAAAAGTTCTCTTGTATGGGCAAGTTTATAATAATTTGGCGAAGAAAGTTGCAGGAGTTGCTGTCTGATGGCTGTTTTCTCGGTGACACTGGGGGTGCTTTCCTGGGCTAAGATGAGTCAGAGGTTTAAGGATGATGGGGTTTGAAGGGACTCTTGGACGGTGTGCCAGGCCGGCAGTCCCTGGCACGAGAGGCACAGGGAAGGGTAGCCGCCGGACTGATCCCAGCTTGGGGTTTTGCCACGAGGGTGCAGAGGGAGGGCAGGAGGGCACGGAGGTTCGTGATGATGGTGAGAACGATGGAGTCTGGCACGAGAGGGCTCCTGGGGAAGGTTGAGGGCTCATGGGTGGGGGAGCTCAGGGAGCAGGGAGAGAGACCCGGAGCAGAGGAAGAGAGCTAGGAGCTTCAGCCAGGCCATGGGATGGGTGTGGGCAGAAGAGAGCAGGGCACAGCCCTGGAGGAGCCCTGGTGTGCGTGCGTACGTGCGCGCGCGCGTGTGTGCGTGTGCGTGCGCGTGCGTGAGCGTGGGCTGGGGGCTAGTCGCAGCCGCGTCTTCCCGTGCGGCCTGGTTTCCTCCGCACGCTGCGCGCGTTGGCTTCTCTCCTCCTGGGGGTGTACGTGGGGAGCTGCCGGGGGAGGGTGGGACACAGAACGGAAGGAGCTCGAAGGCCTTGTCAGGTAACAGGGCACGCCAGGACAGCGCAGCCACCCCCTGGCAACACTGGGGCACGTGGGTGCAGCGTGGAAGACGGTGTCCGGACGCCAGCGGTCTCAAGGAGGACGCGAGCTTGAGGCAGGGGCTCTGCCGGCAGGCACCTGAGTCTGTGTCCCGAGCTGGGCCGCAGGCGCGGGAGGGGCGCGGCTGGGCTGCTCCCAGCTCGGGGTGTTCAGCGCCCGAGGCCCTGGTCTTCTCAGGTCTGCCGGTCCCAGCCACGTCTTCGCCGACACATGAGTTCCCAGCCCCTGGCAGACACCACCAGAACGCAGCAAATGGCAGACTCCGTCCGGGGCTGCTGACATCTGGCTTCTCAGTTCATTTATCTACTTGACGATGGTGGATTATTAAAAACAAAAACAAGGAAAATCTTCCCAGATCCCTGGCTAAGCCCGCATCTCTTACTGTCCCCCCACCCCTCATGGGTCGATAGTCCCCCATGGGGAAAGCTGCCAACAGGGATTATTTTTTTTTGAAGATTTTATTTGAGAGAGAGAGAGAGATGAGCATGAGCAGGGGGAGGGGCAGAGGCAGAAGCGGGCTCCCCGCTGAGCACGGAGCCCCACTTGGGGCTCAATCTCAGGACCCCGGGATCATGACCTGAGCTGAAGGCAGATGCTTAACCGACTGAGCCACCCAGGCGCCCTCAGATTAGTATTTTTCAAGGTGTTCAAAGAGCCTTAGCTCTGAAGATGTTTCAAGGACAAATGTTGAAAATAGCTTTGGAAAATCCTGCATTAACATCCCCCTCTCTTGGAGATTCACAAATTGCATTCACATGCAAAAAGATCTGAAAAGTTTCATAGGAGAAAAAAACTTTAAATTTGTTTTAACTTTTCAACCCCAGAATCCCCCCCCCCACACAGTTCTCCTTCCATCATTACTCAGAACCAATATTCTTTTTTTTTTTTTTAAAGATTTACTTGACAGAGAGACAGCGAGAGAGGCAACACAAGCAGGGGGAGTGGGAGAGGGAGAAGCAGGCCTCCCGCCAAGCAGGGAGCCTGATGTGGGGCTCGATCCCAGGATCCTGGGATCATGACCTGAGCTGAAGGCAGACACGCTTAACGACCGAGCCACTCAGGCGCCCTCAGAACCAATATTCTATGCATTTCACTTTGACATACGCTAGCTAGTTCAGGAAACCACCTGCAGTAGACTCTATGGACCCCAGCACAACCAACTAGTGTGCTTGTTGAGGATTACATGTACCCTTGGTTATCTAGCCGGTATGTCCAAAATTGGTGTCATTTATTTTTTTTTTTTATTTTTATTTTTTCAAAGGTTTTATTTATTTATTTGACACAGAGAGAGAGACAGTGAGAGAGGGAACACAAGCAGGGGGAGTGGGAGAGGGAGAAGCAGGCTTCCCGCCGAGCAGGGAGCCCGATGTGGGGCTCGATCCCAGGACCCTGGGATCATGACCTGAGCCGAAGGCAGACGCTTAACGACTGAGCCACCCAGGCGCCCCCAAAATTGGTGTCATTTAAATAGCTCTCTCTTGAGGAAGACTTTAAGCCCGTTAAAGAGTAAGAATAATCCATGGCATGAATAGAAGCATTTTACATCTGTGAGAAAACCCACAGTCCAAGAGTCAAGTTAACTCACACCCCCAGAGTGTACTGGACATGCTGCAGACAAGCATTCTCGGGGCCAGACGCAGCCTTATAAGGTGGCCTGACATTTTCTCATGGCCCAGGCCACCCTCCAAAAATATCCAGAGACAGAAGAAGAGTGGGAACTGACCTCCCCGAACGTTTCAAAGATTAACAAGCAGGCTCTCCATTAAATAGGAGTGCAAACACCTGCTTTCCGACCAGCTCCAAAAGCCCTGCAGGGTCCATGCTGGAGAGGGTTCTGCACTGGGGAGAGAACAAATAGATGGAGCTTTCAAAACACACATCCAGGCTGGCTTCTTTGCTCTGAAAAAAGTGTTATTTCCTGGACCCCTCCAGAATATGCTTTAAGATCTGACTGCCTTTGCTTTATATGGACAATAGACACCCGTACCTAATTTTCACTCCTGTGCCTTTCAGCCCCTTCGGCGTCGTGGGGCTGAAGCCCGGTTCCAAACGCCTCACGCTTGCAAGGCCCCGATCGCCTGTGAGGTGCTGCCTCCCAGCGGGGGAGCCCAGCTACAGCAACGCAGAAGCGGAGTTTGGCCTTCAACCAAGTGCGGTATCTGGAAATGCATCCGGACTGCGTCCACGAAGGCCGAAGATAGATGTGAAAGTGCTGCCGTGCTAACAAGTCTATGTTCTGGAACTAGTGAGCAGAAAACACAACTTCCAAACATAAAGAGATTTATGAAATGGGTACTAGGTGCGAATATACACAGCCTTTCTCATGTTTTATTTTTGCTCTTTGAATGGGACTTTTTAGGGTGAACTGCCTTTTCTGGGAAAAAAAAAAGATTATTTTTGGTAATGAGATCTGCCCCAGTAACACTAAGGAGTAGCTTTCTAAATCTGAAAGCAAAAAAGATTAAATAGTCTCTCACATTTAAAAGGAAGTGTTGGTCAAAGACCCGTGCAGCTCTCTTGTAACTCTGGTTCTCAGTTGCAGGCAGGGGAATGTTAATAGGTATGGCTATTTTTGGTAAGAGTTGCTTAGAACAGCTTCTTCACCACTAAACTGTATGACAATGAGCCAGTCCATTTGTAAGGTTGGGATTTTTTTTTTTTTTTAAATAATATGAGGAATTGCAAAGCTAGTCTTCATTCTTGTTAAAGGGAACAGAACAACACAGCGGTATTTTTGGAACACTGTGTGTAACAGTAGGTCTCTTAATTATACCAATGGTAATTCCTCAGGCTGGAGCTTATTATGTTCACACAGTACACGTAATTGCCACAAAATATGACAATGACAAATTAGAAAGCCCTGGTTTCCCATTACCACCCTAAGATTGTAAAGGTTGTATTTTCTGGGTAGCCTCTACTATTAACTCTACCATCTGTTCCTCAGCTTTAGTTGAAATGATTCTTTTCGTAAATGAAATGCCTATCTCTGAAAGAGACTAGATTGCATACACGAGGAGTGCTTCTACAACCACCGCGCTGGTAACGTCTGAGCCTGTGATCGGACCGCAGGTAGAAAGAAAATGTGCCCTTTGGAACAAGGACCACAGTCTTGGACAACGGTGATGGTTAACTCTGAGAAAGACTTGGCCAACCCGGCAGTGGGCATGTTAACCGCTGGAGGCACATGAGATCACTCAGCGATCACCCACTAGACAATGCCCATCCCATGGACACATCGGTGCTTTCGTTTTGAGCTGAAGAGGTCTGGGGTCTAGAATTAGCAGGACGGAAGTGGCCGAGCGGGGTGTATCCTGCCCGTGTCCCTCCCACCACCGCCTACTGGGAACTTGAGAGCGGGTAAAGCGGTTCCTAGGATTGCTCTGTATTTGGAGGCATTTTCAGGAGATACTTGACCACATCTTGTTTTAATATAAGATGAACATTGCCAGGCAACAACAGTTCCCCTCTTATATTACAAAAGTTAGATTAAAAAAACATTGTAAAAAAAAAAAACCAAAACAAAACCCCAAACATTGTAAGACAAGGATCCTCAATCGTTTACCGACTTTCTGGGATTTCCTGGTCGCTTACATGAGTAATCCCTCTTGTCCCTCTGTGGCCAGGCTGAGAGGGGCCTGGTAAGCTTGAAGACTGACTGGCAGGAAGAACGACTTTTTGGAAACCTCTTAATATAATCTGTCTATTTCTCCTGTGTAAGTGCATTACGAATAGCAGAAATAGATTTTAAACCTATGAAAGAAAGAACTGGAATCCATGACAAAACTGAAACTCCTCCATATTCCTATAACACTACGTTCAGGCCAACTTAATGTGAAAAATCACTAGACTCACTGGTATTTCAAATCCAGGCAGAGCACACACCAGTTTATTTTGAAATGCAACACAGATCAGTATTTTATGAATACAACTTATTACTACATTAACATTATCAGGTAAAAACAGCTTCAAATGCATGCATAGAAAGTGAGGCATAGCCTTGGAACTCCTTATTTCTAAATATACAAAAAATACATTTAAATTATATAATTTTAGTGAATCAAAGACTTATAAAATTACAATTTTGGTTTTCACAACATAGAAAAAATACAAAAATGGACTATATATATGGTTGTATAATTTTTTACCCAAATTTCAAAGGAGCAGTATGTACTGATTTTGATGTTTTATAATGTTTTATCTAGAAACTCCGAACTGAAAGTAATTTGCAGGTTGTACCACATCAGTGCCGATCTTTTGTTATAAATGAATAATCCAAACAAACCAGTAGAGATGAGGACACCATCTTCATATGCCTCTTTACCTCTAGTTCTTCTAAACCCTTTCTGTGGGAAGTTCACTCCAGAGGAACGGATTTTATCTGGAAGGACAGTGCTTTATTCCATGACTAACTCTCCCTGGTGCCTTTGATAATGGTATGTGTTAAATGAGTGATCCCAACCTAAGCAAACAGAACACAGCAAGATGCAGATTAGCAGCTTGTGTCTACAAAGCACTACTGCGTACCTCAAAGAATTCTCTGCTGGAAGGTGGTCCCGAAGGGAGGAATCTGAAACACCCAACCAGGCGGGCAGCGGGGCAGATGATGCCTTTGACTATGTCCTAAAATGAAAATGAGAAGTCTGACAAAATACCCACCAAACACCGCCTTCCTCATTCACACTTTATAAGATGTGACAGTTGGTGGGGTTAGATGTTCTCCAATTCATAGAAGAACACCATCACTTCAAAGGAGAAATTAATTCGTGTCAGAGATAAAGCAACCAGTTACCGAGAGAGGTGAATGAAGGACATGGCCGAGTGCATGCCTTAGTTATCTGCCATGAGCATCTTAAATGTCGATGGACAAAAATACATAGTGGGGTGGAGACCCTTTCTGAGGAGGAAGTTGCTTGCTGTGTTCTTGCTGCCAAAGCTCAATTTGATGCAACACCACTGTTTGTGACAGACTATTTTTCATAAATAGTGACAAATTATAACAGAGAGACCCGAATAAAACCCCCAATCCAGCGATCCTGGAAAACCTATATTTTTCACCCCATCTTCTATAACTATTCCAGAAACGACTGAAAAAAATCTTACCCAAACTAAGTAATTAAGACTAATATAACTCAAATTGTTTCTATTTTACAGCAGAAATACATTTTGGAAAAAGAAAAAAAACCATGAAAAATAATCTTTCCTCTATATTTAGTTTATGAAGTACAAGAACAGATTCTAGTCTCAACATGCCCAAGTTAAGACTGCTGACTTAAAGAAGCAGAATTTTAATGTTCAATTCAAAAACAATTTTATTACACATCTGCCTGCATTAAATTTTAGGCTCCATACTTTCTTTTTTTTTTTAGGCTCCATACTTTCTTCTCATTTTCATCTTCATTATCAGGCTTCTATGAAAATAATTTAAAAAATGAGTTTTCCATTATGACACTCTTCTGATATTAGCAATTATATTTTAAATAACTACTCAGTAAGCTAGTAACTAGGCCTTTAAAATTTTAAAGATCAACGATTTAAAAAGAAAAAGGGGAGAAAAGAATCCACAAAGAACATTCTGTGTTTAAAATTTAATGCACATCTGAACTTGGGCTTTACATTTTCATCAACCCTTTCTTCAAGAGTCTTAAATGCACAGTTCAGCAATTAAATGGTATGAAAACATGACGGCAATTAGACACGGTCCACATGACCAAAGTATTTCTAGGCCGCTCCCACACACGGGAGAGGGAACTGCTTTTAGCTCATGTCTGCCCAACTGGAGCACTTCACCACCTCTGGACTTACAGCGTGGTGGGGATTACACAGGACCGTAATTAGGAAAAGGATCCTAACTGAAGAGTTGAAGGAAATTTAAAAATAAAGTAATAAGGGTATAGAAACCTATTCCTAAATGTTCTTCAGGTCTACATTTCTAGAGTAACATCTTCCATGTGCTTTCACAATTACAGATTCTCTAACCCTTACGTGACTAGCCTGGCTTTGGGTCCAAAAGTGAGAATAGCTATGGGTAAATACATTACTCAGAAGTGTTCTGAGAATGACACCGTGAAAGGTACTTGTCATTTACTGGCGATTGAGCTTTCCCTTTCTGAGAACTGTCACTGTGTTAAAATATGATTGAGGCTGAGCCCTAGATAAGATAGGTTCTCTACGATGTACACATACTTACTAAATCCAAGCACGTTTCTTAGCGGCAGGCTGTAATGACTCCACTGAAAACAAACAAAAGGGTTCTAGCTGTTTTCAGATTACAGGTACTACCCCAAAGCTTCACGGACATATACATGGTATAATTCATTCATTAGACAGGGGGGAGACAGATCCCAGCCATAACTTCGTAACATTCCAGAGAACAAAGTTTGCCGCTTCAAAAATACAGTTTCCAGCATGCAGTCAAGCACTTTGAAAAGGGAATGCAAAACACTGCAGACTGGAACAGAACTCTTACTGCAAGCTGGGCATTCAGCTGGTACAACTTCCTTACTCAGACTGTAACTCTCAAGTATTTAGTATTACAGATCTTTACTTATCAGATACATGAAGGAAACAGGAGGATATAAAACACCAAATCCCTTTCCAGCGCCATCATAGATACTGGGAACTTCTGGTTGAAAGAGCATGCTGAAATGGACCAGCCAGGATGTTTTATGTAATAGTTTTTGTTGTTGTTGTTTGTTGTTGCTGTTGTTTTAAATAAAATCCCAGGCCTCTGTGACACTGGATTTGGGTTTTTGTTTTATTTTTTTAATATTTTAAAAATAGTTCTTACTTATTTTCTATGAAACGTATTGGGAACTCAAAAAGTCTGCAGCATTTTTTTGTCATTGAAAAGTTTGTTTTTTGGGGGTGTGCAGGAAGCAGGAGCTATTCAAATTTCTTGTGTTCTTCAGTATGAGAAAGGACCTTTCTTCTCTGGTGTATCATGTGGAAGTATAACTGGGGAAAAACTGAAAGAAAAGAAAGAACTGGTTAAGGAGCTAGATCATTTAAAACTGTATGTTCTCTTTAAAGCACATGGACTTGGGGTCCTCTTTGACTCACTTTCTCATCCAGCAACCAAGGAAGGGAACACGGTGGGCTTGGGTAAGGGGAGGAAAAATGCACAGGGACTTACCTTTTCCTGCTTTAGCTGAAGGGGAAGGGTGGTCCGGACTGGAGTGACACATAGTACCATCACTATCATTACCCATCGAGATGCCACAAAGCCGCCAAATAACACTCTACCCTCCCTCGTAGTATCTTCACATTTATTCTCTGATGTTACCATTAGGTGAATTCTAGTGAGGGACTTATTATTCCTGTTTACAGAGGAGGAGTTCAAGCCCCAGGGAGGGTAGGTGACTTGCCTGGGATTTCGCAGCAAATTCCTGACAATCAGGACCAGGCTCTGGGCTCCTGACACTCAATCTAGTCCCTTCTGTCACCTGAGGGGATCTCCCAAAAGCATTTCCCGAGAAAGGTTGTTCTTTGAAGGGGAAGACTGAGGAGGGGGAAGAGGGCCATGACATTTTATCTGAACATGAAGAAGCCAAGTTTGGCTGTAGAAAGTCCTTATGAAAAGTAAGCTAATATCTTAGGCACTAGAGATTCTGTTCTTGGTCATTTTTTTTTTTTTTCCCTTAAAGATTTATTTATTTTAGAGAAAGAGCAAGTGTGGGCGCAAGCAAGCAGGGGGAGGGGGGAGAGGGAGAGAGAATCTGAGGCAGACTCTATGCTCAGCATGGAGCCTAAGTGCCGCTCCATCTCACAATCCTGAGATCATGACCTGAGCTGCACCGCTTAACTGAATGAGCCACCCGGGCGCCCCTATTCGTGGTCATTTCATAGGTTACTTTACAAAGTACTGGTTCTAAAGAAACTGGGTGGTACCACCTCCCTGGGAGTATTTGGAAGCTGGGGGGAGGGGGGTAGATTTGCAGGAGGGAGGTTACTGGCATTCAGCACACGAAGCAGGAATGCCAAAATCTGCAATGTGTGACGGTCCCCCACAACTAAGAATGTCCTACCCCAAATGTCTAAAGGATTCCTGCTGGGAAAAGCCAGCTGAAGCTACTTGCCTTCACCAGGCTACTGTGAACTGGGGGTTCAACAACTACGTAAGAACCCCAGTGAGTTGGTTTAAATGTACACTATCCTTCCTTCCTTCCTTCCCCTTCTCAACGGCTCCAATCTCCATTTTGTGGAATGTAACCTGTATTTCTGGGGAGGTGATTTCTACGATTCCCCTGACAGTTTCTTTTTCTTTTTCTTTTTTTTTTTAAAACCCACAAACCCACGACCCTGAGGATCAAGACCTGAGCCTAAATCTAGAGTCGGACGCCTAACTGACTGAGCCACCCAGGCACCTCAACAGTCTCTTCCTTTTTAAATGGGTTCCAAGTTGGCCAAATTTCAAATGATCCTCCCAAAGTACTCCAAGACATCAGTGGGTGTGTGCACACAGATCTGATAAACTTCAGAGGAGGCTCCGACGCTGAACAGGGCTGCCATCCAGTCCACTCGCTATTTGTAGGCAGGAAGTTATTCAGAGAAAAGACCCAGCTTGTGCATAGAATTCAACAGGGGAGAGAACTATTCTGGTATGAAAGCCAGAAAATTTGACAAGCTCTATAATCTAAAAACTGGAAGTAAAGATATAATTAAACCATAAGGAATGCTAATTGCAATCATTTAAAAATGTGGGGCCAGTCATATTTCTATAGATATGCTTTACTAAAGGGAAAATTTGTGGCAAAGTACACTAAGGACTTTTCCACCGGTTGCAGGGGTGGCTAAAGCTTCCCTGCTAGTTCAGAGGGTCTGAGGAAGGATGACCTAGAAACCATTCATCAGGCCCTTGGTGGCAGTTAAAGTAAGATGGTGGAGTATCCTCATCCCCACAGGCAAGGGCCTGCTGGCTACCAGGAGGCCAGAGGTCAGAAATGGAGGGCTGATATGGCTCTTTCAATTCTTTCCAACTTCAGAGGTTTCTCAGCGCCCAAGCAAAGGAATGTGTGTGGGCGAGGCCAGGAGAATGGGGGCACTTGGGCCGGAGGTTCTCTACAGTTCTAGTAATGACTTCTTGGTGACCAGAACTTGGGTGACACTGTCTCCATCTGAATTTCCCACATGTTTAGACTGGCCCAACTGTAACAGCTGAAACAATTCCAGATGCATGGCTACTCTTTTTAACCACAGACGACAATGAAGAAAAACCCCAAGACAATCTCAGCCTGACAATAGGCTATTCTGAATTCTACCTTCTGCTCTCCCAGTCCAGGACACATGCAATGGAGATGGTCACTGTGCACGCGAGTGTTGCAGTGGGGGTAGGGGTTCCTCTAGGCGGAGGAAAAGTTGCAGGCTGAGAGCAAATGGAAATGCTCTGCCTGGGCCAAGTTTCTTCTTGGTCTCTCTAAAAATCTGAGGTGTGGTTATGGTTACTGACAACCTGGACAGCGCCCAGCTTCTCAGTATCATCATCCAACACCAGTGTTTCTCATTTCTCAGCCTTTTTTTTTTTTTAAATCCCCACTCCTATTGGGTGGTAAAAGCCAACTTTTACCAATTTGGGGGGCAGGAAATGTAGACAGGACTTAGATGTCTACCGAGTTTGGAGAGACTGTACATACTGCAGCTGCAGCAAAGTGGGAAAGGAGCACCTTGCAAGGGATTCCACAGCACCCCAATATGAGAAAATCCTGGGGCCGAGGCTCATGGGCCACAATTTGAGCCACATGTACAACAATGAAAGGGTGTTACTTTGTATAATACATGTATATCACCAACTTCCCATTAAAGAAGATTAAAAGAAACTTACATTGTAGAAAGAAAACCAAATTTGGTAAAGAAGACTGGATGTCAACAGCAACCCCTCTTAACTCTGCATTTTCTTCTTATAAATACAAAGTTTTGGAAAGTTGGAAATGTGCTGCTGGCTGGAATGAACTGTACAAACTGGTCTCAATATTAACAACCTAAACAACTAAAAACATGCAGGACAACTGGCTCAGGCCAAAGGCATAATGAGTGCCAGCAGGCACAAATGATCTGTAGCAGAAGATACCGTCTGGGCCGTCATCTTGAGCCTGGGTGCGGGGTCAGGGATTGGGAGAAAATCTGTTCATCTTTATTTGAAATCAACCCTTTTTCTTGGTCTATAGGAGTTAAACTACCTTAAGAAAGAAATAATATAGACTTTCACCACCCAAGTTCTTACCAACAGGAGGCTGAGAAACAAAGAAGGGGAAGGAACCAAGGTAAAGAAAGCCAACTTGGGTTGAGAGCCCCGCCCTACTCTTTTTGTGTTTTCTCTTCTCTCTCCATCTGAAGGCCCAGAAGGAAAGTCCCACAGAATGGGGTTTGTTTTCCTTCAGGAATCCTATCCCTAGGGAGGGCTGCTGTGCTTGCCCAGGCCCCCTAACAAGACCAAGGGGTCAGGAGGCAGAGGCGAAAGGCTGGGCGCTGGCTGGCCACCAGAGCACAAAAAAACGAGGAGGTACAGAGAGACTGAGGCTGTCCTGGAGAGCTGCTCCTGGAATGAGGACCCTCCTTCTTTGGCAGACTAAGATCTTAGAGCAACTCTCAGGTAGGGGTCCCAGATTTCCGTCAATGTGGCAGCATCCTGCTATTGGTTTGATTTCATCACACCCTCCCTGCTCCTTTTCCAGTTATCCAATCTGGCATCTATCTCTTATTCAAACCTTATGCTGATTTTATTTTATTTTATTAAAGATTTTATTTGAGAGGAAGAGAAGGGGGGGGAACAGAGCTCAAACAGGGGGGAAGGGCAGAGGGAGAGGGAGAAGCAGGCTCCCTGCTGAGCAGGAAGTCTGACTTGGGGCTCCATCCCAGGACCCCGAGATCATGATCTGAGCTGAAGTCAGATACTTAACTGACTGAGCCACCCAGGTGCCCCCTTATGCTGATTTTTAATAAATCCTGTGGTGCCCACTGGGATAATATGTGTTACTCTGGGTGTGGCAAAACTCCAAGTAGGAATTGTTGCTCTAGACACTGGAAAATGAAACTCTAAGGGAACAAAACTAAAAAGATGAACAACTGTAAGCTAATTTTTATTAAATTTTTAGACTCTTCCCTATTTATGTTTTCTTTGAAAATCAACTACCTTTTTCAATTTAAGAGAAAAGGCCTCTGGCCACCATGGTTCCAGTACCAAAGAGGAAGACCTGATAATTAATAAAGAGTGGAAAATGAATCATTAAGCAGAACTGCTGTCCAAGAATTTCTCCAAGATAAACGGTCATATGAAATCTGGATATAGTTTTTTTTCTCACAATGCATGAAATGCAATTTTCCACAGAAGGACACAAACATGTCCCTTACGACTGTTACGATGATTCATTCAGTTCATGCTGTGGGCTGGAGAAAAATCCAACCTTCCTGTCTGAATTGAACCTGAGGTTTAGGGAAGAATATGGCATCTTACAGACCAAAATAAGATTCACAGTGACAATGGCTACAGAAATAGCTAAATGAGAAGAAACCTTAACTTCTTACGTCCTCGGGTAAAACAAAATCCTTTTGGATACATGAAAATCAGTCATAGGATTTTAAGTGAATATCAGAATTTGAGAAAAGGACTAAACAACTCTTCCTCAGCAAACAGGACTCACTTCACAGAAGCCTCAGACATGGCCATTTCTCCTTGGTACTGAGTACGCTGATAGGCACTTTTGATTATCTGAATTTAAACCTTTAGCAGTACTATTAAAATAACTGGAAACTGTTCTGAAGAGAACATTATGTCCTGTTCAGATGATTTCAGTGCTTATTTCCAAACAAGAAAATAAGAAATATAGAAAAAAATAATCTATTTTTATTTTGTTACTTGTTTCTAGTTAGCTGCTGATTCCTTAAAAATGAAGTGTCTATTTTGATTTAATGAAAATGCAAATACCTCTTTACAATGTTTTCCAAATACCATAACAAGCAGTTCTCCAGAGACAGAAAAAGTCAAGGTAAGGTCTTTAATGGCCTTTTTTGTTCTGCATTCAGTACATTCCCCCAATAGGTAGTTCACCTTTCCTGCTATTCACTGTTTCAAACCCACACACTGAGAAGGGCTGCATTTTGGCAGCTGTATTGAGAAGGGTCCATCTTTATTCAATTACTACTAGAGAAAATTCCCTCTGACAGACAGCATTCAATAAAAACCAAAGCATTCCTAATAAATTAGATTTACATTTACTTGGATATGGTATAAAAACATCCAAAGGCATTTGACTCTAAGTATTGTAGAGCCAATTTTAAAAACATAAATATATATACGCATAACTGTTTACTTACTTGGAATGTAGGAGATCATTATCAGAATTAGGAATGCATAATAGTCAAAGGAGAAATTGTATTTGTTAGGTAGACTGATGGAGTATAGGCCAGCCTGTCGGACGAAGGGCAAAGCAGCATATATTGTGAGCAGTTCTCCCGACACTCCCATTGGGTACAGCACAATGAAAAGTGTGTACCTAAAACAAAACAAAATATTCATGAAGAGGCTTGAAGCCAGCATGAGTAGAAAGATACATTCCCACCCCTCTAATCAGTACTGGTCTTTTAGGAAGCTATGATTTCTACATTTTCCTATTTACCCACTAGTTGTTTCTTTTTAAAGTAGGTTCCATGTCCAACGCGGGGCTTGAACTCATGACCCTGAGATCAAGAGTCGCATGCTCTACTGACTGAGCCAGCCAGACGCCCCCGTTTACCCACTGTTTAAATTCAGGTTTTACAGCCAGTTTTTGAAAAGGGCCTATAGCAGGTATGTCTCTGAATGTTCTAAAATAAATGTGTTTGGTTGGCCTCAAAATTTGGTCCAACTAAATAAACAACATTCAATACAACTCCCTAAAATAATGATGATGATGCCAATCATTAGTAAAGCAGGGGTGCCGAGTCATGGTTTATAGAAGGGTCCTGCCCTGTGGCAGAGGTGGGAGTGGAGCTGGGGGGTTTGCAGGGAGTTGGTGGGGGAACATGTTGGAGCACGTGTCTAGGAATCCCTACAAAGCACACCACGTCTGGTCTGTGGACTGAAAAGAACAGCACATCCAGTGTGCTTATACTGTTATTAGTCAAATGTCTATACATTATCATCGTGAAAAATGAAATATATGCCAATTTTAAAAACCTTAAAAAATTCACAATAGCTTTTGGTCATTGTGTAATTTTTCAATAATAAAAAACCCCTACAATGATTATCACACAGAAGAATCCACACCATTTTTTTCACATCAAAAAGGAGTTCTCTATGTTTCAAAAAGAATTCAGAGAGAAGTTCATCCTATGGAACTAACTGGAAATCATTCTGAGGGGTAAGAATTGCTAAAGAAACCAGCAGCTCAAATTTTAAAGAGGCTCTGGCTGTTTGTGGCTGACAGCGAGCAAACTTCCAGGTGCAGAAGTTGTGCCGAGAAATCAGTGACAAAGAGCGGGAGCTGTGTTTGTGGGGTTCCCTGCTGCCAACTTCAGCTATGCTAAAGAGGACGGTGGAACGGGAAGATTCTTCCATAGGCCGTGCACAGCCATGGACAAAAGAGCCATTAAGATCAGGGCTTGGCCATCCAACTCTCCCTGTAGCAGAGCAGACAGCTCCCACAATGCCTGCCCAGGTTGGTGAGTTAGTGACTGCCATCTCTTCCCATTCTTCCCTTTTCCTAATAAAACTGTGTACTGGGGGGAAAAAAAAGAAAGAAAGAAAGAAAGGAGTTTGCACACTTGAAATGTTGGAAACAATTGGTTCATGTCTCTAATTTAATCATTAAACTCATAAGTTGTCTAGGAACCACCATTTTCCTTCTAGGAAATGAGGCACTTGGGCCCCAAGGACAATTTTGATCCTTTTGCTTTGTCACTCTCCCCATAATCCTCTCCAACTCAGAAAACTGCTCATAACCATCTCATGAATTAGTTCGTATAAACAGATAACTGTTAGCCTTTTCCCCAATTCATAACAAATATTACTGGTAAAACTTATCAAAGCAAAATAAAATTGCTAACAAGATAAAACTGCATGTAATGTTGGTTATTAATTAAAAATTAAGAGTCATAGCTTGTTGCCAAAATTGAGACTAGGAGAACTGGACTTGGTCCAAAAAACATAATGGCAGGAGCTCATCAGTAAAATTTGATAGGAACAAAAAAGGGATGTGACATCAAATTTCTATTGAATTATTTAAATGAAAATAATCAATCCAATAAAAATAACAAGTATATCAAACGTCAAAGTGTTTCTATTAATCAAAGTTAAGTAGCATCCCTTATCCTGATGAAATCCACAGACCGGTCTCACATCACCAATCCCAACTCTTTTGTCTCATACAATTAAAGAAAAAAAATTGAAATACAGTTGACATTGTACAACTTTATTTTTAGGAGTTTGGAGGCAATATTTAGCAATAAAGGACAAATACAGTGATGGGTCATTTCAAAAGTTAATCTTTATCCCATGTAATTTACCTGGCCCATTTGATGAGGTAAGGCAGATGGTTTAATAGACTGAAAGTATAAAAGGAGTAACGGATAATTTCTGTGATTGTCCAGGCAATAACAAACAGGAGGACACTGTCTTCACTCTGCACCTGAAGGAAAAGGAAAACAAGAGCAAAAGCAAACACATAAAACATTTTAACAAAGAAGCACTCTCAGTGTGCAGCGCCAGCCCCCTGCTCCCTGGCAGAGCCGGGCGGTTGAGCAAGTGGACACAGCCCTGGGCTGGTCATCAGTGGCCACAGGACAGGAAGAGCTTGCCACGTCCAGGAACACATGCCTATGACAGCAATTGTGTAGAGCCAAGTGATTAGGGGCAAGTGAGAAGAACTCAGCTTACTGATGAGTAAGAGAGGCAGAAACAGGAATTCCATGAGCTATAGGCCACAGGAAAAAACACAGATGAGTGAGTTTTGTCTGTGGGCCTCCTGTGGAGAATGTGGACTGATGGTAGTGGGAGCCAAGACTAGTTAGGTAAGAAGGTAGAAGGGCAAATTGGTGGAAAGCTTGGGGTCTGTCCATTAATAAGAATTTTAATTTGATTTGCATGACAACTAAGAATCTGAGGAAATTTCAAAGAAGGGGAATGTAGTGACTGAAACACAACTGAAGATGAGGCTCATTCACTGGGTAGGATGAATTCAAGTGAGGAAAGAAGAGCCAGAGACCATCTGAACGGCAGGGCCCATTTACTCTCTCCCACTGGTGACTTCTGCCCCCAGATGTAGCCTGGTTTAACTTAAAAATGATAAAAGCTTCCATGCTGACCACAGGAGGTGGCTAAAGCCAGAAGGGCTCTGGAATTTCCAACTTCCTCTGAATTACTTTCATGATGAAAATGCAGTGAACTTTAAAACAGCCCCCACCCCCGTGGTTTTTGGGGGCCATTCTCACTAGATGCCTTGGACTGCAAATCTCACATGGAAATGTATCTCTGCTGCCCTGGCATTTGCTTTCAGTGCCCCCCCCCCAGCCCCCCAGCCAGGTCTATAATGATCCTGTGCCCAGGCTTGAAGACCAGTAACAAGAAATTGCCTTGCACCCAATTCACTCACGTTTTCTTGTATCCAAAACAGGCAGTTAGAGTTGGATGTGACTAAGAAATTCCACTGAGTGAACTGAACAGATTTTGACAAGATGGATCTTCTCTGTCTCATTCCTAACGCCTAATACAACAAAGGTACAGCATTCTAACTTTAACTTTTCGTCTTTGCATTTGCAATGTGAATAGTTTTTAGCATTTATATTCTTCCTCAGAAAGTGTACATGGAGCGATCCACCTACACAATAAAATAACTAGTCATTTACATACCTATTAACTAAATTGTTCTGACAAAGAATTTCATAAATGCATAGTTACTAATCCCTAAAAATAATAAGAATTTTACATTGTCAAGAGCAAGAGTACTTTTTGTTTTCCTGGTGCTCTTATATTAGCCATAGTGAAACCTAAACACCTCTGAAGCTTTTATGTTCCATTTTTCAGTCTGTCCCCAAATCCTTGCTTAAAACCCAGCTATACTAAAACATAATTTCAGAGCACATTTTGCTTTTTGATGTATTTTGTAATCCTCTTCATCTTAAGGAGGTATATTTTACAGCTATGGGATGAAGCCTTACTTAAAGATCTTTGGGTTGCAATAGAAAGTTCTTCCAATATTTTGCATTCTCATCACCTTGAAAGCAGGGAACGTGTTTTATTCATCTTCTGATTCCCAAAAGCACTTTGTGGATTTCACAAGTAGGAGCTCAATAAATGTTTGTGGAGCAAACAAATTCAATTCTCATCAGGTCACCCCAAGATTAAGTTCCTGCCTTTGATACCTGATATTAGTTTCTGTGTAGTCTTAAGTGGCCTTCAGAAAGACAACAAACCCCCCTCAAACCTTGCACTCTGATCCAGCCTAATCTGACTCATTTCCCCCCATACGCAAGTTAAGACTTGATCCAAAAGAACTCTAACAAGCTTAGACTCAGGCTGAATCTGTGAAAGCAGCTGCTCCCAGAGCCCAGCTGTGAAGACCATGTTATAATTTTAAAAAGAAAGAATGGGGGAAATGGCCATTTTATAAAAATGATATCTTCAGATCAATAGGAAATGCAACACTGTTATAAAGAAGGGACTTGGGAAGGGGCGCCTGGATGGCTCAGTCAGTTAAGCATCCAACTCTTGATCTCAGCTCAGGTCTTGATCTTAGGGTCATGAGTTCAAGCCCCACAATGGGTTCCACGCTGGGCGTGGAGCCTACTTAAATAAACAACAACAACAAAAACAAGGGACTTGGGTAAAAGTTGGAGATCAAGCTTATCTGATTTGCAATTATCCAATGACACAAAACAGGGGCAGAATGTAACGAGCTGAAGCTATTAAGATCAGTGAGACTCAAATGAATATATGTACACCTGTGTTCACAGGAGCATTATTCACAACAGCCTAAAGGTGGAAAAGGCCTAAATGCTCATCAACAGTTGAATCCATAAACAAAATGTGGTATATACATGCAATGGAATATCAGTCTTAAAAAGGGAATTCTGACACATGCTACAACATGGATGAACATTGAATACAATTTGCTAAGTGAAATAAGCCTGTCACAAAAGGACAAATACTATACGATCTCACTCATATGGTACCCATAGTAGTCAAATTCAGGGAGACAGAAAGTAGAAGCAGAAGGTTGCCAAGGGCTAGGGGTGGGAGGAAATAGGGAATAATGTCTAATGGGTATAGAGTTTTGGTTTGGGAAGATGAAAAATGTTCTGGAGACAGATGGTGGTGATGATTATACAACCACGGGAATGTACTTACTGCACCCGAACCATACACTTAAAAATGGTTAAAATGGTAAATTTTGTTATCTATGTTTTACCACCACCACAACAAAAATCCAGTAAGATAAAATTTAACAAGGTTAACTGTAAATTATACATGCTTCAGCAACAAAAGGACTCCAGTACAGAATGGGGAAGACCCAGCTCATGAATCCAAGAGATGAGTTTTTGGTGGACTACAAGCTTCAAGCGTGCCAACAGGGTGCAGGTGGTTGTTCAGACGACCGACCAACCGACCGACTAACCAAGCAACCAACCAGTATTTGGCCACATTAACAGTCTCATCCCAATGATTCCATTCCAAAGGATTAGATCCCACCCAGGGATCGAAGTAGGTTATAAGAACCCCTGAACTAGCAAGCTTACTTTGGAAAAGGAGACGGTTAACTACTTCAAAATATGTAATTGAATGTTGTGTGCAAGAGGCAAACGGACACAAGACTAATGGCAGACTTAACAGGAGTAAAATACCTGGTTTGAAATAAGAACTGTGTAACAAATCAGATGACTAATAAAATAGGTCACCGCATGAAGTTGTGTGCTCCCAGACCCCGGACACAGCCAAACTGAGACTGCTCAGGAGAAAGCGCTATGAAGGGTGGAAGGCTGCCCTGGACTGGCTGCCGAGGGCTTCCACCTGCTGTTCTTTGGAGAGGGGTGTGCATAAAACCTGTACATGGGAAAGGCATGAAACTCTGGCTAATACGAACTTCCTTGCCTAAGTGGAAATTTTTTTAGTTGGAAAAAAAACGGGTAGAGACTTTAAATAGTACTTCTTAAAAATAATTTTCCTTTATCAAAGAAGGTGAGAGAAGAGAGAATAACTTTAAGACCTCCCTTCGTTATTGCCTGCTGAGGGTATACCACAGGCTTAGTTCCCTGGCTCTTTACTCCCTGACCGTCAGGTCTTCAGGGCTCCTGGGCTCCTCTCAGTTGGCTTTCTCGGCCCCTGACACAGGTCTGCACACAAGGCATGTGCGGAGTCTGTGCCCCTTAACTTGAATGATACCTTCTATTTTCTTTTTTAAGATTTTTTTTTTTTAAATTTATTTATTTGACAGAGAGATAGCACAAGTAGGCAGAGCGGCAGGCAGACGGAAAGGGAGAAGCAGGCTCTCTGCTGAGCAGGGAGCCCGATGCGGGGCTCAATCCCAGGACCCTGGGATCATGACCTGAGCCGAAGGCAGCCGCTTAACCGACTGAGCCACCCAGGCGCCCTCTTTTTTTTTTTTTTGAAAGCAGGAGTCGGGAACATTTTTCTAACAAGTGGGGAGCCTCCTTTCTATCAAGGGCCAGTGACTCAGAGAAAAGGGACCAGTGAGGCTTTAAAAAAAAAAAAAAAAGAAAGAAAGAAAAACCAGCCAGTTTAGCTTTGGAGGGGTTTTTGGAGGGGCTAAAGCCTAGGATTATAAAAAGCTCAACCCAGGGGCGCCCGGGTGGCTCAGTCGGTTAAGTGTTTGGCTCAGGTCATGATCTCAGGGTCCTGGGATTGAGCCAACGTGGGGCTTTGTGCTCCAGCTCCCTGCTCGGCGGGCAGCAGGGAGCCTGTTTCTCCCTCTCCCTCTGCCCTTCCCCCGCTCATGTGCGAGTGCTCTCTCTCTCTCAAATGGATAAATAAAATCTTAAAAAAAAAAAAGTTCAACCCAGCTACTTTTTGAATTAGGAACTAGAAACACAGAATTTTATTATCAAGAATAAGAGGTTTAATATGCCCGTGCAAAGATGTGCCGGCAAACGATCACACAACATTACCCAGAACAGCTGAAAAGTAAAAACCACCCAAATGTCCAGCAACTGGTAAATGGATAAACAAAATGTGACATAATCCATACAATGGAATACTATTTGGCCACACAAAGGAAAGAAATACTGATACCTGCTACAACATAGATGAACTTCAAAAACATGATGCTGACTGAAAGATGCCAACTGCAAAAGATTTCATTTATATGAAACACCCAGAAAAGGCAAATCTAGAGACAGAAAGTAGATTATTGGTTGCCAGGGGCTGGGAGTGGGAATGAACTTTTATTTTTTATTAAAAGATTTTATTTATTTATTTGACAGAGAGAGACACAGCGAGAGAGGGAACACAAGCAGGGGGAGTGGGAGAGGGAGAAGCAGGCTTCGCGCTGAGCAGGGAGCCCAATGCGGGGCTCGATCCCAGGACCCTGGGATCATGACCTGAGCCGAAGGCAGATACTTAACGACTGAGCCACCCAGGCGCCCCAGGAATGAACTTTTAAAAGCCATGAGGATCACAGTGAGGTGACGGAAATGTTCTAAAACTGGATTATGGTTATGGTTACACGATTTGGTAAATTTACTAAAAAGCATTGAATTGTACACCTAAAATGGTGAATTTGATGGTATGTAAATTATACCTCCATAAAGTTGTTTTTTTAAAAAGAATATGTTTATTTAAATTTTTTAAAGTAATCTCTATGCCCAACAGGGGCTTGAAGTCATGACCTCATGACCCCGAGATCAAGAGTCGCACACTCTCTCAACGGAGCCAGCCAGACCCCTCGGTGTTTACTTTAAATTATTGCCTTTTAAGAGAAAAGGGGGGCATTTGGGACGAAAGGGGGGAGAGGGGAGGGAGATAAAGGAGGATTATCAAGGTTTACAAAAGAAAAGAGGGGGACAAAGGGTTGGTTGCCAAAACTGTCCTGAAGCCATGTTTCAAAGCTGCATCTTCACAATCATGGCCCCAACCAGGGAGTGGGCGTGGGGCAGCGCTGCCGTCAGGAAACCTTCCTCTGCCCGATGCAGTCAGTGAGCCGCGTACTGGACCCTCCACGCTACAGAAGGCAGGTTTCCGTCCCCGGCTCTATAGTGAGGGAGGCGGCGCTGGGTGTGGGCGGCTTGTGTAATTTAGCCAAGGGAGTTTACATAGAAATTCAAGCTGGAGAAACAAATGGGTGCAAGAGAAAAACCTTTACACACAAATAGCATCATATGTTTGACTTTAAAAGGCTCAGGGAGTATCAGTACATGAAAAGCTGTCATTTTTATTACATTCAAAGAAAAACAGATGGTGCAAAGAAAATCACTATTGTAGAACCCCTATTCTTCTGAGCATCTTGGAACCCGCTGCTTACCACTCTGGTTATTTCAAAGAAATACCCTTATCATGCTTTATGGTAAGTGTTCTTTCCTCTTCTTAATATCCCCTTCATTTGTGGAGAGAGGAGATTTTGGTAAAATTTAAGAGGCGAGGAGTAGAGTCTGTCTTGGCAGAACTCTGAAGAGTATGTTTGTCTTAAGTCTGCTCAGGCTGCCATAATAAAATACCACAGACTGGCGGCTTAAACAACAGAAATGTGTTTTCTCACAGTTCTAGAGGCTGGAAGTCCAAGATCAAGGTGCCAACATGTTTGGTTTCTGGTTGGGGGGTGTCTTCCCGGTTTGCAGCTGGTGCCTTATCACTGTGTTCTCACGGGGCAGGACGGGAGGGGAGAGCTCTCTGGGGTCTCTTCTTCTAGGGGCACCAATCTCCTCATGAGGACCCCACCCTCATGCCCTCATCTAAACCTAAGTACCTCCCACAGGCCCCATCTCCAAATACCACAACACTGGGGGTTAGAGCTTCAAGACACAAATTTGGCGGGGTACACAATTCAGCCCACAGCAATGTTTCCAACCAGGTGTTGGCAAACTTTTTCTGTAAGAGACTAAATAACAAATCTTTTAGCCTTTGCTGTCACATGTAATCTTTGTCATGTATTCATCTTTGTTGTTTTTTATACCCTTTAAAATGTAAAAACCATTACAAATTATAGGCTAGGTTTGGCCCACAGGCCAACCCGTGTTCTAGGTTCATTTGACTGCCGCCCTCCCAACTTTCCCTTCCTATGACCTGTTTATCTCTACAAATGTCATTCTTCAGCCTTCTTCTGACAGACTGTGTGTGTCAGGGGAGGGGATAAATACATCTATAACCAATGGACACTATGAAAAAGGGAAGTACCCATAAGCATGTTTTTCATGTTACGCCATCTTAAAATCTCAGTAATCTCTTTTTTTTGTTTGTGGTAAAATACACATAACATAAAATTTACTACTTTAACCATTTTAGAGTATATAATTCAGTGGCATTAAGTATATTTACCATGTTATACGACCATCACCACTATCCATCTCAAGAACTTTTCATCATCCCAAACAGTGTACCCAGGAAGTAAGAACCCCTTTCCCCCCCTCTAGGCCCTGGTAACCACTAGTCTACTTTCTGTCTTTAAGAATTTGCTTATTCTAGGTACCTCATTTAAGGGGAATCATACAATATGTGTCCTGTGTCTGGCTTATTTAACATAATACCTTCAAGGTTCATCCATGCTGTAGTATGTACCAGAATTTCTTTCCTTTTATTTATTCATTCTTTTTTTTTTTTTTTTAAAGATTTTATTAATTCATTTGACAGAGAGAGACACAGCAAGAGAGGGAACACAAGCAGGGGGAATGGGAGAGGGAGAAGGAGGCTTCCCGTGGAGCAGGGAGCCCAACGTGGGGCTCGATCCCAGGACCCTGGGACCATGACCTGAGCCGAAGGCAGACGCTTAACGACTGAGCCACTCAGGCGCCCCAGGAATGAACTTTTAAAGGGCATGAGGATCACACTGAGGTGACGGAAATGCTCTAAAACTGGATTATGGTTACAGTTACGATGCGGGGCTTGATCCCATGACCTTGAGATCATGACCTGAGCTGAAGGAAGATGCTTAACCAGCTGAGCCACCCAGGCACCCCTGAATAATCCCTTTCTAATAATTTTGGTGACAATAGCAGTAAAAATAATAATTATACTCAATAGTTACTGACTCTTAGTGTATACCAAGCATGTTTTTACATCTATTACCTCATTAAATCTCCATTTTACAAATGAGGCAAGTGAGGCTTACAGAAATTGAACCCAGGCCTGTGCCCCTAAACTCTGAACAGTACACACCCACCCACCCCTACTGTTATGGGGAGAACACCTCTCTTATAAAACCAAGAAAACTTCAAAGGAACCCATATATAGGAGCCAAGAACAGATAAGGTAAATGTGACAATCTCCTACTATCAAGAAAGCTATTAAGTTCCCCCAAAAATGTGGCCCATCTCTGAAGAGGACACTGAAGGAACTGAGTGGAATAGGCTCACTGCTGTCCAGAGATATCTTGAATATATCCATGAAATGAACTTAGTCACGAATCAACTGACTTGAGATAGAAACCAACATAAGAACTTGAAACAAACCCTAATGAATTCCCTACAGTTAGTGTGAATCTTCTTCCCTGAGCTTTGCTTTGCTAATAATCTTCACTGCTTTTTTGTTGTAGCCCCATTTTACCTCCTGGGTTTAACTTATTGCCAAGACCCTAAAATCTATCTCAAAAGCTTGTTTCTCTTTTCTATCTTTGCTCTGCAGGAATAAAACTATAAAATATGATCTGAATTCAAAATGAAAACAAGCTCATAAAAACAAAGATAAAAAAGAAAATGAGAAAAAAGAAAGAATGCAATACCTTATGGGACAAGCCAGAGAAGTGATCATACCAATCATTTCAAATTTGTCTCATTAAAATTCACCTAAGTGTCTCTTTCCCTTCCCCTCATGGATGAGTCACATGGGGGCTGAAAGCTCAAGGTGGTGAGGGGTAGGGAGCCACGTGGACATGAAGACCAGTGGGCCTAGAGGCCAAGGGAATGGACAGAAGAGGGAAGGTTGGGGGGCTGCAGACAGGTGAACCAGAGGCTGGGTAACCAAGGATAGGGAGGTGAGAGGTGATGGGCAGAAGAGATGATGAGTGTGGTTGGGAAATCATTTACATGGAGTGAGTAAACTGAGCGAAGAAATCAATATGCAAAAAAAAAAAAACAAAGGGCTTCTTAGTGTTGAAGAGGTATTTACAAACATGGAAGGAGGATGCCAGAAAGAACAGTAAGGTGTTGGATTATAACTGGAGGAATCCGTATGAACTCATAATTAAACATACATATAGACACACTAACACAGAGCTATATACTTTTAGATGTACATGGGTATGAGTATATATGTATGTACCATGAGTGTGTATGTGTGTGTGTGTGTGTGTGCATGTATCTCCTAGCTTTCTCCATGGAGAGGACCTAGAAGCATTAACACCCCAGTAATGTGAAGCACCTCAGCTACCCAGATCTTGGTTCCTAAATACCATCTCCCACTAAAAGGAACCAGAGCTCCTTGGCAAAACGGCTGATTCCAGGGCTGGGGCTGGGGAAGTTCAAGGTAAGTCTGGAAATCTTTTTTGTCAGAAAGTAGGGGAATGCTCAATGAATGAGGGAGACAAATCAAAAGGACAAGGAGAAAGCGTTCCCCGCTGGCGAAATCACATTTTTAGCATCAAAGTAAATAAGAGATTACAATCCACTGAATTGCATAGGAACTCATGAGTCCAAACTGATATAAATGAAATAAATGAATAAATAAATGAGAGAAAAGGAAAGCGATTCCTTATAGTAGGAAGCCACCTAATATATGTAAAGGAGGTAACAGAAATAGAGGATCATCACCTGGTAACCACCACCGAGGTGGCTGACACAGGTGGGAGTCATTCCCACAAAATACTAATCAATAAAAATGGGAAGACGGTGACTTGAAAGTGGCGACAGTTGGCAGACATCAACAGGAGCAGGTGGTTGGGGTCAGCATCACTGGGATAGGATGGGTAGTCATGGCACTGCCACCTCACATGATGTGCTGAGAAGAGCATGGCACCATTTCTGTAGCATTCTACGTGACGCAAACTGGTTATGGGGGAACACTGGATGGATGTGGGTCGAGGGTCACCCTATAGAAATTAAGGCCTGTACTCTTTAAAACTGTCAAGGACATTAGAGACAGAGCAAGACTAACAAGCTCTCCCAGACTGATGTGTCTTAAGAGACCTGACAACTAAATGTAACACGTGTGTGGCAGGAATACCATAGCAACACGTTTCTCCTTTCCTTGAGTATCCTAGTGCTTACACAATACCTGGAGCACAGAAATACTTAGTAAATGTCTGCCATTCCAGAATGGGAAAAAAAAAAGTGTTTGGGCAGCTAGTGAGATCTGAATGGGGCCTGCAGGGGAGGCAGCAGTGTCGTGTCAGTGTTGGCTTCTTGATTGGGAGGTCACAGGAAGTCATCACCTCCACTGCAGGTGATGCAGAATGTTTGCAACATGAACTTGAGTATTTAGGGGTGCCAGGACAGCAAGTACAGCTTGCTTTCAAGGTTCAGAAAGGGCTGGATGATAATGGGTATATAAATACAGAAGAGAAGGTGATAGAACAAATGCAATAAAATGCCAATAGGTGGGGAATCTGAGTGAAGGGAATCTGAGAGTTTTTGTACTTTTCTGGGGGCGTAATTAGGAGCAAATACAACTATCATTTAGTTTCTAGATATACTTTTTCTGATATGAAGCCTCCAAATCTGCTGGAAGAGGCAGGCTATATACCACAAAAAGATGTAAGAACATTTACAATAAAGCATATAAATAAGAGCACACTGTGAGATGGTAACTTGTGAAGGAATAATAGATTCAATGCTGCCTCTCAACTGATATTAAATGGTAAATACCCTGAAGGCAGGTCTACAAATTTGCTTTGAAGAGAGGTTAGCTTTAATTAAAAGGCAAATTTAATTTTTTTTTTTTAAGATTTTTGAGAGAGAGAAAGTAAGTGTGCGTGCATGTGTGCACGGGGCGGGGGAGGGAGAGAGGGAGAATCTCAAGCAGACCCCTAGCTGAGCACAGAGCACGACTCAAGGCTCAAGCTCACGACCCTGAGATCATGACCTGAGCTGAAACCAAGAGTCGGATGCTTAACTGACAGAGCCACCCAGGCAACCCCAAAATCTAATTTTTAATAAATGCTTTAGATTAGGATAATAATGATGATTAAGATAATGATAACTCCCATTTGCAGGGCTAATTATTCCTTAAGTATGATCAAAGTAATTATGTATAAATTTTTTACCAGCTAACTGTGAAACTATTTTAATAAGTATAAAAAACATTCATTTCTATGCGAAAAGTCAATTATATCTGTTTTGAACCTCAGGACACAGAAAAGAATTCAAAACAGCTGCAGAGAACTTTGTCACTGAAATTTTCTGGTAAGATTAGATTACATTATACAGAATATGTAGGTAACATTTATGAGCACTTCCTAAGTACCAGGCGCTATACTAAGCGCTGTGTATATATTCCCTGAGTCCCCAAGGCTACCCCATGAAGAGAAACAACTGGGCCAGGGATACTGGAACAGCTGAAGTGACCACATGGTCCCAGCAGCCCCCTGTCCTTCCTCTGCCTCACCAGCTATCCCACTCCAGGGTACTGCTGTCCACTCAATTCTGCTCCTGGACTATGCCGGAAGCACTGTGAGGACGGCACCCATGACTTTCCTTCTCTTGTGTATCCTAGTGCTTCGCGCAACGGCTGGAGCGTAGAAGATACTGAATAAATATTTGTTGAGTGAATAAGAATGAATAAATGGTGACCCGGCTGCAGTCCAAGCCTGCATGTTCTCTGACTTGTTTGGAGCAGCCTTGGGTGAGGAGGGCAGCTCCCCAGTGAGAATGAGGCGGAGGGTCACAGGGCTGCTGCCTGATTGGTGACGTCAGCTGAGGGCTTGGGCTGGAGAATAGGACAATTCTGACGATAATCCTGGTCCTTTCCATAACTTTATTAAGTTTTTGAACAAAGAACTCATTTAGTTATCTACTTAAGAGAAATTTCATCCTTGATAAGAAAAAAAATTGAAATGTAATAAATATTGACATGTGGTGGTTTAAAAAAAAAGTTTGAATCAGTATTAGCCTTATTCACATGACAATTCATGTGTAAAGTGCCCTTCATGATTAAGCATTTATTAAAAATCCTTAATAGGGTATACAGTAAACAAACCAGAAAATATTATTCCTTTTTTATGGAAAATGTGAGTTACATTATAAAGAAATATTAATATTTTTTCCCATTTAAAGGAGAGAAAAATGTGCATCCACATAGATTTTTTTAAAACTACAATGACAAAGGGAACTGGTTAAAAAATTCTTTCCATTACAACACAACAACTAAAGACTATTTTTTGATGTGGATGATGGCCTAGTCAAATGTTTTTTCACTTACCAAAACAACTCTTGGTCATGAAACCAACTTTTCTGAACATGCAATGAAAAAAAATGTATAAGCATGCAGTCAACACGCAACGCTCAATCAATGCTGTACTTATGGCAAGGTCAGACATGCAGATCTGAACGCTAACATGTCCCCATGAACCCAACTTTAATGCTACCATGTGGTCTGCCCATTTCTTAGAAAACATGATGGGAGGGTAGGAGCTTCCTTAACCAGCCTCTTCTCTAATCAGTACCGCTCTGGAAGCAGAGACCTTCAGACTTCTGGGCTGCATGTCCTGAGACAAGTTACTTACCCTCTCTGAGCCTCTGTTCCCTCATATGGAAACTGGGGAGAATATCTGCCTTTGCATGGTTGTTGTAGGATAAGAAAAACATAGCAAGTGCTTAGTGAAGTGCTAGTGATTTAATAAATAGCAGTTGTTATTTTTCCATGAAGAGAAAAATTCAATTCAACAAACATTTATTAAGTTCCTACTATCTATGCTAGCTGACTCTGTGACTCAGTGATGGCCACCTCTTTGGCTTAATTACCAAGACAATGTTTTGTTGTTGTTTTGCTTTTTGTTGTTTGTTTCAGTGTTGCTTAAGAGATGCCATCCCTCCCTCTACTTCTACCATCTCTGGGATGTCTAAGGACCCCCAGCTGCTAGGCTTTCCCAGGATTCTTCCTTAGTTCTGTTTGATTCTCTCACTCCCAAAGAGCATGTTATTTCAGGCAACTATTTCCTTCGCCCCATCTCAAGCATGGAGATCTCATCAGAATGGGGTCATAGGCAGTCCCAACCTGGATCCTATATGTCTAATCCAGTCTAGAACCACAGCAGTAGGTTACTGCGATCCAATGGGGAGAGCTGGAGCATACTCGCCCCACAGAGTCTGCCCCCAAACCTCCAAATGCAATGTGCCTACTCAACACTTTAGGGAGGAGAGGACTGATCACTGTCAGAAACCTAAATGACATTCAAAAGAATACAAGATTGGCCATATGTATCGTGAAATGGCATGGTTCTTTTAGTTCTACAACAGTTTATTAATTGCAAAATCTTCAATAAGACAGAAAATAAAAATCAAGGCTATGAATACCATCTCCTGGATCACAGATGTTCTTTTTGGGCTTGTATGGTGCTTTAAAGATATTTGAGCCAGTTAGTAAAGCTGGGAGATTCCTCATAAAAAAATAATCTAGATTTCTACCTTTTCTTTAAAAATTCATACTGCCTAACACTGGATCCACTTAGCAATCACTAGCTGTAGCTGAGTACTTCTGCTCTTGTGAGATGGTATACCCCCCAGCTGCTGGGTTTTTCTTGAACTTTCTCTTCAAACCCACCTGGGGGATAGATCTGCTGCCAGCTCATAGCTTCTGCACAGGTTGCAAAGCGCTACACAAATGTAACATTTTGAAAAGCTCAAGTTTTAAAAACTATACAGTATTACTTAAAAACTTGGCTAGCTTGATTAGCTTTCACAACATAATTTTCTTTGAGGCAATGACCTCAACAAAAGATTCCTTAAACCTGATTTAACAGTCCAGCACCAAATGCAGAACGCAAACGAGACGTACAATTTTCAAGTTTTTGGTTATTCTGGTAATTTTTTGCCAGAGCAAAATAAGGTAAAAGGGAGAAGATGCCCAAACTCTTCTTGTTAAAAACAAACGTTTATGGCGGCAATCTGAAGAAAACAAAAGTTAAGTCTTGAATGCACCAAGCCTGATAATTAGTTCTCTCCCAAACCCACTTCTAAAATGCAAAGCATACTCTCAGCATGCACCCACACATATCCACACATACACATCAAGTCACGTCTTACAAATTCCCGAAGTGCACCAGGATTTCACTTCAGACTTGAAACGGGTCCTCTTTCTGGAAAATGCAGACAACTTAGTAATATGCTTTATTTTATCCGTGATGCATCACAGCTTGTAACAAGAGGTGCCTGACTAGGGCTTCTTGAGACGAGTAAGTATAAAACATTATTGAACCCTTTTCCCTGAAAAAACGAGAATACATTTTATCTGTATTTCATAGGAGCAGGGGGTTGGGGATGATTTCTTCAGGCCGCCCCATCATCGTCAAGACTCCCAATGAGACCAGTTATTGCTGCATTCACTGTGCAGGCCAGTTGTCAGAAGGCTGAATATACTGGTATTCTTGTCAATTTATATATTTTTCATTAAACTATCTCATACTCCTGATTCATGCTTAAAAATAAAGTTATACTGGAAAAGCTACAGTACCTAAAAGACCGTTTTGGCAGAGGAGAAGGTAATCTAAGAGATAGTTCCTTCTCCCACGTATTAACAATTTTCAAATGAATATTAATCAATGCTTTAGAAATGCCACTCATCGTACTGTGGGACACACCTGTTTAAAAGCAATTTATAGGTAATAATTTTTAACTTTCCTTGACTTTGCTGGCATATTTTAGCAATGCTCACGATGCATGTCAATCATCTCACTTTTACAGTGTGAAATGAGAATCTTCGAGCTCATTGGGATAATGTTGACTATACTTCTATGGCATCTTTTATGTTTTTATTATGTTATTATGCTACTATTTATGTTATTTTACCAACCTCAAATAGGACAGAGAAGGCTTGTGAAATGGTTTTCATAAAGGGCAAGACTGAGACATGTTACCATGGTGAATCCACCACCGCGGAGGCCAAGTTGCAGGCCTCTGAAAGGTCGGGCCTGCATGGCCTTCTGCCTCGCCAGCTAATCGACTGCTATCTCTGCAACAGAGAAAACCATCCACACTGTTTCCCACATCTGCAGGTAGGGTTGTGTGTGTGTGTGTTTTTTTTTAAGATTTTATTTATGTATTTGACAGAGAGACAGCGAGAGAGGGAACACAAGCAGGGGGAGTGGAAGAGGCAGAAGCAGGTTTCCCGTCCCGCGGAGTGGAGAGCCCCATGCAGGGCTCGATCCCAGGACCCCAGGATCATGATCTGGGCCGAAGACAGATGCTTAATGACTGAGCCACCCAGGCGTCCCTGCAGGTAGGGTTTTTGTAACGATTTACGCTCGAGCGTTATATAAAAAAAAAAAATCACTGGGTCTAAAGTACACAGCATATCAAGTATACCATATACATTTCTTTCAGACTGTTTTTTGAAAAATCACACAGTCAGGGGTGCCTGGCTGGCTCGGTCAGTGGAGCATGTGACTCTTGATCTCAGGATCGTGAGTTCAAGCCCCAAGCTGGGTGTGGAGGCTACTTAACAAAATTTTAAAAAAAGTAAAAAAAAAAAAAAAAAAAAATCACACAGTCATGCACATATGAGATCAAGTATATGAAAACCCAATTGACTGAAATCAAGAGAATGGCAAAATAACATCACACTGAACATCTACAGCTACACTACTACGGCAACCTCCAGTCACATGCAGCTATTTAAATTACACTACATGAAATTAAAATTTAGTTTCTCAGTCTCACTAACCTTATTTCAAGGGTTCAATGTTTTCACATATAGCTAGTAGCTACTGTATTGAACAGTGCAGATACAAACATTTCTACCATTGCAGAAAGTTCTACTAGACAGTGCTGGGAAAGAGCAAATATCCAAAAGACAAATGTTGGTAACCAAAAAGTTACCTTTCTTTGGCGTGGAATAAACAGTCGAAACAAGCACCTTACTGCATTTCATTTTCAAACCATGGATGAGAACAGTTTTGAATGCCAGCATTCACTTCCTGGTAATTGTCCACTGACAATACACCTCAGCAGCACAGTTCTGTGACACAGAGCTTTGCTTCCCCATGTCATTCTTTAATTCGAACTGATGCCTTGTAACCAAAGCTGAAACCATAAATCTCATGGCCTTATTTGGGAAACTACTATTTCACACCCAAGGTATCCAATTTTTCCTTCCTTCACTCTCATTCCTTCTCCATGATAGTTTCCTAATGTCAAGGGTCAAGATCTTTGCTAATCTCAGGACTGCAAGGAACCAGATTTGGTTCTAAACAGGCTTCCTTCGATTTGTAAATAGCAGCAATACATAGATTAAGATACTACCCAATAGTATAGAAATGTCTAATGCTTGAAGATGATGCATTCCAACAAGAAGTTTCTTCGTCAGAAATTTCATTATCAAAAAATAGGAGCAATGTAGGTGACCCTACTGATGCATCCAGAACATCAATTACAAGAGGGAAGGGGACTTTAGCATAATATATAAAAAGACTAACTGAACTATAAAATGCTCTGGAAAACCTAAGATCTGGAAGCTCTGGGGCAGAGGAAAAGGAAGAAGCCAACAGTGCTCAAGCCTGAAAGGACTGGGAGTCTCCAGGGCAGTCTGCAATGAGTTAGGCGGGGGCAGGTTTGGCCCCCGCTCCTCCTCCCCGGAGTGAGATCCCACCCAAAATGAAAATAACTGTGCAGCCTTCCGGGGCGTTTGCCTAATGTAACTGTTCCCTCTTGTGCCGGAGTTGACAACTGGGAATGGTGGATGTCAGAGTTAGCCCTTGGGGTGAGAGAGCAGAAGAAAAGGTCCTGAGAAGCTTCAAGTGTAGGGGTGTCTGTGGGGCAGGGTCACTGCGGGGAGGAGAGCCCGGAGGAGAAAAAGATTAACGTTAAAGACAAATGAAACCAATTTCCTGATTTTGTTGCACTTGGAACCTATTCAATGATTAATTGACAAAGAGGGCTATGTTCTGTAGAAAGTGGTGGTAATGCTGGCTTGCATGGTTTAAGATATTGGATTGTTTCTTGTTTTAACACAACTGACTTAATTATCAAAGAACAGTACCGTCAGAGTATAATACATTTTGAACAAATGAGTTCCAATGGAGGTTTTCAAGGGCTACAAAAGCACTGAGACAATGCGAGAAAGAAGCAACATGGGAGGGCAGAAGTGAACTTATGAAAATCTAAATATTTTTCAGTATTTCGAAATAAAAATCTTTATACATAGCTCAAGAAAATGTTGGAAAGAGACAGAAAAACACTGAGGGAAAAACAGGCATTCTGATTTTGCCCGAATTCCCTATGCTCAGTACAGGCAAAGGCAGAATGAACCACCTAGCTCTGAGGAAAGTACCACTATCTTCAAATGTCCATTATGAACAGTTATGGAAGTGGCCATACAGTATGGCTGCCTTTGTCTAGGACTTGTCTCAAGTTTGACAGTGTCTGATTAATGATCAAATAATGAGGTTTTCTACCTTTAGGAGAGGTGCTAATTTTAAAAGTGAAGGTGATGCAAATCCACCTACAGAAATATTTAAAATAGAAAGTACGGGAATAGATGGAATTGGGTGGAGAATCTGAGACGTTCGGCATTCCAGGGGCAAAAGATACTGACTGTATCCCAATGGCCTTTGCTAAGATGAAATGTCACTATGGAAAGGGCGTACTAGAAGACAGAGCGGCATGGTTCCGGGTCCAAGTACAGAACGTGAGGGGGGACCCTGTACTGCCGACGCAGCACCTGAGCTCCTCATGTGACTGATGGGGCTAAGAAGGTGCCCGTCCTGCCTCAGGGAAACGCCGTGTTCACAGACGGCCATGTGGAACAGCAAGAAGCACGTGCGCCACAGGAAACACTAATGGGAGAAGCCACCTCGAGAGGTGACAGAGAGCACGCGCATGCTGTGAAGCCAGCAGAGAAGACAAACCTGTAATGCAACCAAAATAGGATGAGGAGTGTGGGAGTGAGGGTGTCACTTTACTTAGTATTTTAGTTTCTGCAAGAGTGAAAAAGAAGAGAAGAGGAAGAAAAAGCAAACTGTTCATCTATGAAAGAAGGAACATTCCTTCTGAGGTGAAACTGCTTTACAAGGGCTTTCAGAAGCTGCTCAGCAAAAGCTGCATGCTAGAGACCTTGATTTCTGAATATGGCTGCCTTGTTTCCACAAACCCTTCTCATTTCTTCTTCACAAAAACTCCATGACATAAGCAGGACAGATACTCGCATTACAGATGAGAAAAACAAGGCCCAGAATGTTGAAGCATTTTGTCCTGAGCTTTAGGATAAGTGTCAAAGTCAACACTCATCAACTCCTCACATAAGTTATGGGTGCTAAGCCTCCAGGTTCTATAATACTGAGTTCTAATTACCTAGAAAATAATAAAGCTGTCCAAGGAAGGTGACATTTCTTGATAAATCCCAGGAAGAGAAGTGTCTGCACAGTACTTCCTCAGGTGGGAATGACCTCCTACTCAATCAGCCTGGTGGCTCTGGCCGGGCACCATGAAGCACATGCCCAGGATATAGCCCTTCCCAGGACCCACCCCAAAGTGAAGCAGCTGGATTCTTCATCCTCGCTCTTAAAAACAAGCAAACGAAAGTCAGTTTTGCTTCTTTAATGCTGTGCCTTCTGCTCTCCCTCTGCCTTCAAGGTGAGCCTCCCAGGCTTCCTCTGACAAGCGCATGAGTCCCAGCTCAGCAGACACTGTATCTTGGAAAAAGCTCCAGAAACTCCACAGTGCCTTTACTTTAGCAGTGTTGAGGGAACCCTAAGGCTTTCATTCTTTAAGAATGAAACCACGGCTCTTGGACTTGAAAAGAATGATGAGAGCTGGTTAGGCTTCAAGTAAATTAAGTAGAAATACGAAGTAAAATCAAGAAAAGAGAAGGTCAATTAAAATTACAGCACAACATATGGTATCTTCAGAGTATTCTCCAACCTTAGAACTCATACAGTTATCTGAGGAGCTTACTCACAGTGATATTCTCTGGCTCCACTGCCAGAGATTCCGTATCAAGTGTGGGGTGGGACTTGGAACAGGCATTTTTTAATAAGCTTTCTGGGTAATTCTGTTCCAAATACTCCATAAGTCCCAACAGGAAAACGGTCTTGGAACGTTCAAGGAGAAAGGCTAGTCAACTGGACAGGTTCATCACAGAGCCACTGGAGCACCGGACTAAGAGAGGAGCAAGCGGGCAACGTGCCGCAGACGAGCGCCCCGAGCCCACAGCTCGTGTGGGCGCTTCACATACAGATAGATGACCGATCTGAGAATCCTACCTCAGCAAGCATGTGGCACGACAGAACTGCTTTCAAGGCATGTGTTCCTCGGTCTGAGACGGGGGCTTTCCACTCCGTACGGGATAGAGAAAGCCCGGGCAGCACACAAAAATAAGGTTGTGTTCATCCCACAATTTAAATGGTGAGAGGGAAGCTCTGATACAGAGGGAAGACTTTGGAATCAGAAGTCCATTCCCAACTCTGCTTATTTGGATGTGTGACAGTCACTTTGTTTCTCTAGCTTCGGAACTCTAATTGGAAGCTACAACCTACCTCAAGGGACAGTTGTCAAGAGTGAATAACCACAATATATCTTAATAAAGCCTTCTGTAAACTGTAATGCATCAAACAGACAAAGATCAGTATAAAGAAACTGGAGGTTACTTTCTTAAACACTGATTGCAAGCTTTTTGTAAGCATCTCACTGAGAAGTTGACAAGAATGGCAGATTAAGTGTCACAAAGCCCAGCAGCATGCCAAAAAGAGGTGGGAAACAGCTGACTGGTAGAATCAGGAGAACTCACAGAACATTCTGGAAGAATGCAGGAAAACATCCCTTTCTCCACTGGTGGCAGAGATTGAGGAAGATAGGAGAGAAGGCTCAGCATTCCAGGGTACAGCTTTATTTTATACAAACTGTCACTAGTAGACTGTAGAGGGTATTCATTGCACTTGGGCTAAAGTCACAGTGAGAGTCCAGCAACTTCTTTCTCAACTACTGCCCACGTTGGTGACCAGGGACTTCTGCTCAGAACATGGTGATTTTCCATTGAGAACTGTGACGAGGATTTGGGTGGCTTCTTCTAAGAGGGTTGGGCCAGGAAAGGGACAGTGGCTCATTTGAGTATCTACGAATCTGGGAATCGGCTTAGCTACTTTTGGACAAAGGAAGAATATCTGCCCTACGAACTCCTGTGTTTTTGAAGAGGGGGTTATAGTGAGGGATAGAAAGTGGCATTTTCCACTGCAGTTCACTTTGGAAAAAGCCAGTCTTGTTTCAGCTCAATGAGGAGACAAAGGACAGACTCAAACAGAGTGTGAGGAGAAAAAAGCCCATAGCGGTCTGATGTGGCAGCAGCGTGGCCAGCCTGGCTAAGAGATGGAGAAGGAGCCAGTTCAAGCCTGGGAGACAGGTGGGAAAACTGGAAAGGAAAGAGGTCAGCTAGAATTGCTGATTCCCACACCCTACCTCCCACCCTGAGCCTGTCATTTTTGTCAGAAGCTTTACTACGCTCATATAGGTGCTCTCTTTAGAAGGAAAAAAGTGGGAAGGTTATTTGCTATGCTTAGGTAAGAAAAAGCTTTTCAACAAAGAGACCACAATTATTTCTTTAATAACCTACCAATCAAGATGTCACACTAACTGATGGGTGAGTCCTTTTATATCATAATAGAAAACTGTCTCGTCACCTTCTGGTTCTTTTTTTTAAGATTTTATTTATTTATTTGACAGAGACAGAGATAGCGAGAGCAGGAACACAAGCAGGGGGAGTGGGAGAAGGAGAAGCAGGCTTCCCGCTGAGCAGGGAGCCCGATGCGGGGCTCGATTCCAGGACCCTGGGATCATGACCTGAGCTGAAGGCAGATGCCTAACGACTGAGCCACCCAGGCGCCCCAATAAATAAAATCTTAAAAAAAAAAAAAAAGTTAGCTATTGATGACCTGGGGTGAGCCGGGAGGGGATCTTACTATGTACACAAAATAATGAAAGAGTTTTATTCAAAGAAAAGGGGAACTAGGAGAAAAGAACTATGATCCCTGAACAGCAGAAACACTGAATCCTAATTATGTGAGAAAGGAGCAAGTCAACTAATTAATAGAGCGTATGTGAAAAGAAGAGGACCCAAGAGGCGGCAGAAAGACAACACAATTAATTGCACCACATTCTTAAGAAAATAATATGTCAATGATAGTGGAAACTGGGTAAGTTTGGTTGCAGAGAAACAATTGTGAATATGCAAATGTAACAAGTGTACAACTTAACTGCAGAGCTCAAATATGACACTATATATGAACCATCTGAAATGGTTAAATCTATGCATCTGTCAGGTAGTATGGTTACTGAGGACAATGGCCAGGTCCATGTACCCGTCTGTAATCCACACAGTTAATAGCTTTTAAAGCAAGCAGTCTTAATGATCACCCAGGAAATCCTGGCAAATGTTGCTAACAGTAATATGGCAAACAGAACTGCTTGACGTGAATTATAAGCATTTTAGATTTACCTGTTACCCCCCCCTTTGCCAGAAGGCTAACAAGGAGAAAAGGAGGAGAGTGATCACTAAGGCAGAAGAGAGGAGGAAAAAGCAGAGGCCATAAATAATCTATCAGCCAGAGGAATAGCACCTGGACAATTAATACCTGATTGTTTAGGCAAAGCGATTACACACCCTGTAGTTGACAATACCCTGTCTTCATGTACCTAACATCTAATTACTGAAAGTACATAATTACCTATTTAAGAATATGGATGAGTTACTATCAGAAAAAAAAATTTAGGTCACTTGAGACTATCAGGAAGTTAATGAGTTGCTGGTTAAAACAATGGAACTGTTGGGGGAGTTGGGAATATTAATTCAGTCCAGAGCAGTCCTCTTTATAGGACCAGGAGAAACAAACTTGTTTCCAAGAAATGAGATCACTTTTTAAAAAGTATGTGATTAAACGAACAAAGAAAAAAAGGGACAAACCAAAAAACAGAGTCTTAACTATAGAGAACAGATGGTTATCAGAGAAGGGATGGGTGAAAGAGGTGAAGGGGATTAAGAATATACTTATCACAATGAGCACTGAGTAATGTATAGAATTGTTGAATCACTATATTGTATACTTGAAACTAATATAATACTGTATGTTAACTATACTACACTGGAATTAAAGTAAAATTTTTAAAAAAGTAAGTGATTGTTTTGACATTCTTCTTGCATGTAAAGGTTAGATATCTTCGAGATGTGAGAGGTTAAAAAAAAGCCTTTGGATCAGCAAATTTCATATGAATGTAACAAAAATAATAAATGAGCTTAATCAGCTTTGGTTAAAAACTCATTAGCCACGTGCATTTTTCTGTATGTATATCATATGCCAATAAAAAGTTAAAAAGAAAAACCTCATTAGTTGAAATACAAATGAAACTGTCAAAATAAATCCTGAAAAACAAAATGTTTTGACAGGGGTTTTGAAAGAATAGAACACAAAGAAAACACCAGAATAATGCTAATGGATAAGCACATTTCATGAGTCCCAAAGATTCCAATACTGCTGGTGACTGGGACCGAAAAACTGAAAAATGAATCCTCCTGGTGGCTACAGGTACTCTGTTTCAAGGTGACATTAACAAGAAATAAATAAAACTTTTAAAAAGCAAAAAACATACAGGAAAACAATCCCCTTCTCCGATACTAGAAAATGAAAGCTTAGCTGTGGATTCATACCGACAGTAATGCTGGCTTTCTCCCAGCATCACCGGGCCTGCCTGGGTACCTATCGCCCCAGGCCCCCTGCAGAGTACTTCCCTTCCAGAACCACTAGACTCAGCACATTTGGGAATTCCATTAATCCTGGTGGGTGGGGTGGAAACAAGTTTGTTTCTCCTCGTCCTATAAAGAGGACTGCTCTGGACTGAATTAATATTCCCAACTCCGCCAACAGTTCCACTGTAAGGATGCAGATGTCCAGTTTCGTATGCTGAATACAAACAAGATACCCCCAAAATATAACTAAACTGCAGACCACATCCATATTATCCGAATCTCTATGGGAACTAAGATTGCAGGACTTTATCATTTAACCAGTCTTCTCTTTAACAACACTGCAAATTTGGAGTTATGTTTCCCACCAGTAACCCAGTTCCTACAGCGAATATGCATTTTATTTGGGGTATACTGATGTGACACAGTTCCATCTGTAGCCATAACACACACGAAACAGAAAAGGTGACTAGCATTGACTAGCATTGCTGGCATTACTTTATTTTAGTCTATGTAAACACTTACCTCTTTGACGCTATGTGTTACTGCCCATATCAGAAAAACTCTTGACATCACCTGGAAAGAAGTCAGGACAACAGAAGATGGAACAATTCCTGAAAGAAATTTTAGGATGGGTAAATAAATGGATATTGTACTAAGTTTCAACATGTAATACATTTTCTGAACCATTCAATTTTACTGTTTAGACATGAAACCATCTTGGGCAACTGAAACTTTATATAAACTGTTTTTCAATACAGTCAATATTAAAAACTTTTTTCCTCCAGGGATGCCTGGGTGGCTCAATCGGTTAAGTGTTTGCCTTTGGCTCAGGTTATGATCCGAGGGTCCTGGGATCGAGCCCTGCATCAGGCTTCCTGCTCATTGGGGAGCCTGCTTCTCCCTCTGCCTGCAGCTCCCCCTGCTTGTGCGCTCTCTCTCTCTCTCTCCTGACAAATAAATAAAATCTTAAAAAAAAATAAAAAAACAAAAAAAACCCCCCAAACTCCAAATTTTTCCCTCCAAAACTCTAATATTGCTTCCCCCCAAAACAATAATATTGTTAATGCCAACGGTATATCATGGAATCTAGGTACCCCCCCCTTTTTTTTTAAGATTTTATTTATTTGAGAGAGAGCGCACAAGCAGGTGGAGGGGCAGAGGGAGAGGGAGAAGCAGGCTCCCCACTGAGCAGGGAACCCGATGTGGGGCTTGATCCCAGGACCCTGAGATCATGACCTGAGCCGAAGGCAGATGCTTAACTGACTGAACCTCCCAGATGCCCCTCTAGGTACCTTTCTTAAAGCCTTTCAAAATCACTGGACAAGTGCAATATATTTTACATTTATCATATAGAGAAAACAAAACCATCGCTTAACCACTAAAATTAGACACTGAAAGGTCATTTTATACTATGGGTTTCAAAAATGAATAGGCACCTATAAAAGGGAAATCAACTGTATTTGTATCTAATGAACATTAGCAACTCCTGCATATCATATGTACTATATATACTGTATATTGATGTATTATCTAATGGTTAAATTATCTTTTAAAATTCACTTGAATATTTTGCCAATAAGCATACAAAAATCAAAGTTTATTATCTTTATAAATCATTCTCACCTTGTTCATTACAATAAACATTGGTATAATTATCCTTCCAATGCCCTGAAGTTATAATGCTGGAATCATTAGTTATTTTAGATAACCATTAAGTTCTGCTAAGTTTAAATTTCTTTGGCTTCTCCTTTCAATTCCTACAATCACAACCCCTATGGAGAAACCAGCCACCACCATTACAAAAAACTCTTGCCTCCATTAGGTCATCTTAAACCCAGCAATAAGCCATTATCTGTAAGCCTCATTTTCTCATTGTTACTTTATACTGGTAAGGAACTGCTACTAAAGTAAAATCTGGAAGCAGAATTATGGGTACCCAATCTAGCAGCTCCTCCATCCTCACCTCTTTGCCATTTCTCACTGGCCTTACTACTAGCAGCAACTACACTTACCAACTTCCTGGACATTTCAGGTTGCATGTGGGCCATTCCATACCTGCCAGGAGCCCTCATCATGGCTGCACATCTTCCTTCCACTCTAAAACTAACCTCTTCTTCAATACATCCACTGGACTATCCTAGACCAATTTTCATCCTTCCAAGCCTTCTAAAACACACTCAGACTTCTGAACATTTATAAAACAGAGAAACAACTTGCCAAAAGACTGTGTACAAATCAGAGATAGTATTGTCTCTATGGGTGTGGCTATGAAAGGAAATCACTTCATATCTCATTAAGAAAAAGAGATGCAAGATCCTGTTAGAATATGTTTCTTGGAGAAGATTTGGGCTTCGAAGAGGGACAGTTTAGTTCCCAAAAGCAAGTAACATGGATGTGTCAAGCAATGCTTGCCATATAAAGACACTCAATAAATCTTTGTAGAATGAATGAAAGAAAAATAAATGCATGGACATGTAGCCCAATGGAATACAGTTGAGAGTCTAGAAATAAATCCTTACATTTATAGTTACTTGACTTTTTTTTTTTTTAAAGATTTTATTTATTTATTTGACAGAGAGAGACACAGTGACAGAGGGAACACAAGCAGGGGGAGTGGGAGAGGGAGAAGCAGGTTTCCTGGCCAAGCAGGGAGCCCGATGCGGGGCTCGATCCCAGGACTCTGGATCATGACCTGAGCCGAAGGCAGATGCTTAACAACTGAGCCACCCAGGCGCCCGTTACTTGACTTTCAACAAGGATGTCAAGACAATTCAATGGAAAAATAACTGTCTTTTTTTTTTTTTTAAAGATTTTATTTATTTGACAGAAACACAGTGAGAGAGTGAACACAAGCAGGCGGAGTGGGAGAGGGAGAGGGAGCCCGATGTGGGACTCGTTCCCAGGACCCCAGGACCATGACCTGAGCCCAAGGCAGACGCTTAACAACTGAGCCACCCAGGCACCCCTGTCTTTTCAACAAATGGTGCTGGGACAACTGGATAGCTGCATACAAAAGAATAGAGTTAGAACACTTCCTTATATCAAATACAAAAAAATTAACTCAAAATAGATTAAAAACCAATATGTAAGAGTTAAAACTATAACACTCTTAGAAGAAAATATAAATGGGGGGGCAAGAGTCCAAAATGGCAGTGGAGCAGGAGACCTTAATTTCATCTGGTCCCAGGAATTCAGCTAGACAGCTATCAAATCATTCTGAACACCTGCAAACTCAAACGGGGATCTAAGAAAAGAATAGCTGTAACTCTACAAATAGAAAAGCGACCACTCTCTGCAAGGTAGGGGGTGTGAAGTGAATCCCAGGTGATACATGGGAAGATTAATTGCGGGGGTGGGGGGTCGGAGCCTACATCAGCCGGCTACCAGCAAGTGATAGAGCAGCAGAGCACAAAATCGGAACTTTTAGAGGTCTGCTCTAGTGAGGGATGTTGCTCAGGTGCCTAAGTGAGGGTGCAGTGTTAGCCGGGACAGTGTGGTCTCAGGACCCTCAGGGTCACAGAAAGACCAGGGGTGCCTGAGTGCGGCAGAGCTCCCAGGTATCAGAGCGGAGAAGTCGGCTGCCGAGATGGAGCTGAGGTGCGGGCTCTCAGCTCAGGGTTGCCATAAACAGTGATCTGCGGCACAGTCGGGCCACTGCTCCTCCAGCAGGGACCCAACAAGCGGCAGATCCGGGGAGACGCCCCTTCCTCCCCCGGGAGGAGCGGCGTGGGAGCGCATGCACGGATCTGCTAGGTTTGGAGACTCCACACGGGGTCGTGTGCCAGAGATAGAAACGCTCTGTCACAGGCCGGGTGAGCACGGAGGGCGGCCGGAGACCGGGGAGACGGGAGTGATTGACTGCTTTTCTCTGGGGGCTCACTGAGGAGCGGGGCCCCGAGTTCTCGGCTCCTCCGGGGCCAGAGATAGGGAGGCCGCCATTTTCATTCTTGTCCTCTAATGCTGCGTGGAAAGCTTTCAGGGAACAAAAGCCACGTAGAGCAAACCAAACCGGAACAGATTACTTAGCCCAGATGGGCAAGGGCAGTACAATTCCGTCTCCGGCAAAGACATTTGAGAACCACTGCAACAGGCCCCTCCCCCAGAAGATCAGCAAGAACATCCAGCCAAGACCAAGTTTACCCATCAAAGAGAACTGCAAAACTCCAGCGCTAGGGGAATACAGCACATAGAATATATATTAAAAAAAAAAAAGAAAAAAAGTAGGAAAGGAAAAATGAAGGGGGGGGAATCGGAGGGGGAGATGAACCATGAGAGACTATGGACTCTGAGAAACAAACTGAGGGTTCTAGAGGGGAGGGGGGTGGGGGATGGGTTAGCCTGGTGATGGGTATTAAAGAGGGCATGTATTGCATGGACACTGGGTGTTATACGCAAACAATGAATCATGGAACACTACATCAAAAACTAATGATGTAATGTATGGTGACTAATATAACATAATAAAATAAAATAAAATAAAATAAAATAAGAAAAACAAAACAAAACAACCCACAAAAAATCCATGGCTTTTTTCCTATGATTCTTTAGTCTTTCAAAGTTAATTTTTTTTCTTTCCTTTTCAACCAATTTCTTATTTTATCAACTTTTTTTAAATCTTAATTTTCATTTTTATAGTTATAGGCTATCCCTTCATTGTATTTAGTCTGATTTTTGTTTATATTTATAAGTTTTTCTTTCTTTACAATTTTGGGATGCAGTTTTCTTCTAACAGACCAAAATACACCCAAAATCTAGTTTATGACTCTGTTCTATTCATCTGTCTGATCATATTCTCTTTTTTGTTTTTTCTTCCTCCTTTCGTTTTTGTTTTGTTTTGTTAAAGTCTTTTGAATTTTCACCTTTACAGTTACATTCTATCCTTTCAATGTACTTAATTTTATTTTTGTATATATACATTTTTCTTTACTATTTTAAGATATAGTTTCTTCTAACAAATTGACAAAAACCACTCAGGAGATAGTGTATTGCTCTGTTCTGTTCACCTGTTTGTTTATATCCCTTCCTTTTTGTTGTTGTTGGATTTTTTTCCTCTTTTGTTTTTTCTTGTCTTTTAATTTCAATTTTTACAGCTACATTCTATTCTTTCATTGTATTTAATTTTATTTTTGTACGTATATAAGTTTTTCTTTACAATTTTGGGATCTAGTTTTCTAAAAAACAGACCAAAATACGTATATAATTCAGTGTATTGCTCTATTCTGCTCACCTGTCTGATTATATTCTTTTTTTTTCTTCAATTTTTTTTCCTGGTTTCGGGTCTCTCCTGATTTGTTTAGTGTATTATTTCTCTGGGGTTGTTGTTGCCATTTTATTTTGTTCTCTCATTCACCTGTTGTTCTCTGGACAGAAATGACAAGATAGAAAAACTCACCTCAAAAAAGAGAACAAGAGGCAGTACTGACTGCCAGGGACCTAATCAGTATGGATATAAGTCAGATATCGGAACTAGAGTTCAGAATAACGATTATAAAGATACTAGCTGGGCTTGAAAACAGCACAGAAGACACTAGAGAATCCCTTTGTGGAGAAATAAAAGAACTAAAATCTAACCAAGTTGAAATCAAAAAGGCTATTAATGAGATGCAATAAAAAATGGACGCTCTAACTGCTAGGATAAATGAAGCAGAAGAAAGAATTAGTGATATAGAAGACAAAATGATGGAGAATAAAGAAGCTGAGAAAAAGAGAGATAAACAACTACTGGATCATGAGGGGAGAATTTGAGAGATAAGTGATGCCATAAAGCGAAACAATATTAGAATAACTGGGATCCCAGAAGAAGAGGAAAGACAAGAGAGGGGCAGAAGGTATGTATATTGAGGCAAATTATAGCAGAGAACTTCCCAATCTGGGGAACGGAACAGGCATCAAAGTCCAGGAAGCAGAGAGAACCCCCGTCAAAATCAATAAAAACATCCAGATCAACACCCTGATACACACTAGTGAAACTTACAAATCTCAGAGACAAAGAGAAAATACTGAAAGCAGGTGGGGACAAGAGATCTGTAACCTACAACAGGAGAAACATTTAGATTGGCAGCAGACCTATCCACAGAGACCTAGCAGGCCAGAAAGGACTGGCATGATATATTCAGGTGCTAAATGAGAAAAAGAATAGCCAAGAATACTTTATCCAGCTAGGACATCATTCGAAATAGAAGGAGTGATAAAAAGCTTTGAGGGCAAACAGAAACTTAAAGAATTTGTGACAACCAAACCAGCCCTACAAGAAATATTACAGGAAATATTAAGGAAAGAAAGAGCCCAAAAGTAACATAGACCAGAAAGGAACAGAGACAATATACAGTAACAGTCACTTTACAGGTAATACAAATGGCACTAAATTCATATCTTTCAAAAGTTACCCTGAATGTAATGGGCTAAATGCCCCAATCAAAAGACACAGGGTATCAGATTAGATAAAAAAGCAAGACCCATCGATAAGCTGTCTGCAAGAGACTCATTTTAGACCCACAGACACCTCCAGATTTAAAGTGAGGGGGTGGAAAACCATTTATTATGCTAATGGACATCAAAAGAAAGCTGGGGTGGCAATCCTTGTATCAGACAAATTAGATTTTAAACCAAAGACTGTAATAAGAGATGAGGAAAGACACTATATCATAATTAAAGGGTCTATTCACAAGAAGATCTAACAATTATAAATATTTATGCCCCTAACATGGGAGCAGCCAATTAATAACAGAATTAAAGAAACACATCGATAATAATACAATAATAATAGGGGACTTTAACACCCCTCTCACTACAATGGACAGATTATCTAAGCAGAAGATCAACAAGGAAATAAGGGCTTTTTTTTTTTTAAGATTTTATTTTTTGACAGAGAGACAGTGGGATAGGGAACACAAGCAGGGAGAGTGGAAGAGGGAGAAGCTGGCTTCCTGCTGAGCAGGGAGCCCAGTGTGGGACTTGATCCCAGGACCCTGGGATCATGACCTGAGCCGAAGGCAGACGCTTAACGACTGAGCCACCCAGGCGCCCAGAAATAAGGGCTTTGAATGACACACTGGACCAGAGGGACTTCACAGATATATTCTGAACATTCCATCCTAAAGCAACAGAATACACATTCTCGAGTGCACATGGAACATTCTCCAGAATAGATCACATACTGGGTCACAAATCAGGTCTCAAGCATTATCAAAAGATTGGGATCATTCCCTGCTTATTTTCAGACCACAATGCTTTGAAACTGGATCTCAATCAAAAGAGGAAATTTGGGGCGCCTGGGTGGCTCAGTTGGTTAAGCGACTGCCTTCGGCTCAGGTCATGATCCTGGAGTCCCGGGATCGAGTCCCGCATCGGGCTCCCTGCTCAGCGGGGAGTCTGCTTCTCCCTCTGACCCTCCCCCCTCTCATGTGCTTGCTCTCTCTCATTCTCTCTCTCTCAAATAAATAAATAAAAAATCTTTAAAAAAAAAAAAAAGAGGAAATTTGGAAAGAACTCAAATACATGGAGGCTAAAGAGCATCCTACTAAAGAATGAATGGGTCAACCAGGAAATAAAAGAAGAATTTAAAAAAATGCAGGGCGCCTGGGTGGCTCAGTTGTTGGGCATCTGCCTTTGGCTCAGGTCATGATCCCAGGATCTTGGGATCGAGCCCCGCTTCGGGCTCCCTGCTCCGCGGGAAGCCTGCTTCTCCCTCTCCCACTCGCCCTGCTTGTGTTCCCTCTCTCGCTGTGTCTCTCTCCGTCAAATAAATTTAAAAAAAAAATTTTTTTTTAAATTCACAGAAACAAATGATAATGAAAACACAACTGTTCAAAAGTCTTTGGGATGCAGCAAAAGTGGTCCTAAGAGGAAAGTATATAGCAATACAAGCCTTTCTCAAGAAACAGGAAAGGTCTCAAATACACAACTTAACCTTATACCTAAAAAACCTGGAGAAAGAACAGCAAATAAAGCCTAAATCCAGCAGCAGAAAAGAAATAATAAAAGATTAGAGCAGAAATCAATGAAATAGAAACCAAAAGAACAGTAGAACAGATCAACTAAAGTAGGAGCTGGTTCTTTGAAAGAATTAGTAAGACTGATAACCCCCTAGCCACACTTAATAAAAAGAAAAGAGAAAGGACCCAAATAAATAAAATCATGAATGAAAGAGGAGAGATCACAACCAACACCGAAGAAATACAATTATAAGAACATATTATGAGCAACTATGTGGAAACAAATAGGCAATCTGGAAGAAACGGATCAATTCCTAGAGATGTATAAACTACCAAAACTGAAACAGGAAGAAATAGAAAACCTGAAAAGACCCATAACCAGCAAGGAAATTGGAGCAGTAATCAAAAATCTCCCAATAAACAAGAGTCCAGGTTCGGATGGCTTCCCAGGGGAATTCCACCAAACATTTAAAGAAGAATTAATACCTATTCTTCTGAAGCTGTTTCAAAAAATAGAAATGGAAGGAAAACTTCCAAACTCTTTCTATGAAGCCAGCATTACCTGATCCCCAAACCAAAGACTCCACCAAAAGGGAGAATTACAGACCAATATCCCTGATGAATATGGATGCAAAAATTCTCACCAGAATCTAGCCAATAGGATCCAACAGTACATTAAAAGGATTATTCACCACAACCAAGTGGGATTTATTCCAGGGCTGCAAGGATGGTTCAACATCCGCAAATCAATGTGATACAATACATTAATAAAAGAAAGGACAAGAACCATATGATCCTCTCAATAGATGCAGAAAAAGCATTTGACAAAGTACAGCATCCTTTCTTGATTAAAACTCTTCACAGTGTAGGGACAGAGGGAACATACCTCAATATCATAAAAGCCATTTATGAAAAGCCTACAGCAAATATCATTCTCAATGTGGAAAAACTGAGAGCTTGTTCCCTAAGGTCAGGAACACGACAGGGATGTCCACTATCACCACTGCTGTTCAACATAGTCCTAGAAGTCCTAGCCTTAGCAATCAGACAACAAAAAGAAATAAAAGGCATCTGAAATGGCAAAGAAGAAGTCAAACTTTCACTCTTTGCAGATGACATGATCCTCTATGTGGAAAACCCAAAAGACTCCACCCCAAAATTGCTAGAACTCATATAGGAATTCAGCAAAGTGGCAGGATATAAAATCAACACAGAGAAATCAGTTGCATTTCTATACACTAGCAATGAGACAGAAGAAAGAGAAAGTAAGGAGTCAATCCCATTTACAATTGCACCCAAAACCATAAGAGACCTAGGAATAAACCTAACCAAAGAGGTAAAGGATCTGTACTCAGAAAACTATAGAACACTCATGAAAAAAATTGAGAAAGACACAATGAAATGGAAAAATGTTCCATGCTCATGGACTGGAAGAACAAATATTGTTAAAATGTCTATGCTACCTAGAGCAATCTACAAATTCAATGCAATCCCTATCAAAATACCATCAACTTTTTTCACAGAGCTGGAACAAATCATCCTAAAATTTGTATGGAACCAGAAAAGACCCCAAATAGCCAAAGGAATGTTGAAAAAGAAAACCAAAACTGGTGGCATCACAAAGCCAGACTTCAAGCTCTATTATAAAGCTGTAATCATCAAGACAGTATGGTACTGGCACAAAAACAGACACAGATCAATGGAACAGAATCCAGAATCCAGAAATGGACCCTCAACGCTATGGTCAACTAATCTTCAACAAAGCAGAAAAGAATGTCCAATGGAAAAAAGACAAACTCTTCAACAAATGGTGTTGGGAAAATTCGGACAGCCACATGCAGAAGAATGAAACTGGACCATTCCCTTACACCATTCACAAAAATAGACTCAAAATGGATGAAAAGACCTAAATGTGAAACAGGAATCCATCAAAACCCTAGAAAAGAACACAGGCAGCAACCTCTTTGACCTTGGCTGCAGCAACTTCTTGCTAGACACATCTCCAAAGGCAAGGGAAACAAAGGCAAAAATGAACTAATGGGACTTCATCAAGATAAAAAGCTTTTGCACAGCAAAGGAAACAGTCAACAAAACCAAAAGACAACCAACAGAATGGGAGAAGATATCTGCAAATGTCTTACCAGATAAAGGGCTAGTATCCAAAATTTATGAAGAACTTATCAAACTCAACACCCAGAGAATAAATAATCCAATCAAGAAATGGGCAGAAGACATGAACAGACATTTCTGCAAAGACATCCAAATGGCCAACAGAAACATGAAAAAATGCTCCACATCACTTGGCATCAGGGAAATACAAATCAAAGCCACAATGAGACATCACCTCACACCAGTAAGAATGGCTAAAATTAACAAGTCAGGAAATGACAGATGTTGGTGAGGATGTGGAGAAAGGGGAACCCTCCTACGCTGTTGGTGGGAATGCAAGCTGGTGCAGCCACTCTGGAAAACAGTATGGAGGTTCCTCAAAAAGTTAAAAATAGAGCTACCCTATGACCCAGCAATTGCACTACGTGGTATTTGCCCCAAAGACACAAATGGAGTGATCTGAAGGGGCACCTGCACCCCAATGTTTATAGCAGCAATGTCCACAATAGCCAAACTACGGAAAGAGCCCAGATGTCCATTGACAAATGAATGGATAAAGAAGACACACACACACACACACACACACACACACACACACACAAAATGGAATATTACTCAGCCATCAAAAAACCCAAAATCTTGCCATTTGCAATGAAGTGAATAGAACTAGAGATTATGCTACGTAAAATAAGTCAATCAGAGAAAGGTAATTATCATATGATCTCACTGATATGTGGAATTTAAGAAACAAAACAGAGGATCAGGGGCGGAGCAAGATGGCGGAGGAGTAGGAGACCTGGATTTCGTCTCCTCTCAGGAATTCAGCTGGATAGGGATCAAACCATTCTGAACACCTACAAACTCAACAGGAGATCAAAGAAAAGAAGAGCAACAACTCTCTGAACAGAAAAGCGACCACTTTTTGGAAGGTAGGACGTGCGGAGAAGTGAATCCGAGGCGATATTCGGGAGGATAGACGGCGGGGGAGGGGCCTCCGTCGGCCGCTTCTGGCAAGTGATAGAGCCACGGAGCACAAAATCGGAACTTTTAGAAGTCTGCTCCGCTGAGGGACGTCACTCTGGTGGCTAAGCAGGGGGTGGAACCCTCAGGACAGTGTGGTCTCAGGACCCTCGGGGTCACAGAAAGACCGGGGGTGCCTGAGTGCGGCAGAGCTCCCAGGGATCGGAGCGGGGAAGCCGGCTGCAGAGACGGAGCCCAGGCGTGGGCTCTCAGCTCGGGGTTGTCATAGACCGTGATCCGCAGCACAGTCGGGCCACTGCTCCTCCAGCAGGGACCCAACAAGCGGCAGATCCGGGGAGACTCACCTTCTTCCCCTGGGAGGAGAGGTGCAGGAGTGCACCGCGGGGATCTGCTGGGTTTGGAGACTCCACCCGGGGTCGGATGCCAGATAGAAAGACGCGGTCACAGGCCGGGTGAGCACAGAGTGTGGCCGGAGACCGGGGAGACGGGAGTGACTGACGGCTTTTCTCGGGGGGCTCGCTGAGGAGCGGGACCCCGAGTTCTCGGCTCCTCGGGGCGGAGATTGGGAGGCCGCCATTTTCACTCTCCACCTCCAAAGCTGTACGGAAAGCTTGCAGGGAACAAAAGCTCCGGAGAGCAAACCCGAGCAGATTACTTAGCCCGGACCGGCAAGGGCGGGGCAATTTTGCCCGCGGCAAAGACATTTGGGAACCACGGCAACAGGCCCCTCCCCCAGA